>NW_027141631.1:3402637-3709800 GCF_036365525.1 Heterodontus francisci | reverse complement strand
GTAACTGACTCTTCCTCAGCATATACACCCGACTGAGCAGCGGCACTTGAGATAGCTTGGCCATGTGAGCCGCATGGAAGATGGCAGGATCCCCAAGGACGCATTGTACAGCGAGCTCGTCACTGGTATCAGACCCACCAGCCGTCCATGTCTCCAATTTAAAGACGTCTACAAACGGGACATGAAGCCCTGTGACATTGACCACAATCGAAGAGACTTAGCAGTTGGCAGGAAAAAAGACAGAAATGTAAGGAGAGAACCAACTGTGTATCAGCCTTGACAACCGATTTTATCTGCAGCACCTGTGGAAGAGTCTGTCACTCTAGAATTGGTCTTTATAGCCACTCCAGGCACTGCTTCTCAAACCACTGACCACCTCCAGGTGCTTACCCACTGTCTCTCGAGACAGGGAGGCCAAAGAAGAATATTATCTTGTGTTTGAGACACTTTTAATCAGCTTCATGGACAAATTCTTCAATCATCCCTTCTCCCACATTGCTTCTCCCTCTTTCATTGATTCTTTATTCCTTACAATCCAGAAATGGTTAGGAATCAGAGCTCACCCCCGAATTCTCTGCACACACCCCGCACCACCATCCACACCCCACCACCCAACCGTCTTTTACCCTGTTGGATCCAAGACAGCACTCAATAAATGACACTCTATATAAACACAGAGAGTTGCCTCACAATGTTGGACACAGAGTGTTTATGAAAGGTATTCACAGATCGTGTTACTGAGTCCACAGAGCAGGACAGGCCCAGGCTCCAGCCCCAGTCTGTGCTGTGTTAGCTGATGTCACCTGGTGTGATACCGAGTCACACAGAGCAGGAAAGGGCCTGGTTGTATTCATGGCCTGTGTTGAGTGAACTGATCGCACCCAGTGTGGTACGGAGTCACACAGAACAGAATGGGCCCAGGCTCCTTCCTCAGCCTGAGGGATGATAGTTCATCTCACACGGTGTTGTACAGAGCCCCACACAGAACAGGAAAATCCCAGGCTCCATCCCCAGCCTGTGGTATTTTACTTTATCACACCTGGTATGGTACGGAGCCCCCAGAGCAGGAAAGATCCAGGTTCCATCTCCGGCCTGTGTTGAATTAGCTGATCTGACCTGGTTGGCACTGAACCACAATCAGGGGAGGATGGGCCGAGGCTCCCTGGCCTGTGGTGTGTTAGTTATTCTCATTTGATGAGGCACTGAGCACCATATAGAGCAGGAAGGGCCTGTGCTCAATGAACTGATCTCACCCTTCAGGGAAAAGGATTAAAGAAGGTTGAGAAAGAAAATAATCTCAAGCAGTTGTCTGGGTGTTCCATTGCACAAATCTCTATAGGTGCATGAGCAATACTGTGAAGTGATAGCTGGAGTAAATAGATTAATGTGAATATACTGCCAGGACAGCAGGTGAATAACTTTGGGATGTTTTTACAATGGTACAAAAACCACTGAACAGGAACCAGGAGAATTTCTTCTTTCCTTTATTTGGTTTCCCTTCTCAAACTTCAGCTTGTCTTTTGCTGGCTTCCCACGTTCTGTCATTATTGAGTAGCCTTTACAAGTTTAACAATTTGCCAATTTGCTCTCTCTAAGAGCTTGCCATCTTAGTCTTGATGATTTGCAGGTCATAATGATCTGGGAGATGATGTTTTGTCCATGTTTGTGAAGTTGTAATTCTGGCTCAGACTTCTGAGTCTTGTCATGTAGTGGTCAAGAGTCTCACATTTATCTTGCCTTGTTTGCCTGAAGACATAAATTTCATAGTGAGGATTTGCCCTTTGTTGAGAATATCTTGTTAGAGCATTCTTCACTGCATCATAATCATCATCGCTTCCGGTGTCTCTGAGTGTATTGAAAGTATTGTCGACTTTTGGTTCAGCAGAGTGTAGGAGTAACGTTCTCTTTCTTCTGGGTGTATTGATATCGAATGCCCCTTTCGGAGTTCAAATCTTGCTAAGTATTTTCTCCAGTGTGGCCCTGGATTACTGTGTGTCTCTGTAAAGGCTGGAAAGACTGGCTGTCATTGTACACACATGGTGATTGCTATTTATTTAAATCTGAAATTGTCAATGCAAGTCTTGTGTATTTCCCTGGTTGTCTGTGTGGTTTCCTTTTTTGATCCTCAATGCCAGAGAAATATGGTGTTGTGCTGTGCTCATAAGTCTTCATTAAATGATGCCCCAGGCTTTATATTCAAATTAAATACAAACAGTACTTATCATCTTACTTATCGACTTGATCTCAGGTCCAGGTCTTTTCCTTACTGGTGTGTGTGTGTGTGTGTGTGTGAGTGTATGCGTGTGTGTGTATGATATGTGTGTGTATGCGTGCATGTGTGTGCGCGTGTGTGCGCGTGTATGTGCACGTGTGCCTCTATGTGTGTGTGTGTACATGTGTGTGTATGTGTGTGTGCATGTGCGCGCGTGTGCATGTGCGTGTATGTGTGTGTGTGCGCGCGTGTGCCTCTATGTGTTTGCATGCATGTGTGTGTGCGTGTGTACATGCATTGCAAGCCATGTGTTGAATGTGTCTTTCAAAATGTAGTTTCTTTACAAATGTATGATGATGGCATGAGTTGCAGCAGTGGCTTGGTCTCGAAAAGAATACAGTTTCTCAAAGGTGAAGTCACCATTACACTACATTGCAGACAGTGAGCAGCCCTGTTGTTGACTCCTTCCTTCTGCACTGCAGCACCCAGGTACACATTGCACAGTGGCAAGACCAAAGCTTTGTGAGCTCGGGGCTTGGTCCCTCACTTCCAGCCCCTTGGGAGGAAGGGTTTAAATGACGTCCCATCTGGAATGTACATCTGGAATGAACATTCACCCTTGAACCCCTCAGTGAATCAAGGTGTTCTTCTTAAATCTTCTCCGGGTGCTCCTAAGTGGTGCTCCCCCCGCTCTGTCAGCTGAGGTGGAGACAGGCTGCTGACCTTGCTGCCCCATGGCTTGGGATGACATTGGCGGCCATCCTCTTGCTGCCTGAGGCCTGGAGGGCCCCGGCACACTGAGGGCCTCCTGCACAGGTACAGGGACCCCCTCTGTCATCGAGGGTGATGGAGGCAGGCACTGGCATCACTGGTGTCACTGGCAGAGGGGCTTTGGAGCTACTGTCTACACCAGGAGCACCCAGAGAGGACACCCCCAGATTTAGCAGCCAGCTGCTCCTCCCCCTTATAAGACACACTTGTACCTCCCTGCTGACCTGAGAGGGACGTGGACCTGGTGGAGAGTTCAGGTGCCTCGTCCCCCCTCTCACCTTGTCACCGCTGGATGGAGCTCATGGACAAAGTGATGGAGTGCAGGTCTGCGAACATCTCCGGCAGCCACTGATTGGTCGGCTGGATCTGGCTCTCCATGACAGTCACCAATCTCTCAATGGAGGAAGCCAGACACACCCCCATCAGAGACAGTGCAGCACCCAAGGCCTGGATGCACTCCTCCATCGTCCGTGCTTGGGTACACATAGCCTCTGGCAACTCTGCCAGATGTTGCCTGACCTCTCACTGCAGCTGCAGCATTTCCCGTGTTGCTGATGACACCAGAGGCACGTTATCAGCTTCAACTCGCTGATAGTTTTGGAACTGAGCAGATTTCCTTTGCTTGATTCTAAAACATGGAACTCAGTCTGACATGGGGACCCATGGGAGGATTTAAAATAACTTGGATGATCCCTAGGACTGGTGGAGGAGTATTCAATACCTCTATTTATTTGCTAACCACAAGTAACAGAGAAAACAGAAACTGTAATTGAACAAGCCGATATCTAAAATCTTCTCCCATAGATCAGATACTCTCGCAATATGTCTTGCCACATTCAAAGATTGATGCACATGAACCCCAAGTCCCTCTATTCCTGCACACTCTTTAGAACTGTGCCATTAAGTATATATTGCCTCAGCCTATTCCTTCTGCTAAAATGCATCACCTCACACTCGTCACTATTAAATTCCATCTGCCACCTGTCTGCCCATTCTGCTAGCCTATCACTGTCCTGTTGCAGGCAGTTCATTTCATCCTCACTGTTTGCCACTCCTCCATGTTTGGTGTCATTGGGATATTTTGAGATTCTACTCTATATTCCAAGATCCAAGTCATTTATCTGTAGCAAAAAAAAAGCAGTGGTTTTAGCACTGACCCTTGGGGAACAGCACTGTCGACTATCCTCCAGTCTGACCGAGAACCATTTAATACTTTCTTTTAATTTCCAAAATATACTTTATTCATAAAAATCTGTAAAAATTGCATTCCCAAACAGTTCAAAACAGTATCAAGTCAAAAAATACAAACAGTGCAAAGGTGATCAGCTTCCTTCTTTACAATCATGAGTTGCCTCACAACCCTTCCATTTCATTGTCATGCCATATACATTTTTACATTTTACAGCACACAAACTTTTCCTGATACAGTTCGAGGGGTTTCCCATGGATCCAGCCCCTCAGTTCAGCCTGGTGGGGGGACCTTACACAGTGGTCGTTCCCCATTGAGCCTTTGCTGCGGCTGCCCTAAGCTTTAGTGCATCCCTCACCACGTAGTCCTGGACCTTGGAATGTGCCAGTCTGCAACATTCGGTGGTGGACAACTCTTTGCGCTGGAAGACCAGCAGGTTTCGGGCAGACCAAAGGGCGTCTTTCACCGAATTGATAGTCCTCCAGCAGCAGTTGATGTTTGTCTCGGTGTGCGTCCCTGGGAACAGCCCGTAGAGCACAGACTCCTGTGTTACAGAGCTGCTTGGGATGAACCTCGACAAAAACCACTGCATCTCTTTCCACACCTGCTTTGTTAAGGCACATTCCAGGAGGAGGTGGGCAACGGTCTCTTCCCCACCACAGACACCGCGGGGGCATTGCGCGGAGGGGGTGAGACTTCGGGTGTGCATGAAGGATCTGACGAGGAGGGCCCTTCTCACCACGAGCCAAGCTACATCTTGGTGCTAGCTTGAAAGTTCTGGTGATGAGGCATTCCGCCAAATGACTTTGACGGCCTGCTCGGGGAACCATCATACAGGATCCACCGTCTCCTTTCCCCGTTGGGCCTTGAGGACATTCTGTGCAGACGACTGCCTGATGGATCGGTGGTCAAAGGTGTTTTCCCGCAGAAACTGCTCCACGAAGGATAGGTGGTACGGCACGGTCCAACTGCATGGAGTGTTCCACGGCAATGTGACCAGGCCCATCCTTCGCAACACCGGGGACAGATACAACCTCAGCACGTAGTGACACTTGGAGTTGGCGTACTGGAGGTCTACACACAGCTTGATGCAGCCGCACACGAAGGTGGTCATCAGGATGAGGGCGACGTTGGGTACATTTTTCCCGCCCTCATCCAGAGATTTGAACATCGTGTCCCTCCGGACCCGGTCCATTTTAGATCCCCAGATGAAGCGGAAAATGGCTCAGGTGACCACCACAGCGCAGGAGTGGGGTATGGGCCAGACCTGCGCCACATACAGCAACAACGTGAGCGCCTCGCACCTGATGACCAGGTTCTTACCCACAATGGAGAGAGATCGCTGCCCCCACATGCCCAACTTTTGTCGTACCTTGACTACTCGCTCCTCCCAGGTTTTGGTGCACGCCCCGGCCCTTCCGAACCATATCCCCAGCACCTTCAGGTAATCTGACCTGACGGTGAAGTGGACAAAGGATCGGTCAGCCCAGTTCCCAAAGAACATGGCCTCGCTCTTGCCGTGGGTAACTTTGGCTCCCGAGGCCAGTTCGAACTGGTCGCAGTTGCTCATCAGTCTGCGCACGGACAGCGGATCCGAGCAGAAGACGGCGACGTCATCCATGTACAGGAGGGAGGTTTTGACCTGAGTGCCTCCGCTGCCTGGGATTGTCACCCCTCTTAGGCTCGCATCCTTCCTAACAAAGAACCATTTAATACGACTCGCTATTTTCTGTCCTTAATCCAATTTTGTACAAAGCTGCCTGATTGTCGGTGCTGTTACTCAGTGTCCTTGTGCCATTGTGCAGTGAGGGTGAGTCTGTCAGCACGTGTGTTGATGAGTCTGGGATCCTTGAGCAATCTGACTACAATCGTATTTTTACAAAAATTTGGGGAAATGAACATATTTCACGAGCAGGCAGCTGGAATTTGAAACAGCCAGTGGCAGAGTGGTGCAGCGGAAGTGTGTTGGGCCCTTAAACCAGAGGTCGAAACCATTCTCTGCTTTTTTGTAGTAACACAAACAGGTCACTTTCAAAACATCTAGTGTTTATCCACAATGACATCATGCTTCTTACTTTACTGCAATGAGCTTTTTTCTTCCAGAGATCATATCAATCAGCAACAAATCTCACAAATCACCGAGTCTCTCCCCCTTTGTCAACCCCTTCCTGCAGAGTCTCCGTTCCACCACCAGATGGTGATGTTGGCCACAATAAAACCAGGGCAAATGGTCACAGTGAGGAGACGGTCAGTAACAGAAAATAAAACAGTAACAGGGAAAACCTTGACACAACAACAGGGGACATCTTTACACAACAGAAAACATATTTACACAACAGGAAATACCTTGACACAACAGGGAGAACTCAATAAAATATAAATGCCTTGATTCTCCATCTCAGTCTTGTTGTCTGTCTGTTTCTCTCTCTCTGCGTCCCTCACTTTTGCTTCCTCACAGTCTATTGGTTTTCTGTGCGTTTTACTCTCTGTCCCATTGTCGATGGTGTTACTCAGCGTCCTTGTCTCATTGTGTAACCAGGCTGAGCCTCCCAGCACCTGTGTTGCTGTAATAAAAACAGGAAATGCTTGAAATACTCAGCAGGTCTGGCAGCATCTGTGGAGAAAGAAACAAAGTTAACGTGAGGTAACGAAACAGATCTGAAATGTTAACTGTTCTCTCTGCACAGATGCCGCCAGACCTGCTGACTATTTCAAGCATTTTCTGTTTATGTTTCAGATTTCCAGCATCTGCAGTATTTTGCTTTTGTACGTGTGTTGCTATGTCTGGGACTGTTTGAGTGCAATGCTATTGCTTTATAAACAGCGTTGAAACAAACATTTATCCAGTTAACACACAGCACTAATACACAGCTGGATATAAACAGCAGCCTGCAGCAGAGGGTGCAGTGGAAGTTTATTAACACAAATAATTCACCAACACTATATTTACTGCTATCCTCAATCACACCACACTTCATCTTAACACGTTTTACTCTTTAGTTACATCAACTTCTTGCTTCCAGTAAACACTTCAATTTGGAACACAGCTTCCAAATCACCTTTATTCACAAACCCGAACACAAACTGCAAATGCTGCAAACACACACTAGCCCAGATTTTCCCCTTTCTGTCAACCCATTCCTGCATCACTGCCTCTTCACCAGCAGTTGTCGCTAGAATCATACAATCAGAGAATAGCGAAAGCACAGAAGGTGGCCGTTCGGCCTGTCGAACCCGTCCTGGCTCTCCGCTAGAGCAACTCACCTCGTCTCACTCCCCAATCAGTTCAATTTTGGTGGTGGGAAAACTTCTCAAAAGAATAATTCGGGACAAAATTAATTGTCCCACGGACAAATGTGGGTTAATTCCAGAAAGTCAGCATGGATTTCTTAAGGGAAAATCATGTTTAACTGTCCTGCTGGAGTTTTTTGATGAGGTAACAGAGAGGGATGATGAGGGCAATGCTGTTGATGTGGTGTACATGGACTTTCAAAAGGTCTGGCAGCATCTGAAAGGTCACTGACGTGAAATGTTAACTCTGCTTCTCTCTCCACAGATGCTGCCAGACCTGCTGAGTATTTCCAGCACATTTTGTTTATATTTCAGATTTCTAGCATCTGCAGTATTTTTATTTAATTGACTGTCAAAAGGAGTTTGAAACAGTGCAACACAACAGACTTGTGAGCTAAATTATAACTCATGGAATAAAAGGGACAGTAGTAACATGGACATGGAATTGGCTGAGTGACAGGAAACAAAGAGTAGTGAGCAATGGATATTTTTCAGGCGAGAGGAAGGTTTGCAGTGGAGTTCCCCAGGAGTCAGTGTTGGGACCCTCGCCTTTCCTGATATATGTGAATGACCTAGACCTGAGTGCACAGGGCACAATTTCAAAGGTTATGGATGATACGAAAATAGGAAGCATTGTGAACTGTAAGGAGGATAGTGTCAAACTTCAAAAGGACATAGACAAGTTGGTGGAATGGGAGGACAGATGACAGGTGAAGGTCAATGTAGAGAAATGTGAATTGATTCATTTTGGTAGGAAGAACATGGAGAGACAATATCGAATAAAGGGTACAATTCTAAAGGGGGTGCAGGAGCAGAAGGACCTGGGGGTATAAGTCATCCAAGGTGGTGGAATTGGTGGAGAGAGCGGTTAATAAAGCATACAGTGTCCTCGGCTTTAGTGATAGAGGCATAGAGTACAAGAACAAGGAGGTCATGTTGAACTTGTACAAGACACTAGCCTTAGCTGAAATACTGAGTCCAGTTCTGGGCGCACACTTTAGGAAAGATGTGAAGGCATTGGAGAGATTATGGAAAAGATTCATGAAAATAGTTCCAGGGCTGGGGCAGCACAGTGGTGCAGTGGTTAGCACTGCAGCCTCACTGCTCCAGAGACATGGGTTTGATTCTGGGTACTGCCTGTGCGGAGTTTGAAAGTTCTCCCTGTGACCACGTGGGTTTTCACCGGGTGCTCTGGTTTCCTCCCACAGCCAAAGACTTGCAGGTTGATAGGTAAATTCGTCATTCCAAATTATTCCCAGTGGTGGCAGGGATTACTGCAGTGTTAGGATCAATGAGTGGTTGTTGTTCAGCACAGACTTGGTGGGCCAAATGGCCTGTTTCAGTGCTGTATCTCAAAATAAAAAATAAATAAAAATAAATGAGGAACTTCAGTTATGAAGATAGATTGGAGAAGTTAGGACTGTTTTCCTTGGAGAAAAGAAGGCTAAGAGGAGATTTCATAGTGGTATTCAAAATGATGAGGGGTGTGGACAGAGTGGATAGGGAGAAACTGTTCCCACTTGTGAAAGGATCGAGAACGAGAGGGCACAGATTTAAAGTCATTGGTAAAAGAAGCAAAAGCGACATGAGGAAAAGCTTTTTCACGCAGCGAGTGGTTAAAGTATGAACTGCCTGAGAATGTGGTGGAGGCAGGTTCAATTGAAGAATTCAAAGGGGAATTAGACTGTTATCTGAAAAGGAAGAATGTGCAGGATTATGGGGAGAAGACGGGGAAGTGACATGAGGTGAATTGCTCATTTGGAGAGTCAGTGCAGACACGATGGGCCAAATGGCCTCCTTCGGGGCAATAACAATTCTGTGATTCCAATATTCAAGACATTTATATATAATAAAAGCAAAATACTGCGGATGCTGGAAATCTGAAATAAAAACAAGAAATGTTGGAAATACTCAGCAGGTCTGGCAGCATCTGTGGAGACAGAAGCAGAGTTAACGTTTCAGGTCAGTGACCCTTCTTCAGAAATAATTAATATTAGAAATGTAAAAGGTTATCAGCAAGTAAAGTGGGGGTGGGGCAAAGGAGAAGGTGTAAATCGGACAAGGTCACAGAATAGCTGACCAGAAGGTCATGGAGCAAAGGCAAACGATATGTTAATGGTGTGTTGAAAGACAAAGCATTGGTACAGCGTGATGCCACTACCAAACGCATCTTCCCCTCCCTTCTCCTGTCAGCCTCATTAGTTCTGTGAATAATACAATGATTTAATAGACAAAGTTTTGAAACATTCCTGCCCATAAATCTTGGTAACAGAGAGTGTGTGGATCTCCTGACTCAGAATGTTTAATGGATACAGTCCTCAGATCCGACAAGGAACCCCTGAACATCCACAGTAAAGACAGTGTGGATGAGGAAATGTAAGAGCCGGGAGCTGAAACTCAGGGACGGCCGAGCTCTCCTGTCATTGAGCTTCTGTGTCTGCTCTGCTCGCCGCACTTCCGGCTCTACTTTGTTTCCAATGAAAAGAAGAAAAGGGCCGTTCGGTTTTCCTCTCACTGACAGCGTGTTTCACTCGGGTTAATATAACCCGGGACCTTTGCTGCTGAAATGAATTCTGCAAGGTCCCAGCAAACACACCGGCTCCCTCCTTTATCCCCTCTTTCTATCGGATTGTTTTACCAGGAGGGGCTCAATAATAACAAACCCCCTGCAGGGAATGACCGCAAATTGAGCATCTAAATGGGGCAAGTGGGCAGCTTTCTGGGTTCTAGGTTCCCCCTACCCCGCCCCTCCCTCCCTCCAGTCCAAGCCCCTCTTCACTTTCTTTGGGACTTTGATGAGGGTGAAATGGGGAAAGTTCCCATTGATGTTTGAATGCTGAATTGCTGCAGAGATCTGCGCACGCGCGCTGTAGCCCCGCCCCCTGTGAGACCTCACAACGAGGAGTGGAGCGCATGCGCAGACTTTCCCCAACCCAGTCTGTGAGGCCATTCACTCAATCAGGGCAAGATGCTTTAAATCAGCTGCTAATGGAGACTTCCCGGGCCCGGGGGAAGGGAACAAACAGCATCTGCTTCCAGCAGCCACTGCTTTGGGAGCGTGTCCGCAGATGTGCTCAGAGATTAGCATTGAGTGGTGGGAAGTTGAGGGGGAGTCGGGGAGTGTTTGTAACAGACACTGTGGAGCAGGAGCTGCTCCCGGAACATGGAGTGAGCCGGGGACACGGGGAAGGGAGAGTTCATTCTCGGACAGTGTCTGTACAGGCTCAGGGAGACACAATGGGAAGAAATCACTATTGAAAATCACTGACAAATTCACCACCCAAAGGAGAGGGAATTTTCCTGCTTTAGTTCCAGTCTCTCACTGTTTGTTGGATTGTGAACAGTGGAGGAAAAATAGCCGCAAAATAACGATGTGGACAGTTAGACAAAGAACATTTATTGCAGACACCAGGTGAGAAGTGTGAAAGGCACATTTTAAATAGTGGCTGCTTGTTTTCCGTTGAAATAGAAATGTGACTGTGTAAAGGTCACTGCTCTACCGGACAGTCCCAGTCATTGAGCAGTGCAGGGCTTGTGTTGTTTCTGAATGTCACAAACTTGTTGTAAAACCTCTGCAAACACCTGGTAAACAGAAGCTGAATACTGCAGTACTGCAGTGGAGTCAGACACTGACACTGTTTGTGTTCTTGGTTTTCATTTTGTGATTGTTCATAATGATTATTATTGGGACGATTACATTGATCGCTTTTGTATCTTCTACCTCACCATTTCTTTCATTCCTGCAGGAAAATACATGAAGTAACCTGAATGGATGTGGTGATTCTTGGACACAAGGAAAAGTGCAGTGATCTCGTTCCAACACACAGTCGGTACAGGATCACTCCCAAAGCACAGAGATACTGCCAGCTCATCAGTTCCACTGGAACAAACAAAAGAAGTAGTCAGACAGACACTGATCCCAAAGTCGAGAGACACATTTTCAATCCAACAGTCAAACAACAGCAGGAGAGACAGAAGTTGTTTCCATTTCACTCCAATTCAGTACAGCTGACAGGTTGATACATCAATCGCAGTCCAAAAACAAACTCACTATCAGATCTCAATAAACTCTGTCACCATGGTTACATTTTAAATATAAAATCTGAAATAGAACAGACAAAATTTACATGATTGAAAGGTACAGAATGAATGCAAGGAGGCTTCAAGGGGATTTGGACAGGCTAAGTGAATGGGCTAGAACATAGCAGATGGAATATCATGTGAATAAGTGTGAAGTTCTCCACTTTGGTAGAATAAACAGAAAGACAGAGTATTTCTTAAATGGTAAGAGGCTGGGAAGTGTCGATGTCCAAAGGGACCTGGGTGTCCTTGTTCATGAGACACTAAAAGTTAGTGTGCAGGTGCAGAAAGCAATTAAGAGGCAACTGGTATGTTGGCTTCATTGAAAGGGGATTTGAGTGCATGAGTAAAGATGTATTGCTTCAATTGTATAAAGTCTAGATGAGACCGCACCTGGAATATTCCGTACAATTTTGGTTTCCTTATCTAAGGAAGGATAGACTTGTCATAGAGGGAGTGCAACGGAGATTCACCAGACTAATCCCCTGGGATGGTGGGGTTGTCTTCTGATGAGAGACTGCAGAAACTGGGCCGAAATTCTCTAGAGTTTTGAAGAATGAGAGGTGATCTCATTGAAACTTTCAAAGTCACTTTCAAGCCTTTCAGTGCAGCAGCTTTTTCGGGAGCAGCGTGTGAGCGAGTGAGCAGCTGGAAAAGTCAGTTTGAAAGTAAATTTAATTTCCTTTTGTTTTTCGGCGGAGGCCAGGGGGCTGCTGGGTAAGTAAAACACTATATATTTGGGTGATTTAAAATAACTTTCGTTTCAGTGCAGCAGCTTTTTCGGGAGCAGCGTGTGAGCGAGTGAGCAGCTGGAAAAGTCAGTTAGAAAGTAAATTTAATTTACTTTTGTTTTTCGGCGGAGGCCAGGGGGCTGCTGGGTAAGTAAAACACTATATATTTGGGCGGTTTAAAATAACTTTCCTTTCAGTGCAGCAGCTTTTTCGGGAGCAGCGTGTGAGCGAGTGAGCAGCTGGAAAAGTCAGTTTGAAAGTAAATTTAATTTCCTTTTGTTTTTCGGCGGAGGCCAGGGGGCTGCTGGGTAAGTAAAACACTATATATTTGGGCGGTTTAAAATAACTTTCCTTTCAGTGCAGCAGCTTTTTCGGGAGCAGCGTGTGAGCGAGTGAGCAGCTGGAAAAGTCAGTTTGAAAGTAAATTTAATTTCCTTTTGTTTTTCGGCGGAGGCCAGGGGGCTGCTGGGTAAGTAAAACACTATATATTTGGGCGGTTTAAAATAACTTTCCTTTCAGTGCAGCAGCTTTTTCGGGAGCAGCGTGTGAGCGAGTGAGCAGCTGGAAAAGTCAGTTTGAAAGTAAATTTAATTTCCTTTTGTTTTTCGGCGGAGGCCAGGGGGCTGCTGGGTAAGTAATACACTATATATTTGGGCGGTTTCTGAACCCGAGACACCACACTTGTAGTGTCTCCCACCCGCCCTCCTCCTCTAACCAAAAAAAAGGACTCGGTGGGGTGTTTATAAGGTAAGGCTTTTTCGATTTCTCTGGTTTTATTGTGATTGGTAAAAACTTTTCGTTCCTTTTTCATTTAACTAAGTTTAAACTTAAGATTAAAAATGGCAGGAGATCTCAGACCCGTATCATGCTCCTCTTGCTCAATGTGGGAGCTCAGGGACATGGCTGATGACCCTGGCTCCTTCACGTGCAGGAAGTGTGTCCAGCTGCAGCTCTTGTTAGACCGCATGACGGCTCTCGAGCTGCGGATGGACTCACTTTGGAGCATGCGCGATGCTGAGGAGGTAGTGGATAGCACGTTTAGTGAATTGGTCACACCGCAGATTAGGATTGCTGAGGGAGAAAGGGAATGGGTGACCAAAAGGCAGAGAAAGAGCAGGAAGGCAGCGCAGGACTCCCCTGCGGTCATCTCCCTCCAAAACAAGTATACCGTTTTGGATACTGTTGAGGGAGATGGCTCACCAGGGGAAGGCAGCAGTAGCCAGGTCCATGGCACCATGGCTGGCTCTGCTGTTCAGAAGGGCGGGAAAAAGAGTGGAAGGGCTATAGTCGTAGGGGATTCGATTGTAAGGGGAGTAGATAGGCGGTACTGTGGTCGAAAACGAGGCTCCCGAATGGTATGTTGCCTCCCAGGTGCACGGGTCAGGGACGTCTCAGATCGGCTGCAGAACATTCTAAAGGGGGAGGGTGAACAGCCAGTTGTCATTGTGCACATAGGCACTAATGATATAGGTAAAAAACGGGATGAGGTCCTACAAGCAGAGTTTAGGGAGTTAGGAGCCAAGTTAAAAAGTAGGACCTCAAAGGTAGTAATCTCAGGATTACTACCAGTGCCACGTGATAGTCAGAGTAAAAATGAAAGAATAGTCAGGATGAATGCGTGGCTTGAGAGATGGTGCAGGAAGGAGGGGTTCAGATTTTTGGGACATTGGGACCGGTTCTGGGGGAGGTGGGACTATTACAAATTGGACGGTCTACACCTGGGCCGGACTGGAACCAATGTCCTTGGAGGTGCTTTTGCTAACGCTGTTGGGGAGGGTTTAAACTAATGTGGCAGGGGGATGGGAACCAATTGAGGTCAGTTGACAGTAAGGAGGTAGTAACAAAAGCCTGTAAGGAACTAGATAATGAAGTCAGTGTGACTAAGGGGAAGAGCAGGCAGGGAGCAGATGATGAATATAAAGGGACTGGTGGTCTGAGGTGCATTTGTTTTAATGCAAGAAGTGTAGTTGGTAAGGCAGACGAACTTAGGGCTTGGATTGGTACCTGGGAGTATGATGTTATTGCTATTACTGAGACTTGGTTGAGGGAAGGGCATGATTGGCAACTAAATATCCCAGGATATCGATGCTTCAGGCTGGATAGAGAGGGAGGTAAAAGGGGTGGAGGAGTTGCATTACTGGTTAAAGAGGATATCACAGCTGTGCTGAAGGAGGGCACTATGGAGGACTCGAGCAGTGAGGCAATATGGACAGAACTCAGAAATAGGAAGGGTGCGGTAACAATGTTGGGGCTGTACTACAGGCCTCCCAACAGCGAGCGTGAGATAGAGGTACAAATATGTAAACAGATTATGGAAAGATGTAGGAGCAACAGGGTGGTGGTGATAGGAGATTTTAATTTTCCCAACATTGACTGGGATTCGCTTAGTGTTAGAGGTCCAGATGGAGCAGAATTTGTAAGGAGCATCCAGGAGGGTTTTCTAGAGCAGTATGTAAATAGTCCAACTCGGGAAGGGGCCATACTGGACCTGGTGTTGGGGAATGAGCCCGGCCAGGTTGTTGAAGTTTCAGTAGGGGACTACTTTGGGAATAGTGATCACAATTCCGTAAGCTTTAAAATACTCATGGACAAAGAAGAGAGTGGTCCTAAAGGAAGAGTGCTAAATTGGGGGAAGGCCAACTATACCAAAATTCGGCAGGAGCTGGGAAATGTAGATTGGGAGCAGCTGTTTGAAGGTAAATCCACATGTGATATGTGGGAGGTTTTTAAAGAGAGGTTGATTAGCGTGCAGGAGAGACATGTTCCTGTGAAAATGAGGGATAGAAATGGCAAGATTAGGGAACCATGGATGACAGGTGAAATTGTGAGACTGGCTAAGAGGAGAAAGGAAGCATACATAAGGTCTAGGCGGCTGATGAAAGACGAAGCTTTGAAAGAATATCGGGAATGTAGGACCAATCTGAAACGAGGAATTAAGAGGGCTAAAAGGGGTCATGAAATATCTTTAGCAAACAGGGTTAAGGAAAATCCCAAAGCCTTTTATTCATATATAAGGAGAAAGAGGGAAACTAGAGAAAGGATTGGCCCACTAAAGGACAAAGGAGGAATGTTATGCTTGGACTCAGAGAAAATGGGTGAGATTCTAAACGAGTACTTTGCATCGGTATTCACCGAGGAGAGGGACATGACGGATGTTGAGGTTAGGAACAGATGTTTGATTACTCTAGGTCAAGTCGGCATAAGGAGGGAGGAAGTGTTGGGTATTCTAAAGGGCATTAAGGTGGACAACTCCCCAGGTCCGGATGGGATCTATCCCAGGTTACTGAGGGAAGCGAGAGAGGAAATAGCTGGGGCCTTAACAGATATCTTTGCAGCATCCTTAAACACGGGTGAGGTCCCGGAGGACTGGAGAATTGCTAATGTTGTCCCCTTGTTTAAGAAGGGTAGCAGGGATAATCCAGGTAATTATAGACCGGTGAGCCTGACGTCAGTGGTAGGGAAGCTGCTGGAGAAGATACTGAGGGATAGGATCTATTCCCATTTGGAAGAAAATGGGCTCATCAGTGAAAGGCAACATGGTTTTGTGCAGGGAAGGTCATGTCTTACCAACTTAATAGAATTCTTTGAGGAAGTGACAAAGTTGATTGATGAGGGAAGGGCTGTCGATGTCATATACATGGACTTCAGTAAGGCGTTTGATAAGGTTCCCCATGGCAGGCTGATGGAGAAAGTGAAGGCGCTTGGGGTCCAAGGTGTACTAGCTCGATGGATAAAGAACTGGCTGGGCAACAGTAGACAGAGAGTAGCAGTAGAAGGGAGTTTCTCAAAATGGAGACGTGTGACCAGTGGTGTTCCACAGGGATAAGTGCTGGGACCACTGTTGTTTGTGATATACATTAATGATTTGGAGGAAAGTATAGGTGGACTGATTAGCAAATTTGCAGACGACACTAAGATTGGTGGAGTAGCAGATAGTGAAGGGGACTGTCAGAGAATACAGCAGAATATAGATAGATTGGAGAGTTGGGCAGAGAAATGGCAGATGGAGTTCAATCAGGGCAAATGCGAGGTGATGCATTTTGGAAGATCCAATTCAAGAGTGAACTATACAGTAAATGGAAAAGTCCTGGGGAAAATTGATGTCCAGAGAGATTTGGGTGTTCAGGTCCACTGTTCCCTGAAGGTGGCAACGCAGGTAAATAGAGTGGTCAAGAAGGCATACGGCATGCTTTCCTTCATCGGACGGGGCATTGAGTACAAGAGTTGGCAGGTCATGTTACAGTTGTATAGGACTTTGGTTCGGCCACATTTGGAATACTGCGTACAGTTCTGGTCGCCACATTATCAAAAGGATGTGGATGCTTTGGAGAGGGTGCAGAGGAGGTTCACAAGGATGTTGCCTGGTATGGAGGGCGCTAGCTATGAAGAGAGGTTGAGCAGATTAGGATTATTTTCATTAGAAAGACGGAGGTTGAGGGGGGACCTGATTGAGGTGTACAAAATCATGAGAGGTATAGACAGGGTGGATAGCAAGAGGCTTTTTCCCAGAGTGGGGGTTTCAATTACTAGAGGACACGAGTTCAAAGTGAAAGGGGAAAAGTTTAGGGGGGATATGCGTGGAAAGTTCTTTACGCAGAGGGTGGTGGGCACCTGGAACGCATTGCCAGCGGAGGTGGTAGATGCGGGCACGATGGATTCTTTTAAGATGTATCTAGACAGATACATGAATGGGCAGGAAGAAAAGAGATACAGAACCTTAGAAAATAGGCGACATGTTTAGAGAGAGGATCTGGATCGGCGCAGGCTTGGAGGGCCGAAGGGCCTGTTCCTGTGCTGTAATTATCTTTGTTCTTTGTTCTTTGTTCTTACAGGGTGTCACAGGGTAGATATGGATAGGATGTTTCCTCTGTCTAGTGCGTCTAGAACAAGGGGACACAGTCTCAGAATAAGGGCAGGCCATTTGAGACTGAGATGAGCAGGAATTTCTTTGCTCAGAGGATGGGAAATCTGTGGAAATCTTTATCCCAGAGGGCTGTGGAGGCTCAATCATTGAACATATTCAAGACATAAATCGATAGATTATGGCATAGAGGTAGATGATCAGCCACAATCTGTTTGAATGGTGGAGAGGCTCGATGGGCTGAATGGCCAAATGCCCCTATTTCCAATGAATCCCATAATGTACATCAGACGTTAGACCATGTTATGCATTACATACCAGTTCAAAAATCCCACAGAGATTAAGACTGAAAGATACAGTATCAAGCCATTACTACAAAATGAAGGACTTGGAGCTTGCAGACCAGCCCATGTATAAGATTGAAAGTTATATTTTCATTCACAATCGTTTTCACAGAGCTAAATATTAAATACCAATCCACAACTTGTACAGGACTACCAAATAAAACCTACAACTGTAAAATACAGTTAATCCATATTTTAAATTAAACACAAGGCAAACAAATATTGATACATTAAGAGAGCAGGAAACAGTGAGAGCAGAGTGGAGCATAAAGAGCCCAGGAGAGAGAGGGAGCAAGAGTTCACTCGGAGAGCAGGGAACAGCGAGAGCAGACGTCAAAAAAGGCAAAGGAATACACAATTAACGGGAGAACACTGAATGGTGTAGAGGAAGTGAGAGACGTTGGAGTGAATGTCCACTGATCCCTGAAGTAGCAGGACAGGTCAATAAGGTGGTTCAGCTGGTATATGGAATCCTTTCCTTTATTAACTGAGGTACAGAATATAAGGGTGATCTGGGTGTCCATGTCAATAAGTCACTGAAAGCTAACATGCAGGTGCAGCAAGCAATTAGGAAGGCTATTGGTATGTTAGCCTTTATCACAAGAGGATTTGAGTACAGGAATAGTGAATTCTTGCTTCAATAGGAAAGAACCTTGCTTAGACCGCACTTGGAGTACTGTGTGCAGTTTTGGTCTCCTTACCTTAGGAAGGATATTATTGCCACAGAAGGAGTGCAACAAAGGTTCATCAGACTTGTTCCTGGGATGGTGCGAATGTCCTATGAAGAGAGATTGGGGAAACGGGCTGTATTCTCTAGAGTTTCAAAGAATGAGAGGTGATCCCATTGAAACCCACAAAATACTTAAAGGACAGTCAGGGTAGATGCAGCTAAGATGTTTCTCCTGGTTGGGGAGTCAAGAACCAGAGGGTGCAATTTCAAAATAAGGATGAAACCACCTAGGACAGAGATGAGGAGAAATGTTGTTACTCAGAGGGTTGTGAATCTTTGGAATTCTTTACCCCAGAGGGCTGTGGAAGCTCAGTCATTGAGTATGTTTAAAGCAGAGATTGACAGATTTCTAAATACAAATGACATAAGGGAATATGAGGAAAGTGTGGGGAAATAGGCATTGAAGTGGATGATCAGCCATGATCATATTGAATGGTGGGGCAGGCTCGATGGGCTGAATGGCCGAATCCTGCTCCTGTGTTCCTATGTTCCTAACTCCACATGATCGGTGAGGCACAGCTTCAGGCCGACTTGGTGGGTGGTGCAAACAGATATCACTGCTTCTGGTCTTCACCAGAACAGAGAGTGAGATGTAACATTGATCATCAAACAGACTGTGAGAGAATACAACAGAATAAAACACATGGAGAGACACTGTGGAATAACAAATAGATTTGATTGGAATGTTGAATTTTGATTGGAATGGATAAAACAGCAGATTAAATTGGGATTCTCATCATTATATTGATCTGGGACAGAAAAGAGAAAGTGGTGGGAAGAAGGAAGAAAAGAAAGGATGGAACTGTTCAGTTTTTCTGAGTTTTCTCACCCACCCATCAAAGCTGGATTTTTAAAAAAGATGCAAATAACAAAGAATTTCACCAAAAAGGGAGATTAAATGCTGCCGAAACCTTGGATCGAATGATGCCCCAACAGATCACCTGTTTAACTGTCTCCTCACTGGGAGATTTCAATCAGTGAGTAATATTATTCTCTACCTTTTGTTTTGTTAAATGAACCCAGAACTGTCACTTGGAGTTAATATCTGTGCTTCCACTCCTGAATAACAAAAGTGTGAATTTCTCAATATTTTTGGACACATTTCCTGCTGGAAGAACTAAGAACTCTTTTCTAATTTACACAATACTATATACACACTCATCAAGCCTCCGAAGCTAGCATCCTTGGTGCTGCTCTCTCTTCCAAACCTCATCTCATGTGACTGTTACATCATCACTCTGACAGTGGGAGGGGTTGATCCCACTGTCTTCAGCATTAACCCATTACATCCTTATACTACACTGTCTGTTCAAAAAAATTGGGTGGAGGGAACTTCTTTCATTTATTGAAACACCAACAGCTGCCAGTTGAAAATCAACTCAACCCATCAGAGAGAGAGAGAGAGAGAGCGAGAGAGACTGTCAGAGAACTTCCTGCATCCAGTCCTGACCCTGTCACACTCAGCAGATGCTCACCCAGACCCCACTCTCATCAACACTGAATACTGTTACCGAGACCCTTCAAATACTGTTTATAAAAAGGTAGAACAGGTCAAAGTTCACACAGCTGTATTGAATAGAACAAAGTTTAATATTTTCTCACCGTCTGTCGGTAACCACATGAGACATAGGTTTTCTTATTTGCTTCCTTTGATTTTTCTTGTTCCTGACTGACAAATATTCCAAACCTCGGATCAACCCTCCCACTTGCGTTATGTCCCAGTCACGGTTGAAAGCAACACATAACGACACAAACACTCTGAAACATACAACGCAGTCACACTTTCCTTCAGTGAGATTAATGTCGAGCTGTTTTCCAGGTTGAATGTCACTGTGAACAAACTTCTATCAAAGAAGTTGCCTTTGGCGTATCAGCACTGAATTTGGAACAGCCATTCCAAACTCACGTCCTTCACAAAGGCTGTTTTCTCCTGTGACTGAAATTCATTATGTAATTTGAATTCGAAGTCAAATTTCACAAGACAGAAATGTAAATGAAAGATCAGGAAGCTTCTAAAGCACACTGCAAATGTGCAATAAGGCTCTGCTGGGAGTTGAACCCAGGATCTCCTGTTTACTAGATAGGTGCTGTAACCAACTAAGCTACAGAGCCAGATTGGAAAGGCTTGTGCAGTTGAAAGCAGAGAAGGGCACTATTTATTCTCATCCCACTTCTCCACTGGTCACAACATATTTTAACTTTTCCCACTTCCTGATACAGTCGATCATATACTGTATTTTTCCCAGAACTGAGAATGAATGTTTTGGAAGTAAATACATAATTCAATTTTTTCCAAAAGTTTACAGAATACAACATCTGAGTAATATTCCCCATTGCTTTCTCAGCACTGATGGATTGTGAAGCGGGAGACAGCCAGAAGTCCCACTGAGCCGCACTGACCCTGAGCTGAGAAGGAAATGAGATAAAGTTCAATTCTTCGCAGCAAGATGCTGCAGAGAGATAAGAGTCCTGAATCAAAGTGAGACTTTCTCATACTGTTGTTGAATTTCACGTCAAACAATCCTTGTACTCTCTGCTAATGAAGCCGAAAAAAAGGGAAAAACAGAATGGCCCTCAAACTCACAACCCTGAGATTAAAAGTCTCATGTTCGACTGACTGAACTGTCACTTCTACTCGGTCTCTTATTGGATGGATGCAACTGTATGCTCCAACGCTGGGGCAGCTTTCAAATCCTCCCATGGATCCACATGTCAGACTGAGTTCCATGTTGTAGACTCAAGCAAAGGAAATTTGCTCACTTCCAAAACTATCAGTGAGTTGAAGCTTATTACGATCAACATCATCAGAGGTCAGAACGACCTGGTGAAAGAAAACACCCTGAAGAAGGATCCACAATTATTCAAACAAATCGACAAAGTGAAAAACAAAAAATCGATGAGTTAATCCAAGACAAACAACAGAAACACAGAAGAATTCCATTCCATACCAGAACCCAGTCCTGTTGTTTTTAGATCCAGCTCTCAGTTACTGCTTCACCTTCATACACACACTTGGCAATCTGTACATTTAGTTCATTTCAATTTTGTCAACAGGCTCATTGAATCCAGTTCTCTGGTCCTCAAACAGGCTCCGTGTGAAAGTCAACTCCGCTTTTTGTAAGGCTGCAACCAATCGATGACCTTCAACTAAAAATGCAAATGAAGTAGGAGTCATGCAGGATTTGAAACCAGGATCTCTCACATGCTATCCAATTACACATCGAAAATGAAAACCATACCCCTGGACCAACAAGACATTTATAAAGAGCCTTATTTTTAGCACTCTTTAGAACTGTGTCATTAAGTATATATTGCCTCACCCTATCCCTTCTGCGAAAGTCTATCACCTCACACTAGTCACTATTAAATTCTATCTGCCACCTGTCTGCCCATTCTGCTAGCCTATCACTGTCCTGTTGCAGGCAGTTCATTTCATCCTCACTATTTACCACTCCTCCAGGTTTGGTGTTATCAGCATATTTTGAGATTCTACTCTATTTTCCAAGATCCTAGTCATTTACATATAGCAGAAAAAGCAGTGGTTCTCGCAGTGACCATTGGAGAACATCCACTGTCGACTATCCTCCAGTCTGACAAAGAACCGTTTACTATGATTCGCTATTTTCTGTCCTTAAGGCAATTTTCTATCCAATTGGACAGGGAGTCTCCTATTGCATGAACCTCACTTTTGTTAACCACCCTTTTATGTGGTACCTTAGAACAGTACAGCACAGTACAGGCCCGTCGGCCCACGATGTTGTGCCGACTCTTTAACCTACTCTAAGATCAAACTACCTACATGCCCTTCATTCTACCATAATCCATGTACCTATCCAAGAGTCGCTTAAATGCCCCTAATGTATCTGCTTCTTCTACCACCGCTGGCAGTGCATTCCACGCACCCACCACTCTCTGTGTAAAGAACCTACCTCTGACATCTCCCCTAAACCTTCCGCCAATCACCTTAAAATTATGCCCCCTGGTGATAGCCCTTTCCGCCCTGCGAAAAGGTCTCTGGCGATCCATTCTATCTATGCCTCTCATCAAGTGGTACACCTCTATCAAGTCACCTCTCATCCTTCTTCGCTTCAATGAGAAAAGCCCGAGCTCCCTCAACCTTTCTTCATAAGACATGCCCTCCAGTCCAGGCAGCATCCTGGTAAATCTCCTCTGCACCCTCTCTAAAGCTTCCACATCCTTCCTATAATGAGGCGACCAGAACTGAACACAATATTCCAAGTGTAGTCTAACCAGGGCTTTATAGAGCTGCAGCATAGCCTCGCGGCTCTTAAACTCAATCCCCTTCTCATCCATTCTTAATCCATCCATCCATCCTTTCTTAAAATCCATATCAACAACATTCGCTGCATC
This sequence comes from Heterodontus francisci, assembly GCF_036365525.1. Classification (NCBI taxonomy): domain Eukaryota; kingdom Metazoa; phylum Chordata; class Chondrichthyes; order Heterodontiformes; family Heterodontidae; genus Heterodontus; species Heterodontus francisci. The sequence goes on along the minus strand of NW_027141631.1, from coordinate 3,687,220 downwards.
ATCTTCCTGTTAGTTCATCAAAAAATGCAGTTAGTCAAGCATGAACTCCCATTTATAAATCCATGCTCACTCTCCTCAATTAACTCAAATCTCTCCAAGTGACTGTTGATTTTTTTCCCTAATTATTGTTTCGAAAACCTTACTCACCACTGCTGTTAATCTAACTTGCCTGCAGTTACCTGGATTGTCCTTACACCCTTTGTTGAAATCGCAAGTCACATTTGCCACTGTTCAATCTTCTGGCACCTCCACAGTGCTTTTTGGGAGGGTGTTCCTGGTTTTTGACCCTGCAACAGTGAAGGAATGGCGGTCTAGTGCCAAGTCAGGATGGTGTGTGACTTGGAGGGGAACTTGAAGGTGGTAATGTTCCCATGCGTCTGCTGCCTTTATCCTTCGAGGTGGTAGTGTTTGTGGGTTGGAAGGTGCTGTTGAAGGAGGCTTGGCAAGTTGCTGCAGTTCATCTTGTAAATGTTACACACTGCTGCCACTCTGCACTGGTGCTAGAGGGAATGCATGTTTAAGGTGGTGGATGGGGTGCCAATCAAGTGGGCTGCTTTGACCTGATGGTGTCAATCTCTTGAGTGTTGTTGGAGCTGCACTCATCCAGGCATGAGTATTCCATCACATTTCTGACTTGTGCCTTGTAGGTAGTGGGCAGGCTTTGGCGAGTCAAGAGATGAGTTAGTCGCCACAGAGTTCCCAGCCTCATGACCCGCTCTTGTAGTTGTAGCTGTAGTTGTAGTAGTAATAGGCAATCGTCCGTCTCAGAAGACGATGGGCTACGCCCGGGGTGCACGTCACTTCTGTATTAAGCATCGTTTGTTGTGGCTGTAGAGGACGACTCGTGAGTGACAATCCCTTCCACAGCTGGTACAGATGAATATCATTGGCCCGAGGTCGACTGATAATTTTTCCTTCCTCTGAGCTCTCTTTGCCCCCAACTGGTCGTTTCTTTTGTCCTCTGCTTTTCCCATGGTCTTCCTGAATGCCTTTCTCCAGGAATTCCAGTCAGCAGGAAGGACTTCCCATGCATCGACTCCAATCCCAGTCTGCTTGAGATCTCGCTTGCAGATGTCCTTGTATCATGGACGTGGGTGACCTGTTGCTCTCGTGCTGATAGCAAGCTCACCAAAGAGTGTGCCTTTGGCAAAGCGACCGTCATCCATTCAGCACACATGACCCAGTCAACAGAGTCACCGCTGACTCAAGAGGGCAAACATGCTGCAGATCCCTGCACGCTGGTGTACTTCTGCATTCGGCACTCTGTCCTGCCAGGAGATGCCCAATATCCATCTGAGACAGCGGAGGTGGAAGCTGTTCAGCTGCTTTTCTTGAATTGCATAAGTTGTTGATGCTTCTCTCCTATAAAGGAGGGTGCTGAGAACACAAGCCTGGTACACGCAGAGCTTTATATTTTCGATCAGTTTGCTGTCGGTTCACACTCGTCTTCTCAACTTTGACATGACAGCTGCAGCATTGACAATCCTGGTGCTGATTTCAGCATCAAGGGACAGATTGCTGGTGATTGTTGATCCAAGGTATGTGAAGCTGTTGACAACCTCCAAAGTGAGCCTGTCGATGTTGATGGAAGGTGGAGTCTCCACGTCCTGGCCCATAACTTTGATCTTCCTGATGCTGATCATCAGTCCAAACTCCTTGCAGGCCAGGGATAAGCGATCTACAAGCTGCTGCAAGTGAACTTCATTATGGGATTTCAGCACAGCGTCATCAGCAAACAGCAACTCACGGACTAGGAACTTACCCACTTTGGTCATGGCGCACAGTCTTGCCAAGTTGAACAGCTTGTCGTCAGCTCTGGTATGCAGGTGGACACCCCCATCTGAGTCACTGAAAGTGTAAAATAGCAGAATGGAGAAGAGTATGCTAATTGTAAAGATGTGAGCTGTGAGGAGCTTACAACCTGCTTTACTCCACTGCTGATCTTGAAAGTGTCTGATGTTGCTCCTTTGTAACTGACGGAACTGTGCATGTTCTCGTGGAAAGAAATGACGCCCAAGAGTTCAGGAGGGCAGCCTAGTTTCCACAGCAGTTTGAAGAGTCCGTCTCTGCTGACAAGATCGAAGGCCTTGGTGATGTATATAAAGACAATGTAGAGTGGTCTGTACTGTTCACAGTACTTCTTCTGTAACTGCCGAAGTGAGAAAATCATGTCGACTGTCGATCTACCAGCTCTGAAGCTGCACTGTGGCTCAGGATAGATGTGTGATGCCAGGGTCTTCAATCTGGTCAGAGCAATGTGAGCAAAGACCTTCCCCACAATACTTAGCAAGCAGATGCCTCGGTAATTTCTGCAGTCACTGCGATTTCCCCCTTATTTTTGTTACAAGGTGACAATATTTGCATCACGTATGTTTTGAGGTGCAGATCTTTCCTTCCAACAGAGACACAGAAGTTCATGGAGATGCTGCAGCAGAGCCGCTTTTCCACTTTTGATGATTCCAGGTGGAATAACATCATTTCCCGGGGCTTTACTACTGGCAAGACGGTCAATGGCCTTGTTGAGCTCCACTATGGAGGGCTCACTGTCCAGTTCCTCCATGACAGGGAAGTCTGGAATGGCGCTGAGAGCTACTTCAATGACAATGTTCTCCGTTATGTAGAGTTCAAGGTAATGCTCCACTCACCTTTCCATCTGCTTGTTAGGTTCAGTGATGATCACCCCTGTCTTTGTCTTGAAAGGTGCTGATTTAGTTACTGCTGGTCCCATTGCTTTCTTAATTCCTTCATACATCCCTCCAGCATCCCCGGAATCAGCAGCAGATTGTATGCTGTTGCAGAGTTTTAACTAGTATTGATTAACCAGCAGTGCCGAGCAGTTTTTTTTTAATTTCTAAAATATACGTTATTCATAAAAATCTGTAAAAAATACATTACTAAACAGTTTCAAACAGCACCAAGTCAAAAAATGCAAACAGCACAAGGGAGATCAGTTTCCTTCAATACAATCATGAGTTGCCTCACAACCCTTCCATTTCATTTAGAAGATAGAACATAGAAAAATACAGCACAGAACAGGCCCTTCGGCCCACGATGTTGTGCCGATCCTTTGTCCTCTGTCAAGGACAATTTAATCTATACCCCATCATTCTCCTTTATCCATATACCTATCTAAAAGCCGTTTGAAAGTCCCTAAAGTTTCTGACTCAACAACTTCCCCAGGCAAGGCATTCCATGCCCCGACCACTCTCTGGGTAAAGAACCTTCCCCTGACATCCCCCTTATATCTCCCACCCTTCACCTTAAATTTATGACCCCTTGTAACGCTTTGCTCCACCCGGGGAAAAAGTTTCTGACTGTCTACCCTATCTATTCCCCTGATCATCTTATAAACCTCTATCATGTCACCCCTCATCCTTCTCCGTTCTAATGAGAAGAGGCCTAGAATGTTCAGCCTTTCCTCGTAAGACTTATTCTCCATTCCAGGCAACATCCTGGTAAATCTCCTCTGCACCCTCTCCAAGGCTTCCACATCCTTCCTAAAATGAGGCGACCAGAACTGCACACAGTACTCCAAATGAGGCCTTACCAAGGTCCTGTACAGCTGCATCATCACCTCACGGCTCTTAAATTCAATCCCTCTGCTAATGAACGCTAACACCCCATATGCCTTCTTCACAGCCCTATCCACTTGAGTTGCAACTTTCAACGATCTATGCACATAGACCCCAAGGTCTCTCTGCTCCTCCACATGCCCAAGAACCCTACCGTTAACCCAGTATTTTGCATTCGTGTTTGTCCTTCCAAAATGGACGACCTCACACTTTTCAGGGTTAAACTCCATCTGCCACTTTTCAGCCCAGCACTGCAACCTATCCAAGTCCCTTTGCAGACGACAATAGCCCTCCTCGGTATCCACAACTCCACCAACCTTTGTATCATCTGCAAATTTACTGACCCACCCTTCGACTTCCTCATCCAAGTCGTTAATAAAAATCACAAACAGGAGAGGACCCAGAACTGATCCCTGTGGCACGCCACTGGTAACTGGGCTCCAGGCTGAGTATTTACCATCTAAGACCACTCTCTGCCTTCTATCAGTTAGCCAATTCTTAATCCAACTGGCCACATTCCCCACTATCCCATGCCTCCTGACTTTCTCCATAAGTCTACCATGGGGGACCTTATCAAATGCCTTACTAAAATCCATGTACACCACATCCACTGGTTTACCCTCATCCACTTGCTTGGTCACCTGCTCAAAGAATTCAATCAGGCTTGTGAGGCAAGACCTACCCCTCACAAAACCGTGCTGACTGTCCCGAATCAAGCAGTGTCTTTCCAGATGCTCAGAAATCCTATCCCTCAGCACCTTTTCCATCAACTTGCCTACCACCGAAGTAAGACTAACTGGCCTGTAATTCCCAGGGTTGTTCCTATTCCCTTTCTTGAACAGGGGCACAACATTTGCCACCCTCCAATCACCTGGTACCACCCCCGTCAACAGAGAAGATGAAAAGATCATTGCCAGCGGCTCTGCAATTTCATCCCTTGCTTCCCATAACATCCTTGGATATACCCCGTCAGGCCCGGGAGACTTGTCTATCTTCAAGTTATTCAAAAACCCCAACACATCTTCCCTCCTAACGAGCACTTCCTCGAGCTTACCAGTCTGTTTCACACCGTCCTCTTCAGTAATACACCCCTTCTCATTCGTAAATACCGAAGAGAAGTACTCATTCAAAACCTCACTTATCTCTTCCGGCTCAACACACAGTCTCCCGCTATTGTCCTTGACCGGACCTACGGTCCCCCTAGTCATCCTCATATTTCTGACATACGCGTAAAAGGCCTTGGGGTTTTCTTTTATCCTACCCGCCAAGCATTTTTCATGCCCTCTCTTAGCTCTCCTAATCCCTTTCTTCAGATCCTTCCTGGCCATCTTGTATCCCTCCAGAGCTATGCCTGTGCCCTTTTTCCTCAACCTTATATACGCATCCTTCTTCTTCCTAACAAGATTCTCAACCTCTCTTGTCAACCACGGTTCCCTCACATGACCATCCCTTCCCTGTCTGACAGGGACATGCTTATCAATGGCCCCTACTATCTGCTCCTTGAAAAAGTTCCACATTTCGACCGTGCCCTTCCCTGCCAGCATATGCTCCCAACTTATGCTCCTCAGTTCCTGCCTGACAGCATCATATCTACCCTTCCCCCAATTGTAAACCTTGCCCTGTTGCACATACCTATCCCTCTCCATTACCACAGTGAATGCTACAGAATTGTGATCACTATCTCCAAAGTGCTCGCCCACCAACAGCTCTATCACTTGCCCTGGTTCATTACCTAGTACCAAATCCAATATTGCCTCCCCTCTGGTCGGGCAGTCTACATACTGAGTCAGAAAAGCTTCCTGGACATACTGCACAAACACTACCCCATCCAAACTATTCGATCTAAAGAGTTGCCAATCAATATTTGGGAAGTTGAAATCCCCCATAATTACTACCCTGTGACTTCTGCTCCTTTCCAAAATCTGTTTTCCAATCTGCTCTTCCACCTCCCTGCTGCTATTGGGGGGCCGATAGAAAACTCCCATCAAGGTGACTGCTCCTTTCCTGTTCCTGACCTCAACCCACAGTGCCTCAGTCGGCAGATCCTCCTCGAAAATTCTTTCAGCAGTTGTTACACTATTTCTAACTAACAATGCCACCCCCCCACCTCTTTTACCACCATTCCTAATCTTATGAAAACATCTATAACCAGGTACCTCCAAGAACCATTCCTCCCCCTCACCTATCCACGTTTCAGTGATGGCCACAACATCGTAGTCCCAAGTGCCCATCCACGCCTTCAATTCACTCACCTTATTCCTGATGCTTCTTGCGTTGAAGTATACGCACTTTAACCCTTCTCCGTGCCCATCTGTCCTCTGCGACAGTGCTACCTTCCCCAATACCTCACTACACTCTTTGTCTTTCTGAGTGGACCCACTGGTCCCTGGACTACAAGTCCGGTTCCCATCCCCCTCCCAAACTAGTTTAAACCCTCCCGAACAGTACTAGCAAACCTCCCTCCCAGGATATTGGTGCCCCTCTGGTTCAGATGCAGCCCGTCCTGTTTGAACAGGTCCCATCTTCCCCAGAATGCATTCCAATTATCCAAGAACTGGAAGCCCTCACTTCTACACCATTCGTGCAGCCACGTGTTCAGCTGTGCTCTCTCCCTATTCCTAGCCTCACTATCACGTGGCGCCGGCAACAAACCAGAGATAACAACTCTGTCCGTCCGAGCTTTCAGCTTCCAGCCTAACTCCCTAAACACACTTCTAACATCTGTGCCACCCTTCCTTCCTACGTCGTTGGTGCCAATGTGCACCACGACCTCTGGCTGCTCCCCCTCCCCTTTAAGGATCCTGAAGACGCGATCACAAACATCACGGACCCTGGCACCAGGTAGGCAACAAACCATCCGTGCGTCTCGCTTGCGCCCACAGAACCGCCTGTCGGTACTCCTCACCATCGAGTCCCCGATGACTAGTGCTCTCCCATTCTCCCTCCTTCCCTTCTGAGCCACAGTGCAGGACCCCGTGCCAGAGGCCCGTCCACTGCAGCCTGCCCCCGATAGGCCGTCCCCCCCAACAGTATCTAAAACTGTATACTTGTTGCTGAGGGGAACGACCACAGGAGATCCCTGCACTGACCTCTTCCCACCTCTAACTGTTACCCAGCTGCCTTTGTTTTGTGGAGTAACGACATCCCTGTAGCTTCTATCTATCACCCCCTCAGCTTCCCGAATGATCCTCAGTTCATCCAGCTCCAGCTCCAGTTCCCTAACACGGTCTGATAGGAGCTGGAGACGGATGCACTTCCAGCAGGTGAAGTCGGCAGGGTCACCGGAGGTTCCCCTCACCTCGAACATACTGCAGGAGGAGCACTGCACTCCCCTGGCTGCCATTTCTTTTACTCAAATACCCCTTAATTAAGAACAATGTCATGCCATAGACATTTTTACATTTTACAGCAAATGAAAATTTTCCCAATACAGTTCGAGGGGTTTCTGATGGATCCAGCCCCTCAGTTCAACTTGGTGGGGGGACCATACACTGTGGTCTTTCCCCATTGAGCCTTTGCTGCGGCTGCCCCAAGCTGTAGTGCGTCCCTCAGCACGTAGTCCTGGACCTTGGAATGTGCCAGTCTGCAGCATTCGATCATGGACAACTCTTTGCTCTGGAAGACCAGCAAGTTTCGGGCAGACCAAAGAGCATCTTTCACCGAATTGATAGTCCTCCAGCAGCAGTTGATGTTTGTCTCGGTGTGCATCCCTGGGAACAACCCGCAGAGCACAGACTCCTGTGTTACAGAGCTGATTGGGATGAAACTCAACAAAAACCACTGCATCTCTTTCCACACCTGCTTTGCAAAGACACATTCCAGAAGGAGGTGGGCCGAGCAGTCTGCAGAGACCTGTTTCTGGAAGCTCTGAGAGCATCGAGATTTTGTTTGCTGGGGACTGGTTTGTAGTTCATGAGGACTCTCCTCTTAGTTGCAATAACTGACTCTATTTCAGTCCAATAAGCCTCAAACCAGTCAGCATTCCTCCCATCTCTTTTTCCATACACAGTGAGTGCATTGTTGTTTGAAAGTGCCTGATCAAGGATGTTGAGGAACTCCTGGGTCCTTTCTGGATCAGTGGTTCGGCGAGTGTTGATCTGAGGACGACCTTTCTTCATGGATGGGTGAAGCATCCTTGTCTGAAGCCTGACCTTGTTACACACCAGGGAGTGATCAGTGTCACAGTCAGCACTGTGATAGCTGCGAGTGATGAGGACACTGCTGAGGGTGGTAGGTCTGGTGATGATAAGGTCTAGCTGGTGCCAGTGGCGTCATCTCAGATGTCTCCAGGACACCCTGTGGCACAGCTTGACCTGGAAGTAGCTGTTCATCACACAGAATCCATGCTGACAGCATAGCTCCAGCAACCTCTGTCCATTTTTGTTCATCTTGCCAAGCCCCTGGTGCCCTATGCTCGTTGGCCAAGCTGTAGTCAGTACCCAAGCTTGTGTTGAAGTCTCCTAGAAGGTACAAACCCTCGGTGCTGGGAATTCTACTGATGGCAGTGTCAAGTGTCACATAGAATTGATCCTTGACATCTAGGGTGGAGGTGAGTGTCGGGACATAGGTGCACATGAGATTAACTGGGCCCGCGCTTGTTGACAAGTGAAGAGTAGGAAGTGTCTCTGAGCCAACTGTGGGGGTTGGGGGGGGGGGGTGGGGTTCACTCATCGCAAGTAGCATGTTTTTTACTGTGAAACCCACTCCAGGCTCACGAGTTGCCTCTTGGGCATTCCCCTTGCCAGAAGAAGTTGTAGTGTTTCTCTTTGAGGGATCCACTTTGAACGAGTCTAGTTTCCTGCAGAACAGCAATGTCCACATTGAGTCTTGTGAGTTCTTTGTACTTCACAGCTGTCTTGTGTGTGTCATCAACCTGCAGAAGGTTGTCGGTAAGGCCAGGACACATGGTCCTCACGTTCCAGTTTGTGATGCAAAGGACTGGTGTCTTCTTTGTTAAGTTTGTCTTGCCTGGTGCACAGATTATCGATCCACCTGTTGAGAGATGACTCTCTGAGCTCCAAGCACCCATTGAAGCAAGCAGGTTGTGGCAGGATAGCAACTAACTGACTGGGGTTACCCAGCTTGGAGTAGGTGGCAGTTATCCAATGAGGTCTGATGTTCTCTACCACTGTCGGAAGTAACCCCTGGTGCTCATACTCTACACCAATTGAATGAGAGCTTATAATCGGTAACTGTTTCTTCCCATGTTGTGTTAATGTTTAACCACAAAGTTGGAGTGTCCTCTCATGGGCAAATAGTATGGAGACCCTGAACATCAGGACCCCCTCTCCGCATTGCTAGTATTGTCCAAAGGAAAGGGAAAATCCAGTACTGTTTGGTAACAGCTCTGCTACAGGAGTTGCTGGAAAACTGCCTGATAAGTAACAGGTAACCGCCTACGGGACTCCACTCCGGATTTACTGTCCAGGTTTTCTCCCTAAGCCTTCTTCTCTCTCAAGACACCCACAGGGAAGTGAGACTTTTTGCCCGTAGATGGGGCTCTGTTTCTTGGCATCAGGATGGAACCACACACCAGTGGGCCTGCATGACATGCACAAGGATATCACACACTGCCCCATCCCTGTGACAGCTCAGAGAGAGACCCTGATGATAATGCACCCCACAGGAACATCACAAACAGCCCCCTCCCTAGGACAGCTCAGAGTCAGACACTGCACACACTGCAACAACAGTGACATGACTGTATTAGTCCCTCCATTCTGAAAAACAAGCATTCACCCTACTTTATGCTTTCTGTCCCTCAGCCAATTTTGTATCCACGCTGCCACTGTCCCTTTAATCCCATCTGCTCGAATTTTGTTAACAAGTCTATTTTATGGTACTTTTTAAAACACAATTTTGAAGTCCAGACACACACCATCAACCTCACCACCCTGGTCAACTCTGTGTGAAACTTCATCAAAGAAATTAATTAATTATTTCAGACACAATCTTCTGTTAACCAATCTGTACTGGCTGTCATTTATTAGCCCATGTTCTACCAAGTGACAATTAACTTCCTCCTGGATAATTGCCTCTAAAAGTTTCCCGACCACCGACATTCGACTAACTGGTCTGTAGTTCCTGGGTTTATCTCTCTTTTTAAACAGGGCTGTAAAATTAGCAATCCTTGCAGACTTATCTTTCAGTTCTGGAAAGTCTATTGTGGACAATCACTTTGGGCATGACTTTAACCAATAAGGCAACAGGATAATTGTTTAATAAGTCCAGAACTTGTATTGAGAGTAAAATAGTACTTAATAATTGAAAGTAAAATTATACTTAACAAACTTGGGGAATATAACTTTGCAGCTCTAGCAGGTGTGCGGACTGGTCGAGTTGGTCTCAGAGTGTCACGGTCCTCTTTGTCCAGTCTAGATCCCTCATCAGGTGGAGAACCTGGTTGATGATCTGAGCCTTTACCCCTGAGATCTTCCAGTGTTCCTGCACACTGAAACCTTACAAGATCCCTACTTTTAACCCCTGGATGGCCATCACACCACCTTGTAAAATAATAATTGCTCCTATCTGTTGCTAGGTACATTTAATTAGTTCTTAATGACGTCTTCCACGAACAGTCACCTATCCTCGGCATCTCAGACATGAGTACAATGGAGTGGTTTCACACTGTCTCCCAATCTGATCTGAAACAAGTTTCCTATTCATTAAATCGAGACTCTTGAAGGTCACGATGTACCAGACCATGGGTTTTATCAGGGGTCCTAGAAAGGTCCATTGTTTGAATACATTTAGCTGAAACTGCCCTTTCCCACAAAGACACAGAAACTCACAGTAATTAGATTGAACAAACTTTAAATGAAAACCCATTTTCTCTGAAATGTTTATTGATTCATTAATTATAACTCAATCAAGGTTCATTACTTTTACAATCATCTGTTTCAGGATGGGTAGCTACTCATTAATTATACAGGATATAAACATTAGTACTGAACACAAAATGGTTCCTTTGGTCATGTGTTCATTATAAAATGGCTTTCGTAACGTTGTTAGTTTTGACAATGGATACATTATAAAAATGGTCAAGTTAAACTAAGATCGAGCTACCCAAGCTTACCTCCATCCTCCAGTCCTCTGGCATCATTCGCATATTCGAGGAGGATTGAAAGATTGTGGTTCGAGTCTCTGCTATTTCCACCCTTACTTCCCTCAGCAACCCAGGATGCAGCCCATCCAGACCGGGTGACCTTTCTACTGTGAGCATTGCTAACCTTGTAATTGTCTCCTCTTTATCTATTTTCATCCCCTCCAAATTCTCCACTTCCTCCTCCTTTACTGTGACATTTTCAGCATCCGTTTGTTTTGTGATGACAGATGAAATGTACTTAATTGGTACCTCAGCCACACCCTCTGCCTCCACAGGATCTCCTAATTGACCCACCCTTTCATTGACTGTCCATATGTTTGGTAAAAGACTTCAGTGTTCCCAGTTATGTGACCTGCTAATCTTTTCTCAAACATCTTGCTGATCTCTTTTCCTTTTTCAGCTCTCCTCTGTACTTTCTGTATTCTGCTTGTTTCTCTACTGCATATGAGTCCTCACATGATTTTTCAGTGAATGGTTTTTGAACTATTTTGCAAAAGGATTTAGTTTTGCAAATTTCTCCCTAGCTCCCCTCATGGTCAGGCAGAAAGTTTAACTGCTGTGTTTTCAAACAGCAACAGCTTTATTTGAAAAGCCATTATGACAGGATTCCGGGTTTTAATCCAGTCACAAATCTGGTTCTGATGTCTTGTGGCTCCAGCTGTCACATGACCTGTCAGAGGATGACCTCATAATTGACCCAGTCATGGAGCTGTGGGTTGATGTTTAAATTGTTTCAAAATAATTTTCCAGAAGGACAATCAAAATGAATCGATATATAAAAGGTAGATTTTGTGAATTTGTGCTCCCAGTGGAAATTCCTGCAGAGACTGCTGGTTTTCATATCCCCAATTCCCCACAGGAAGCTCTGTGCTAGGAGTCTGTATTCACTACATCAACATTATACAGAATCATTTCATGGGAGACCCCAGTGTGAATTGTAGACAGGTGGGTCAGTTTTAACTTTCAAAGTAACACAGAAGCAAAATACTGCAGATACTGGAAATCTGAAATAAAAACAGAAAATGCTGGAAATACTCAGCAGGTCTGGCAGCATCTGTGGAGAGAGAGACAGAGTTAACGTTTCAGATCTGTGACCTTTCATCAGAACTGAGCTGAAATTGTCTGAGTGACTGAGATTGTGGAATCAATTTCAGGGTCAAAGACATTGTATTTGGTAAGGATAGGAAGATGGAGATTATTAAGTACAGTGCAAAATTATCGATGCTTTTACATTATTTTGATCAAAATTGATTTAAACTTTGTGCACATGAATCCTATCTTTTGATCACAATGACACTGATAACAATGGAAAAAGCAAGACTTGCATTTCACGACTTTTCAAGTGTGGTCACTCATCAGTACAATAGAGTACTCTGCAATAAAGATGTATAAGATTCCCACCACACAACTGCCAGACGATGATCATCCCAAACAAGAGAGAATCTAACCATCTCCCTTTGACATTCAATGGCATTACCATCGCTGAATCCCCCACTATCAACAACCTGGGGGTGAGCATTGAGCAGAAACTGAACTGCAGTAGCCAAATAAATATTATGGCTGCAAGAGCAGGTCAGAGACTAGGAATCCTGTGGCAAGTAACTCACCTCCAGACTCCCCAAAGCCTGTCCACAAGTCAGGAATGTGATGGAATACTCTCCACTTGTCTGGCTGGGTGCAGCTCCAACAATACTCAAGAAACTCAACAGGACAAAGCAGCCCGCTTGATTGGCACCCCATTTACAACTTTCATGCCCTCCATCACTGGCACACAGTGGCAGCAGTGTGTACCATCCACAAGATGCACTGCAGCAATGTGCCAAGGCTCCTTCGACAGCACCTTCCAAACCCGTGACCTTTATAACCAAAAGGACAAGGGCAGCAGATGCATGGGAACACCACAACCTGCAAGTTCCCCTCCAAGCCACACACCATCCTGAATTATTACTGTATCACCGTTCCTTCACTGTTGCTGGGTCAAAATCCTGGAACTCTCTTCATAACAGCAGTACATGGACTACAGTGGTTCAAGAAGGCAGCTCAGCACCACCTTCTCAAGGCAATTAGGGATGGATAATAAATGCTGGCCCAGCCAGCGACACCCACCTCCCATGAATGAATTAAAAAATGATAATATCCTGTAATCCTCCAAAGTAGAAAATACAGATGGAAATGAAAAATAATAAAACACAGTCAGCATGGATTTCATCAAGAAAGACTTGATTAACCTTATCTTTGAAAAATCAACAGCAAGAGTAATATAGCAGATGTAGAAGAGTTTAAGTTAATAAAGCCTCATCCATTTATGTGCTTGAACCATCAAATTGTGGGTTAACAAACAAACACACTAACTGACAGAGCTGGGTGTTGTGCTTTCTAAATTACCCTAAAGTAGGGTGTTAATGAGTTAAAGCTTCAGGTTGCTGCAACCAGAATAGCCATTGTCCACGATCAGTTTTACTGTTATAAATAAAGGGTGGAACATTCATTGTGAATCTATAGAAACAGTCTGGTCCTGCACACTGCAGACACATCCACGTCATCACCAACCAGCTCTCCTATAATTTGACTTTTCCCCATTAGCTCCATGGAATTACTTTTAAAAGATTTTAAATTACAAGCAGTTTTGTGAATGTTCAGCCTTTGAGAAGAAATCATTCCCTGGCCACAGTGGAGACAGCATTGAATATAAAACAGTAGACTACCAGGTAACACAGTGAAAGCTGATCAGCTAATCTATAATTACTTACTTTTCTTACTTTTGCTCTTGCTATTCGGTTTTTCATCATTTTCAGCTACTGACTGTGGATATTATTGTGATTAAATGTGAAAAGATGCACTGTGTCTCAGCCCCGGTATATTGGCTCTTTCTCTGTTTCTTTTCTTCTTTTTCTTTTTTCTTTTCTTTTTTTTCTTTTGGGCCTCCTTATCTCGAGAGACAATGGATACGCGCCTGGAGGTGGTCAGTGGTTTGTGAAGCAGCGCCTGGAGTGGCTATAAAGGCCAATTCTGGAGTGACAGGCTCTTCCACAGGTGCTGCAGAGAAATTTGTTTGTTGGGGCTGTTGCACAGTTGGCTCTCCCCTTGCGCCTCTGTCTTTTTTCCTGCCAACTACTAAGTCTCTTCGACTCGCCACAATTTAGCCCTGTCTTTATGGCTGCCCCTTTCTCTGTACAGTGCTGTATACACTCAGAGACTGACAGTGTCTCTCCCTCCCTCAACTTTCCAGCCCTGACGGTGCAGAAAGCGCTGCTCAAAGTTACACATTCTGACTGTTTACAGTTGATTAGTGAGAGATTATTAACGTATCCTCCTGCAGCGCTGCCTCGGTTAACAACAGCGGATCTAAGTCACATTTCAGATACAGAAACAGACGCATCAATTATTCACTCTTTCCCAGAGTGTGTGAGGCCGGGACAAGCAGCAACATTCCAGCCCCACACTCTGCAATTACCCAGCACCAGCAGAAAGCAGTGAATACAGATTCAATCAGTGGGTTAATGTCCATTACAGGGATGCAAGATTCCACGGTCCAGGACAAACATCCCCATACACCGAGAACAAACTCAGGAAAACCCGGGGGAGTTAATATCCCAATCACTGAGCATTCCAGTAACATTGAACAAGTTCCTGAACTGAGTGAACCTTTCAAAGTACAGAAGTGATGACAAGGTCAAAAAGGTCTGAACAGTTGAGGTGACTGAGGGGTTTCAGCTTCTCTGTTCAGGTTGCAGCTTTCACTGGAGGCATGTGTTTAAATCCCACTTCTGACAACTTGATTTTCAGTTACTTTGCAGAGCTTCCTTGAAGGTTTGAGGTAGAGTAAATACTGAGGAACTGTTTCTAACTGCTGAACGGTCAATAACCGAAGGTTACAGATTTAAAGTGACTCACAAAACCAGAAGGAACTTGAGGAAAAATTCCTTTCTGCAACGTGTGGTTAGGATTTCAGTTATGTGGATAGATTGGAGAAGCTGGGGTTGTTCTCCTTAGAGAGGAGATTTGATAGAGGTGTTCACAATCATGAGGGGTCGTGACAGACCCGATAGAGAGAAACTGTTGGTAGAAGGATTGAGACTCAGGTAAAAGCTGTGGCTCAGTTGGTCACACTCACCTCGAAATCACAAGCTTCTGGGTTCAGATTTCACAGCTGACACTGCAGTGCAGCACTGACGGTGTTGAAGGTGCTGCCTTTCATGTGTGATGTTAAACCAAGACCTGGTCTGCATGTTTGGGTGAATGTAAAAGATCCCATGCTGCAATTTCAAACAAGTGAAGAGCAATTCTCCCTGGTGTTGTGATCAATATTTGCCCCTCAATCAGATCAGTTGGTCATTATCACATTGCTGTTTGTGGGTATTAGCTGCTGCATTTCTGACATTACAACATTGATTACACTTCAAAAGTATTTCATTGTCTACAAAGTGCTTTGATATGTCCAGTGGTCTTGAAAGGTGCTATGTAAATGCAAGTCTTTTCTTTCTTTATCACAACACATTGCAGTGGAAAAAATGGCTCTTCATGTCACCTCTGGTTCTTCTGCCAATCACCTGATATCTGTGACCTCTGCTTACTGACCCTTTTACCACTGCAAACAGTTTCTCCTTATTTAAACTATTGAAAACCTCCATGATTTTGAACAAATGTGTCAAATCTCTTCTGAATTTTCTCTGCTGCAAGGAGAACAACCCCAGCTTCTCCAATCTCTCCACATAACTGAAATCCCTCACCCTGCTACCATTGTGGTAAATCTCTTTTTTATTCTTTCCTGGGATGTGGGCACTGCTGACACAATGTGATTCCTGTCAACGGAGCGGCCCGCTGACATCATCGGAGAGCGCCAAGCTGCTCATAGGCGCAGCAACATCTTGCCAGGATTAAGTGGCACATGCACAGGATGATGTCATGGTTCAGCACCAACATCATCGCATATCCGCCCATGTTCCATCTTCGCACATTCACGCTAAAGTGTCATAGGGTATCCAGCCTCTCACTCAGCTGAAGGAAGCGGCTGAATGGGAGACTTTGAGGTTGGAGCTCTCCCCCCTCGGCCTTGACGCTTCTTCTCCTCAGCTGCTCGCTCTCCACCTCGCTGCTCCCCTGGATGATTGTTCTCCGTTCGCGTCACCCAGCTCTCCTGCCACTCGCTCCCAGCTCCCCAACCCCCACTCCAGCCATTAGCTCTAGGCCGTGCCATTTCCCTCCTCTTGGCCACTCGTTCTTCACTCCTACGTCACACGTTATGAGAGGTATAGATAGTGTAGATAGCCAGAGTCTGTTTCCCATGGTAGGGGTGACTAAAACTCGAGGGCATAGATTTAAGCTAAGAGGGAGGAGGTTTAAAGGGGGTCAAAGGGGTAAATTTTTCACAGAAAGAATAGTGGGTATCTGGAATGAACTGCCTGGTGGAGGCAGGAACAGTAGTCACATTTAAGAGGCATCTGGACAGGTACTTGAATGAGCAAGGCATGGAGGGATATGGAATTAATGCAGGCAGGTCGGATTAGTATAGATAGGCATAATGTTCGGCATGGACGCGGTGGGCCGAAGGGCCTGGTTCTATGCTGTACGACTCTATGACTCTCTGTGACTCCTGTTAATTGTTTAATTATCCACCACCAGTCAGGTCTGGATGTGGCAGGACTGCAGAGCTTTGATCTGATCTGTTGATTGTGAGATTGCTTAGCTCTGTCTATTGCATGCTGCTTCCGCTATATGACATGCAAGTAATCCTGTGTTGCAGCTTCACCAGGTTGACACCTCATTTTTAGGTCTGCTTGGTGCTGCTCCTGACATGCCCTCCTGCACACTTCATTGAACCACTCTTGCTCCCTTGGCTTGATGGTAATGGTAGAGTGAGGGATATGTCAGGCCAGGAGGTAACATATTGTGTTTAAATACAATTCTGCTGCTGCTGATGACCCACAGTGCCTCATGGATGCCCAGTTTTGAGCTGCCAGATCTGTTCATTTCTTCCCTCAGATATAATTGAAATAAAAAAATTCTGAAGAAATGCATGAACTAAATATAAAGGAGAGAGAAATAAATACTGACAAAATAGATGGCAGCATTTGGAAGGTAAAAAGATTTCAGTTTTCTTATTGATGAGTGAGAGGAATTTCTCACACTTTGGGGCTTCTGTAAGTGGATTTACTGTATCAGAGTAGAAGTACTGTATCAGGCCTTGTTAGCTCAGTTGGTAGAGTATGAGACTTTTAATCTCAGGGTCTTGGATTTGATACCCTTGTTGTGTGGTTGTTCTTCCCTTTTTCAGTCTTCATCGGCAGAGAGTTCAAGGAGTGTTTGAAATTAAATTCAACAACATCATCAGATTTCAACGCCCCACCCCCGTCCCAGTGTAGTTAACAGGGCCCACAACCTCTGCCCTCCCCCACCCCCCCCACCCCCGTCCCAGTGTAGTTGACAGGATTCTCAACCTCTGCCTTCCCCCTTCCCCTCCCTCCCAGAACTGCGACAGGGTTCCCCTTGATCCAAGGTTGGCATATATTATCATTCAGGAGCAAGAAAAATCGAAAGGAACCTAACAAGAAAACCCAGTCTCCAGATGTGAGAATCTATAGATCTGCTTTGGGAAAGTGAATCAGAGCAGAATGAAGGGTGAACTGTCCGACTGCCCAGAAGAGATGAAGACACAGCTCAGTCAGCACGTTCCCCTGGTTTATGATGCTGGAACATTCCTCACACAGAAATTATTCAACCTGATGACAAACGTGCTTACAGCCGATAATTTATTAAGATAATTTTTTTTTGAGCTACAACACAAACAGCTACTCGACAATGTGGAAAATTGCCCAGGTGTGCCCTGTCCATAAAAAAAAGCAGGACAAATCCAATCTGACCAATTACCGCCCCATCAGTCTACTATCAATCATCAGCACAGTGATGGAAGATGTCATCAACAGTGATATCAATCACCACGCATTTAGCAATAAACTGCTCATCGATGCTCAGTTTAGATTCCGCCAGGGCCTCTCAGATCCAGGCAAACATTTGGAAGCTGGAGTATAATGTGGGAAAATGTGAGGTTATTCACTTTGGTAGGAAGAACAGATAAATTAAATATTATTTAAATTGCGAGAGACTACAGAATGCTGCGGTATAGAAGGATCTGGGTGTCTTCGTACGTGAATCACAAAAAGTTAGCATGCAGATAGAGCAAATAATTAGGAAGGCAAATGGAATTTTACCCATTATTACAAGGGGAATGGAGTATCAAAGGAGAGAAGGCTTGCTACAAATGTACAGGGTGTTGGTGAAACCACACCTGGAGTACTGTGTACAGTTTTGGTCTCCTTATTTAAGGAGGGATATACTTGCATTGGAGGCAATTCAGAGAAAGAGGTGGGCAACTGTCTCTTCCCCGCCACAGCCACCTCGAGGGCATTGAGCGGAGGGAGTGAGACTTCGGGCGTGCAGGAAGGATCTGATGGGGAGGGCTCTTCTCACCACCAGCCAAGTTTCATCTTGGTGCTTGTGTGAAAGTTCTGGTGATGAGGCATTCCGCCAAATGACTTTGGAAGTTTGCTCGGGGAACCATCCGACTGGATCCACCATCTCCTTTTCCTGTAGGGCCTTGAGGACATTCCATGCAGACCACTACCTGAAGGATTGGTGGTCAAAGATGTTTTTCCACAGAAACTTTCCCACGAAGGATAGGTGGTACGGCACAGTCCAACTGGATGGAGCATTCCGCGGCAATGTGACCAGGCCCATCCTTCACAACGCTGGGGACAGATAGAACCTCAGCACGTAGTGACACTTGGAGATTGTGTACTGGGAATCTGCGCACAGCTTGATGCAGCCGCACACGAAGGTAGTCATCAGGATGAGGGTGACGTTGGGTACATTTTTCCCGCCCTTATCCAGGGGTTTGAAGATCGTGTCCCTACAGACCTGGTCCATTTTGGAACCCCATATGAAGCGGAAAATGGCTCGGGTGATCGCCACAGCGCAGGAGTGGCGTATGGGCCAGAACTGCACCACGTACAGCAACGTGAGCGCCTCGCACCTGATCACCAGGTTCTTACCCACAATGGAGAGATATCGCTGCTCCCACATGCTCAGCTTATGGTGTATCCTGGCTACTCGCTACTTCGAGGTTTTGGTGCACGCCACGGCCCTTCCGAACCATATCCCCAGCAACTTCAGGTAGTCTGACCTGACGGTGAAGGGGACAAAGGATCGGTCAGCCCAGTTCCCAAAGAACATGGCCTCGCACTTGCCGTGGTTAACTTTGGCTGCCGAGGCGAGTTCGAACTGGTCGCAGATGCTGATCAGTCTGCGAACGGACAGCGGATCCGAGCAAAAGACGGCGACGTCATCCAGGTCCAGGGAAGTTTTAACCTGAGTGACTCCAATGCCTCGGATTGTATCACCTCCCTTATGCTTGCATCCTTCCTAATCGACTCAGCAAAGGGTTCAATACAGCAAACAAACAAGACAGAGGAGAGAGGACTGCCCTGTCTGTCTTTGCAAAGCAGGTGCAGAAAAAGATGCAGTGGTTTTTATCGCAGTTCATCCCAAGCAGCTGTGTAACACAGGAGTCTGTGCTCAACAGGCTGTTCTCAGGGATGCACACCGAGATAAACATCAACTGCTGCTGGAGGACTATCAATTCGGTGAAAGACATCCTTTGGTCTGCCCGAAACATTCTGGTCTTCCAGCGCAAAGAGTTGTTCACGACCTAATGTTGCAGACTGGCACATTCCAAGGTCCAAGACTACGTGCTGAGGGACGCACTACAGCTTGGGGCAAAGGTTCACTGGGGAAGACCACTGTGTAAGGTACCCCCACGAAGGTGAACTGAGGGACTGGATCCATGGAAATCCCCTCGGGCTGTATCCAGAAAATATTTCTCCGCCTCCAGGCTCACTTCTTTTGACCAGGAGTCCTCCTCCCGACCAGCAGACCCATTCACCCACCTCCAGCATTCTCCCTCTACCTGGACCCCTCCCCCTGGCCACTTACCCACTCTTGATCTCTTCATTGAAAACTGTCGGCTGGACATTTGTCATCTCAATTTCTCTGCCCCCTCACTCACTCTAACCTGCCCCCCTCTGATCTTGATGCACTCCGTTCTCTCAGGTCTAACCCCGACATGGTCATCAAACCTGCAGACAAGGGTGGTGCTGTTGTTGTATGGCGTACCGACCTCTACCTTGCAGAGGCTCAGCGCCAACTCACAGACACCTCTTCCTACCTCCCTCTGGACCATGACCCCATCGGCGAATATCAAGCCACCATCCAAAGGACTGTCACTGACCTCATCTCCTCTGGAGATCTTCCCTCTACAGCTTCCAACCTCATAGACCCGCAACCCCGGACAGCCCGATTCGACCTCCTTCCCACAATCCACAAACGGGAATGTCGCGGCAGACCCATTGTGTCAGCTTGCTCCTGCCCCACTGAACTTATTTCTTCCCATCTTGACTCTATCTTTTCTCCGCTGGTCCAGTCTCTTCCCACCTACATCCGTGACTCTTCTGACGCCTTACGTCATTTTGACAATTTCCAGTTTCCTGGTCCCAACCTCCTCCTCTATACTATGGACGTCCAATCCCTCTGCACCTCCATCCCCCACCAGGATGGTTTGAGGGCTCTCCGCTTCTTCCTGGAACAGAGGCCCAACCAGTCCCCATCCACCACCACCCTCCTCCGCCTGGCTGAACTTGTTCTCACATTGAACAACTTCTCCTTCAACTCCACACACTTCCTTCAAGTAAAAGGTGTCGCTATGGGTACCCGCATGGGTCCTAGTTATGCCTGTCTTTTTGTGGGATATGTCGAGCATTCTTTGTTCCAGTCCAACTCTTGCCCCCTCCCCCAACTCTTTTGCCGGTATATTGATCACTGTATCGGTGCTGTTTCCTACTCCAGCCCCGAACTGGAAAACTTTATCAACTTTGCTTCCAATTTCCACTCTTCTCTCACCCTTACATGGTTCAGCTCTGATACTTCCCTTCCCTTCCTCGACTTCTCTGTCTCCATCTCTGGGGATAGGTTGTCTACTAATATCCATTATAAGCCCACCGACTCCCACAGCTTCCTCGACTACACTTCTTCACACCCTACCTCCTGTAAGGGCTCCATTCCATTCTCCCAGTTTCTCCGTCTTCGACGCATCTGCTCTGATGATGCTACCTTCCATGACGGTGCTTCTGGTATGACCTCCTTTTTCCTCAACGGAGGAATCCCCCCCCCCCCCACTGTTGTTGACAGGGCCCTCAACCGTGTCTGGCCCATTTCCCGTACCTCTGCCCTCAACCCTTCCCCTCCCTCCCAGAACCGTGAAAGGGTTCCCTTTGTCCTCACTTTCCACCCCATCAGCCTCCATATCCAAAGGATCATCCTCTGCCATTTCCGCCACCTCCAGCGTGATGCCACTACCAAACGCATCTTCCCCTCCCTTCCCCTGTCAGCATTCCGAAGGGATTGTTCCCTCCGCGACAACCTGGTCCACTCCTCCATTACCCCCACCATCTCGTCCCCATCCCATGGCACCTTCCCCTGCAATCGCAGGAGGTGTAATACCTGCCCATTTACCTCCTCTCTCCTCACTATCCCAGGCCCCAAATACTCCTTTCAGGTGAAGCAGTGATTTACTTGTACTTCTTTCGATGTAGTATACTGTATTCGCTGCTCACAATGTGGTCTCCTCGATGCTGGGGAGACCAAGCGCAGACTGGGTGACCGTATTGCGGAACACCTCCGCTCGGTCCGCAAGCAGGACCCTGAGCTTCCGGTTTCTTGCCTTTTCAACACTCCCCCCTGCTCTCATGCTCACATCTCTGTCCTGGGATTGCTGCAGTGTTCCAGTGAACATCAACGCAAGCTCGAGGAACAGCATCTCATCTTCCGATTAGGCACACTACAGCCTGCCGGACTGAACATGGAGTTCAATAATTTCAGTGCATGACAGCCCCCCATTTTACTTTCATTTTTAGTTGTTTTTTCTTTTTTCTTCTTTTTTGCTTTTTTACATTTTTTACAACCTTTTATATTGCATTTATTTCATTTCATCTTAGTTTATTCAGTTTGCTTACCCACTGTTTTTTTCAGGTTTGCACTTGCTGCTGTTCAATATTCAGTCCGTTAACACCTATTCTGTACTAATGCTTTGTCTTTCAACACACCATTAACATATTGTTTGCCTTTGCTCCATGACCTTTTGGTCAGCTATGTGGCCTTGTCCAAGCTGCACCTTCTCCTTTGTTATCTCTTGCCCCACCCCGACCTCACTTGCTTATAACCTGTGACATGTTTAATATTTGTCAGTTCCGAAGAAGGGTCAGTGACCCGAAACGTTAACTCTGCTTCTCTTTCCACAGATGCTGCCAGACCTGCTGAGTGGTTCCAGTATTTCTTGTTTTTATTCCAGAAAATATTTGTTTGCTGCAAAAAGTACATGGCAGGTAAAATGAAATGGAAGGGTTGTGAGGCAATTCATTCCTGTACTGAAGGAAACTGCTCTCCTTTGCAATCTTTGTATTGTTGACTTGGTGCTGTTTTGAACTGTTTTGTAATGTATCTTTTTATAGTTTTTTTAACGAATAAAGTATATGTTGGAAATAAAAAAAAAAGTTCAGAGAAGGTTCACTGGATTTATTCCTGTGATGAAGGGTTGTCTTGTGAGGAGGATTGAGCAGGTTGGACCTATACTGATTGGAGTTTAGAAACATGAGAGGTGATCGTATTGAGACATATAAGATTCTGAAGGGTCTTGACAGGGTAGATGCTGAGAGAATGTTTCCCCTCGTGGTGGAATCTAGAACTAGGCGACACAGTTTCAGAATTAGGGATTTTCCATTTCAGAAGGAAATGAGGAGGAATTTCTTCTCTCAGACAGTCGTTCATCTTTGGATTTTTATCTACAAGGAAGTCAAGGGTTATGGGGGGCAGGCAAGAAAGTGGGGTTGATGCCATGATCAGATCAGCCATGATCCTATTGAATGCCGGAGAAGGCTGGAGGGGCCAAATGGCCTCCTGCTGCTACTATTTCTGTTCTTGTGATCTCATTGCAGCTTGTTCCAAATAGAGACAAAAGAGTGGAATTCCAGAGGAGAGGTGAGAGTAATTACCCTTGAGTGAGTGTGGCATCAAGGATCCCTAGCAAAATTGAAATCAATGGGAATCAGGGGAAAATTGTCCACTTGTTGGAGTCATACCTAGCACAAAGCAAGATGATTATGGTTGGTGGAGGCCGATCATCTCAGCCCAGGACATTGCCTCAGGAGTTTCTCAGGGTAGTGTCCTAGGCTCAACCATCCTCAGCTGTTTTATTAATGAGTTTCCCCTCAAATTAAGTCAGAAGTGGGAATGTTAGGTGATGATTCACAACTCCTCAGATACTGAAGCAGTCCTTGTCCGCAAGCAGCGAGACCTGAACAACATTCAGGCTTGAGCTGATAAGTGACAAGCGACTTGGTTGCCACAAAAGTGCCACGCGGTGAACATCTCCAATGAGAGAGAATCAAACCATCTACCTTTTAATACTCAGCAGCATTATCATCACTGAATCCCTCACCATCAACATCTTGGGGGTTACCATTGACCAGAAACTAAACTGGACCAGTCACATCTATGCTGCGGCTTTTAGCGTTGGTCAGAAATTGGGAATTCTGCAGCAAGTATCTCACCTCCTGACATGCCAAAGCCTGTCCATTGTCTACAAGGCACAAGTCAGGAGTGTGATGCAATACTCTCCACTTTTCTGGATAGCTGCAGCTCCAAAAACATATAAAAAGCTCAATACCACCCAGGACAAAGCAGTCCTCTTCATCGGTACCTCACCCACCACCTTAAACATTCACTCCCTCCACCACCAGAGCACAGTGGCAGCAGTGTGTACCACTTACAAGATGCACTGCAGTAACTCGCTAAGTAACGTTCTACAGCACCATCCAAACCCGTGATCACTACCTCGAAGGACAAGGGCAGCAGATGCATGGGAACACCACCACCTGCAGGTTCACCTCCAAGTCACTCACCATCATGACTTGGAACTATATCACCATTTCTTCACTGTTGTTAGGTCAAAATCCTGGAACTCCCTCCGCAATAGCACTGTGGGTGTTCCTACACCACATTGACTGCAGCAGTTCAAGAAGGCAGCTCCCGACCACACTCTCAAGGGCAATTAGGGATGGACAATAAATGCCAGCCTTGCCAGCGATACTCACACCCAAGAATAAATAAAAAACAAATCATTCTCCACAGATTCCCCACAATTCAGGCTTGGACATTTACTTCAGGAGCACAGAGCTTTATATAACTACAACGTGAGTTCCAATCTTCAGATTCCATTCGCCTTTCACATTATTTTCTACCAGTCCGTTAGTGTTTAGTGATTCAGCACTCGGGTCTCTGCTTCTCCAGTTTCTAACATCTCACCACTTATAAAAAACACTCTGATCTATCTTTCGTAGGTCCCAGATGACCCCACATTTTAAACTTGATCTGCCAAAACATTTCTCACTCACTTAATCTATCAAGAAGATTTGAAAATAAATTTCTTGCCAAAGGATAATGTTCTGCTTCTGCTCCCTCGCCGTTTGCTTTTCCCGTTAGTATTTCATTTGGTGTAAATCCAGAGAAAGTAAAGATGGAAGGAAGGAGGGAGGGAAAAATCTTCCTCCTTTTCGTGATCCCTATTTGATCTTCATTCCAGTCCAATTTGGGCGAAGAATTCCAATTGTCTGTCTCAATTTTAATAAAGTATAAACAATTCTGGAATCACCAGCGAGATATTGATAAGAACATGTTTCCATTCCAACTTTCCACAAAAGCTCCCCCACAACAATGTACTAGACACTTCAAACACTGACGACAAAATTGGGATCCGAACCCACACATGCAAAGCAAAATGCATTAGTACGCCACCGTTTTAACCTCTCGACCACCTTGTCAGCTGTTTGGACAGTACAGATCCTGGTTGTGCAGCCAGATGTGCAATGATGGAAATGCAGCTTCTGTAAGTAAATGAAACTTCCATCACATCAGGTGATGGCCTGTTGGGAATGGAGCAGTGTGAAACATTTCCAGACCATGTCCAACACGTTTCTACTCAGTGTGAAAATCCACCACGGAAAAACTGGAACATACAATCATTTCATCACATCATGATTAACATCACTCAGACACCTGAACCATGAGGTCACTGACGAAGTCATGATGACTTCTAATTTCTCATGAAATGACAACTAAACTCACTGACTGGAAGAATTGCTTTAATTCCACATGATCAGAGAGGCACAGCCTCAGACCGACTTGGCAGATGAATATTGATTGAATAATTTCTGTGTGAGGAATGTTCCAGCATCATAAACCAGGGGAACGTGCTGACTGAGCTGTGTCTTCATCTCTTCTGGGCAGTCGGACAGTTCACCCTTCATTCTGCTCTGATTCACTTTCCCAAAGCGGATCTACAGATTCTCAAATCTGGAGACTGGGTTTTCTTATTTTGTTCCTTTTGATTTTTCTTGCTCCTGAATGATAATATATTCGAAACCTCGGATCAACCCTCCCCTTTGCGTCGTGTTATAGTCTTGGTTAAAAGAGACACAAAATGACACAAACACTCTGAAACATACAACACGGTCACACTTTCCTTCAGTGAGATTAATGTTGAGCTGTTTTCCAGGTTAAATGCAACTGCAAACACATTGCTCTCAAAGAAATTGTAGGGGATTGAGTTGCCGTTGAAATATTAGCACTGGACATCTGTACGAGCAGGAACAGCCATTTCAAACTCACATCCTTCACAAAGGCAACCACTGAGCTGTTTTCTTTTGTGAATGAAATTCATAAGAAAAGTTAAAGTTCACAAGAAAATGGATGTAAATGATTGATAGCTAAACTTTTGAAGCCATGATATGAATCCAAGATTTTCTGATTATCAGACAAACACTAGAACCAATTAAGCTGCTGAGCCAGATCACAAGTGCTGTGACAACTAAGGGCAGAGGAGGGCACTCTTTATTCTCATCCCACTTCTCCACAGGTCACAACATCTATGTGAACTTTTCCCACATACTGATACAGTCAATCATATACTCTATTTTTCCCAGAATAGAAGACACTGACCAGGTTTCTTTAATAAACAACAAAATTATCCATTTATTGTCGAACAAGTTTTAACTAGTCATGAAGTAAAGCATAAACACACAGGTGGAAATTTTAAAAGTTCCTTTTTCACCTTGAACAACTTTTAAAGTCCTTTTTTTTATCTTCGAGCCACACGCACACACACACACACACACCGGATCGCTGAAAAAATAAAAGGGATTTTTTTTTAATTCAGCACTCTGTTACAGACAAAAAAAACCTCTTGGGCTGTTTATTTGCTCATTTTTGAAGATATCATCAGATGAGATATGTTGCTCCAAAACTGGAATACAGTCTACCTTCCGAGTATACGTAGACAGGTCACTAGGGTATTTTTGAACAGTTCTTTTCAGAAGGCATTGAGAATTAATTTTCGCAGGCCTTCTTCAAAGACATGCGACAAGATGAATTAACTCAGTGGACTTCTCAGGGTCTTTTAAAGATTTTCTGGAAAACAAACTGGGTTGTGGTCTTCTCTCCTTCCTTGACGATTCTTCAGGCTAACTTTATCAGCTGCTCACTCCAGCAGGTAAAACACACTTACTGCTACAACCAAAGGTTGTGAGTTTTCTGCTGTCTTAGGTTTGCGCTGCTGCTGCCAAGGTTGTCCAATCAAGGGGCATGACTGACTTCACTAACCACATTTCTCCCGGTTACCATGGTTTCTGTTCTATATTTAACTTGAATCATGTGACAACCAGTAAACATAGTTGCCAAATTGGTTCTTTTGGTGCTCTCTTGAAAAAGAACTGGTCCTACATTTATTCAGTTTGATTATGACTTCTTCAAAAAATATTTTAACAAAAGAACCAGAATCCCTTCCATAACATCATGTACTTTCCCTGAGCTACAGGTTATTGCAAGTCTCTCTGGCTGTGTTTATTTTAGGTGATTTTGTACTCAGGTTCTTTTGGAATCCATGTGTTTGCAGATCTTTGTGAGTGAGAGATGTGGTAATATGCTTAAAAGATTTCCCTGTAAATTATTCGTATCTCCATCTTTCCCCGAACTTTGTGCAAACACATTAATATGGGAATCACACACATCAGGCCGTCAAACCTGTCTGCTAAACATTGAAAGGTGATAGTGTTTATTGTGACGGGGTTCCATTTATGAAGACACATATTGATGATTCACACATGTAAAAATTTGTCGATTATGTTCATGACATAATGACATAAATAAACATTTCCTTGCACTTGCCATGGTTGGTGAACATTTTCTCTGCTGATGCCCCCTGAATATATTAGAGAACATGGTGACGAGGTTGAGATTAAAGTCTGTAAATATAGGCAGCAAACAGCAGCAGGGACTGCAGTGAACAAGATTTACGTGACATATTTGTGCTTATATTGGTGGGTGAAATAAGATACTAAACACACAAAATCCCACATTTGAGCTCGCGTAAAAGATTGCTCTGTCTATGGAGATAGCATCAAAGAATGCTCAGGAATTTTGTCCTGTGCCAGTGATCGTAACACACTTCAGGGGAACTTTAAAAAAAATGGTAAAATGGGCTTTCACATAACAGATGAAATTTTGCACAGAGAAGTGTGAAGTGATACAAATTGGAAGGAAGAATGCCATATAAATGAAACGTTACAATTCTAAACTGGGTACAGGAGCAGAGAGACAATGTACACCAATGTTAGAAGGATTGAAAAGGTAGCTAAGAGCAAGCAGGACACTTGGCTTTATTAATAGAGGCATAGAGTAAAAACATATAAGTTATGCTAAACCTTTATAAAATACTGGGAACGAATGGCCTCCACCTGTACCTCCACAGAAAGCTTCCATTCCAGGTTTACACACACTCGTCAGGATCACGCTCCACAGATTCTGCCCTCCAGGCTCAGACACCCACTTCAGGATCACTCTCCACAGATCCCGCCATTCCAGGTTCGGACACCCACTTCAGGATCACTCTCCATTGATCCCAGCACTATGGGCTCGGAGACCCTCTTCAGAGATCCTAAATCTCCAGACACGGACATCCTTTGAGGACCACTCTCCACAGATTCTGCCCTCCAGGCTCAGACATCCTCTTCAGAATCACTCTCCATACATCCCGCCACTCCACGCACGGATATCTCAATCAGGATCCGATCAAAGAATGTTGCTTGTCACTTATCAGCTCAAGCCTGAATGTTCTTCAGGTCTTGCTGCTTGCAGGCACAGACTGCTTCAGTATCTGAGGAGTTGTGAATCATCAGCGAACATTCCCACTTCTGACTTATGTTGAAGAGAAAGCCATCAATGAAACAGCTGAGGATGGTTGGGCCTTGGACACTGCCCTGAGAAACTAGTTATCCAGTCATGAAAGGTGGAGGACAATTAAATAACGAACCAGATGAGGAGGCTCCAAAAACATCCCTATCCTCAATGTTGGTGGAGCCGAGCACGTCAGTGCAAAAGATGAAGCTGAAGCATTTGAAACCATCTTCAGTGAGAAATTGCTCAGTGGATGATTCATCTCGGCCTCTTGAGGTCCCCAGCATCACAGCTTCCAGTTTTCAGCCAATTTGCTTCACTCCACATAATGGCAAGAAACAGCTGAAGGCACTCGATACAGCAAAGACTATGGGCCCTAACAACATTCCGGCTCTAGTGTAAATCTGAGTTATTTTTGCCTTCAGTCTGGTTCAGTAAATATACTGAGTCGGATGTGTAGGTAAAATCAATTACTTTATTTGCGCATTGAGCCGGCTGACTTACTCTAATGCAACGACACTGACTCCACCCAGAGTCTGTCTCGTCCACTAGAGTAAGTGAAGTTTTTTGATACAGGTACTACTGTTTATACATTAAGATTCATGCTACACCCCCTTGTTTAACCAATCAGTGCGATACAATTCGACTTCACCCATGTGGTGACATGCAGTACATCTGTTACTGAGGTTACAATACACTCCATTTTCAATACATACTTGTTACTAATAAAATATTGTTTTGTACCAGCAAGAGAAAACAAAGCGGACAAGCAAGCTAATTGGCAAGAGCATAGGAATCATCAATAATCATTCTCGTGTCACTCCCTACATGGATCATGAGTCTGTCTCTACCTTGTGACAAGTAATTGCGGCGCATCCTGCTATCTCTATTAGGTGTACATTCCTGAGTGTTTCGTGCAGTCTGCAGCTACATCAAGTAGTGGCAGTTCACGAAGATAAGAGGGGCCTAGCACTCCTTATCACTCACACAGGGATGGACATCATTTGATTCACAGGAGTCCATTTGTTCCAAACCACAGGGAGTCACACAATCAGGCCATAAAGAACAGATGTCTTTGCAATTACCAGTGTCGGCTCGTCTTTACAGTCTCACACGCTCTGCCTTTACTTTTAACTATTTCATTGTGGTTTCTGCCACTTAAAATCAAAGCTCAGCAAAGCTACTATTCCTAACTTGGCTATATTTCCCATTAAGCATAGTGCCATGCCTTTCTGCTCACTTCCACACTAGTACTGAAGACTTGTGCTCCAGAACTAGCTGCGCCCTCAGCCAAGCTGTTCCAGTAGAGCTACAACACGGGCATCTACTTGACAATGTGGAAAGTTGCCCAAGTGTGCCCTCTCCATAAAAAAAATGCAGGACAAATCCAATCTGACCAATTGCCGCCCCATCAGTCTACTATCAATCATCAGCAAAGTGATGGAAGATGTCACCAACAGTGCTATCAAGCACCACACACTTAGCAATAATCTGATCATCGATGCTCAATTTAGGTTCTGCCAGGGTCTCTCAGCTCCAGGAAATAATTTGGCAGATAGAGTATAATGTGGGAAAATGTGAGGTTATCCACTTTGGTAGGAAGAATAGAACAGGAAAATATTATTTAAATTGTGAGAGATCACAGAATGCTGCGATGTAGAAGGATCTGGGTGTCCTTGTACATGAATCACAAAAAGTTACCATGCAGGTACAGCAAATAATTAGGAAGGCAAATGGAATGTTACCCTTTATTGCAAGGGGGATGGAGTATAAAGGTAGAGAAGTCTTGCTACAAATGTACATGGTGCTGGTGAAACCACACCTGGAGTACTGTGTACAGTTTTGGTCTCCTTTTTTAAGGAGGGATATACTTGCATTGGAGGCAGTTCAGAGAAGGTTCATTGGATTAATTCCTGTGATGAAGGTGTTGTCTCATGAGGAAAGTTGAGCAGGTTGGACCGATACTCATTGGAGTTGAGAAAAATGAAAGGAGAACGTATTGAGACATATAAGATTCTGAGGGGACTTGACAGGGTAGATGCTGAGAGGATGTTTCCTCTCGTGGTGGAATCTAGAACTAGGGGACACAGTTTCAGATTTAGGGCTTTTTCATTTAAGAAGGTATTTCTTCGCTCAGAGGGTCATTAATCTTTGGAATTCTTTACCGCAGAGAGCAGTGGAGGCTGGGTCATTGAATGTCTTCAAGATTTTTATCTACATGAGAGCCAAGGGTTATGTGGGCAGGCAAGAAAGTGGGGTTGAGGTCATGATCAGGTCAGCCATGATCCTATTGAATGGCGGAGCAAGCTCGAGGGGCCAAATGGCCTACTCCTGCTATGAGTTCTTCCGATCTTCTGTTCTTATGATCTCATTGCAGCTTGGTCCAAACAGAGACGAAAGACTGGAATTCCAGAGGAGAGGTGAGAGTGATTGCCCTTGAGTGAGTGTGGCATCAAGGATCCCCATCAAAATTGAAGTCAATGGGAATCAGGGGGAAAACCCTGCACTTGTTGAAGTCATACCTCGCACAAAACAAGATGTTGTGGTTAGTGGAGGCCAATCATCTCAGCCCAGGACACTGCCTCAGGAGTTTCTCAGGGTAGTGTCCTAGACCCAAACATCCCAGCTGTTTCATTGACGACTTTCTCTTCAACATAAGTCAGAAGTGGGAATGTTAGATGATGATTCACAACTCTTCAGATACTGAAGCAGTCTGTGCCTGCAAGCAGCAAGACCTGAGCAACATTCAGGCTTGAGCTGATAAGTGACAAGCAACCTTCTGGCCACACAAGTGCCAAGCAGTGAACATCTCCGATGAGAGAGAAAAAAAATCTACCTTTTGATATTCAGAAGCATTATCATCGTTAAATCCCCCACCATCAACATCTTGACCAGAAACGTAACTGGACCAGTCACATCTATGCTGTGGCTATAAGCGCAGGTCAGAGATTACGAATTCTGCAGCAAGTATCTCACCTCCTGACACCCCAAATCCTGTCCACCATCTACAAGGCACAAGTCAGGAGTGTGATGGAATACATCCCACTCAACAACACTCAAGAAGCTCAACACCATCCAGGACAAAGCAGCGCACTTGATCGGCACCTCACCCGCCACCTTAAACATTCAATCCCTCCACAACCAGTAAACAGTGGCTGCAGTGTGTACCATCTCCATCTGCACTGCAGCAACTCGCCAAGTATCCTTCAACAGCACCTTCCAAACTCGTGACCACTACCACCTCGAAGGACAAGGGCAGCAGATGCATGGGAACTCACGACCTGCAGGTTCCCCTCCAAGTCACTCACCATCCTGACTTGGAACAATCTAGCCATTTCTTCACTGTTGTTGGGTCACAATCCTGGAACTCCCTCCCCAATAGCACTGTGGGTGTTCCTGCACCATATGGACTGCATCAGTTCAAGAAGGCAGCACTCCATCACCTTCTCAACGGCAATAGGAAAGGGTAATAAATGCTAGCCTTATCAGCGATACTCACACCCAAGAATGAATAAAAACCAAATCACTCTCCACAGATTCCCCACAATCTGGGCTTGGACATTTACTTCAGGAGCACAGAGCTTTATATCACTGCAACATGAGTTCCAATCTTCAGATTCTGTTCACTTTTCACATTATTTTCTACCAGTCCACTAGCTTTTATTAATTCAGTATTCGGGTCTCTGCTCCTCCGCCGTTTCTAACATCTCACCTCTGACAAAAAAACACTCTGATCTATCGTCGGTACTAGATGACCCCTCATTTTAAACTCCATCTGCCAAAGCATTGCTCACTCACTTAATCTATCAAGAAGATTTGAAAATAAATTTCTTGCCAAAGGATAATTTTCGGCATCTGCTCCCTCGCCATTTGCTTTTCCCATTTGTCTTTCACTTGGTGCAAATCCAGAGAAAGTAAAGATGGAAGGAAGGAGGGGAGGAAAAATCCTGCTCTGTTTCGTGATCCCTATTTGATCTTCATTCCAGTGCAGTTTGGGTGAAGAATTCCAATTGTCTGTCTCAATTTTAATAAAGTATAACAAATTCTGGAATCACTGTCTGGACATTGACAAGAACAGGTTTCGAGGCTGACTTTACACATAAACAATACACTGAACAGTTCATAAACTAGCAACAAGAATGGGATTCCAACCCACGTGTGCAGAGCACTATGGATTAGCAGTCCATCGCTTTAACCTCTCAGCCACCTTGTCAATTGCATAGGCATAGCTGTCACCTTCAGCACAGCTTCTGGCTGTGCAGCCAGCTGTGTAATGATGGAAATATATCTTCTCTCAGTAAATGAAGTTGGGAATGGAGCGGTGTGAAACATTTCCAGACCATGTCCAACACGTTTCTACTCAGTGTGAAAACCCACCACGGAAAGACTGGAACATACAATCATTTCATCACATCATGATTAACATCACTCAGACACCTGAACCATTAGGTCACTGACGAAGTCATGATGACCGAAATTCTCATGAAATGACAACTGAACTAACTGACTGGAAGAATTGCTTTAACTCCACATGATCAGTGAGGCACAGCCTCAGGCCGACTTGTCGGGTGGTTTAAACAGATATCACTGCTTCTGATCTTCACCAGAACAGAGAGTGAGATGCAACATTGATCATCAAACAGACTGTGAGAGAATACAACAGAATAAAACACATGGAGAGACACTGTGGAATAACAAATAGATTTGATTGGAATGTTCAAATTTTGATTGGAATGGATAAAACACCAGAAACAGCAGATTAAATTGGGATTATCATAATTATATTGATCTGGGACAGAAAAGAGAAACTGATGGAAAGAAGAGAAGAAGGAAGAAAAGAAAGGATGGAACTGTTCAATTTTTTCAGTTTTTTCACTCGCCCATCAAAGCTGATAAAAAAAGTTGCAAATAACAGAGAATTTCACCAAAAAGGGAGATTAAATGTTGCTGAAACCTTGGATCGAAGGATGCCCCAAAAGATCACCTGTTTAACTGTCTCCTCACTGGGGGATTTCAATCAGTGAGCAATATTATTCTCTACTTTTTTTGTTAATTGGTCCCAGAACTGTCACTTGGAATTAATATCTGTGTTCCGACTCCTGAATAATAAAATTGTGAGTTTCTCGATATTTTCTGGACACAGTTCCTGCTGAAAGAACTCAGAAATCTTTTCTAATTTACACAATACTCGAAACACACTCATCAAGCCTGCTAAGCGAGCATCCTTGGTGCTGCTCTCTCTTCTCCCAAACTTCATCTCATGTGACTGTTACATCATCACTCTGACAGTGGGAGAGGTTGCAGGTTGATAGGTGAATTGGCCATTGTAAATTGTCCCTAGTGTAGGTACGTGGTAGGAGAATGGTGGGGATCTGGTAGAGAATATGGGATTAATGTAGGATTAGTATAAATGGGTGGTTGCTGGTTGGCACAGACTCGGTGGGCCGAAGGGCCTGTTTCAGTGCTGTATCTCTAAATAAGAAAAGGAAAATAAAAGCTACCAGTCGTAAATCAACTCAAACCCATTAGAGAGATAGAGGGAGACTGTCAGAGAACTTCCAGTCCTGACCCTGTCTCACTCAGCAGCTTCTCACCCAGACCCCACTCTCATCAACACTGAACATTGTTACCGAGACCCTTCAAATACTGTTTATAAAAGGTAGAAAAATTCAAACTTCATCACAGCTGGATTGAATAGAACAAAGTTTAATATCTTCTCGTCGTCACTCGGTAACCACATGAGACAGTCCTTTAATCAGTAGCATAAATTATCAGCTGTAAGAATGTTTGTCATTGGGTTGAATCATTTTTGTGTGAGGAATGTTCCAGCATCATAAACCAGGGGAACGTGTTGACTGAGCTGTGTCTTCATCTCTTCTGGGCAGTTGGACTGTTCACCCTTCATTCTGCTCTGATTCACTTTCCCAAAGCGGATCTCCAGATTCTCAAATCTGGAGACTGGGTTTTCTTATTTGGTTCCTGTTGATTTTTCTTCCTCCTGAATGAAAATATATTCCAAACTCGGATGAACCTTTCCCTGTGTCCTGGTCTCGGTTGAAAGCGACAAATAACGGCACCAACATTCTGAAACATACAACACGGTCACATTCTGCTTCAGTGAGATTAATGCTGAGGCAGTTTCCGTGTCGAATGCGATTGTGAACAAATTTCTCTCAAGGAAATTGTGAGTGATCAAGTATTTGCACTGAATTTCTGTGCAAGAAGGGACAGTTTCAAACAGCCATTCCCAAATCACTTCCTTCACAAAGACAAAGACTGTGCTGTCTTAACGTGTGACTCAACGTCACTAACAAATTTGAACTCGAAGTTCAGGAGAAGACAGAGATGTGAATGATTGACAGTGTAATCTTTAAATCATAATTTTCCGTTTCTTCGTTGAAGTGAGGCTCAACCCTAAGCCACTAGAGATCGCGGAAAGCTACAAACTTGGATCCAGAAATCAGAAAAGTAGTGAAACAGTTGGTGAGTACATTGTGACACTGAAGAATTTATCACCACATTGCAACATTGGCACATTCTTAGACCGTACATTATGAGACAGATTTGTGCTTATATTGGTGGATGAGGAAAGATACTAAACACACAAAATCCCAATTTGAGCTAGTGTGTAAGATTGCTCTTTCCACGGAGATAGCATCAAAGAATGCTCGTGAATTTCGTCCTGTGCCAGTGACAGTAACACACTTCAGAGGAACTTAAACACACTGGTAAAATGGGCTTTCACACAACAGATAAAATTTTACACAGAGAATTGTGAAGTGATACAGTTTGGGAGGAAGAATGAGACAATGTACACCAATCTTTTTAGATCAAGGTTTGAAAAGGTTGCTCAGAGCAAACAGGACACTTGGCTTTATTAATAGAGGCAGAGAGTAAATGCAAATAAGTTATGCTAAACCTTTATAAAACAGTGGGGCTGAATGGCCTACTCCTGTACCTCCACGGAAAGCTTCCACTCCAGGCTCGGACACCCTCTTCAGGATCACTCTCCATACATCCCGCCACTCCACGCACGGATATCTCCCTCAGGATCAGATCACAGCTCCACAGTCCTGCCACATCCAGTCGTGAATGGTGGTGGATAATTAAATAACTAACAAGATGAGGAGGCTCCAAAAACATTCACATCCTCAATGATGGTGGTGCTGAGCACGTCAGTGCAAAAGATGAAGCTGAAGCATTTGCAACAATCTTCAGTCAGAAATATTGAGTGGATTTGATCGGTGCTAATTTCAGCTCCTCATGCTCGCTGGTGCCTTGGTTCTCTGGTGCTAATTTCAGAGTAAATCATGCAGCTTGACAATTGGAGCCAAAGAAAAAGACACAGGAGAGGTTGAAAGTGCCAAAACCTGGGATTGAACCAAGAACTGTTTAACTGTTAGTACAGCACGAACTCAACAAAGCTATTTCAACAACACACTGAAGCCACCATTCTGTCACTGCTTTGGAAGACAATATATACATTAAAGTGTTTGTAAAAAGTTACAGAACACAACATGTGAGTAATATTCCCCACTGTTTTCTCAGTACTGATGGATTGTGAAGTGGGAGACAGCCAGAAGTCCCACTGTGCCACACTCACCCTGAGCTGTGAGTGAAATGAGATAAAGTTCAATCTTTAGCGGCGAGATTCTGGAGAGAGGTAAGAGTCCTGAATCAAGGAAAGACTTTCTGACACAATAAAAGCAAAATACTGCAGATGCTGGAAATCTGAAATAAAAACAAAAAGTGCTGGAAATACTCAATAGCTCTGGCAGCATCTGTGGTGAGAGAAACAGAGTTAACGTTTCTGGTCTGTGACCTTTCATCAGAACTGACACAGGTTAGAAAAGAATTCGGTTTTAAACAAGTGAAGGGGAGGGGCATGTGGGAGAGAACAAAGGGGAAGTTGTTTGATAGGGCAGAGGGCAGGAGAGATTAAATAACAAAGCTGTCCTGGGACAAAGGCAAAGAGTGAGTTAATGCTTGTGGTTGCCTGACACCAGTCATGCTCTGATGTTATTGAACACAATGTTCAATCCACAAGGCTGTAGAGTGCCGAATCAAAAGGTCAGGTGCTGCTCCTCGAGCTTGGGTTGATTTTCACTGGAACACTGGAACAGGCCAAAGACAGAAATGTTGACATGAGAGCAGGGGGGAGTGTTGAAATGGCAAGCAACCAGAAGCTCAGGATCATGCTTTCGGCCTGAGCAGAGGTGTTCCATCTAATCTGCGTTTGGTCTCCCCAGTTTAGGGGAGACCGCATTGTGAGCAGTGAATACAGTATACATAATTGAAAGAAGTACAAGTAAATCGCTGCTTCACCTAAAAGGAGTGTTTGGGGCTTTAGATAATGAGCAGAGAGGAGGGAAAAGGGCAGGTATTTTCTCTCCTGCGATTGCATGGGAAGGTGCCTTGGGAAGGGGACGAGGTATTGGGGGTAATGGAGGAGTGGACCAGGGTGTCGCGGAGGGAACAATCCCTTCGGAATGCTGACAGGGGAGGGGAGGATGCGTTTGGTGGTGGCATCACGCTGGTGGTGGCGGAAATGGTGGAGGATGATCCTTTGGATGTGGAGGCAGGTGGGGTGGAAAATGAGGACAAGGGGAACCCTGTCGCAGTTCTGGGAGGGAGGGGAAGGGGGAAGGCAGAGGTTGAGAGTCCTGTCAATTACACTGGGAGGGGCGGGGTGGGAGTAGTTGAAATTTGTTGATGTTGTTGAATTTAATTTCAAACAATCCTTGAACTCTCTGCTGATGAAGACTGAAAAAGGGAAGAACAACCACACAACAAGGGTCTCAAATCCAAGACCCTGAGATTAAAAGTCTCATGCTCTACCAACTGAGTTAACAAGGCCTGAAACAGTACTTCTACTCTGTCTGTTATTGGACGGATGCAGCTGTTGGCTCCACCCCAAGGGCGGGAATTTGTTCCACCAGCTTCCTATCAATTCCCCAGATTATCAGTAAATCCACTTCCAGAAGCCCCAAAGTGTGATATATTCCTCTCACTCATCAATAAGAAAACTGAAATCTTTTTACCTTCCAAATGCTGCCATCCATTTTGTCAGAATTTATTTCTCTCTCCTTTTTATTTAGTTCATGCATTTCTTCAGAATTTCTTTTTCAATTATATCTGAGGGAAGAAATGAACAGATCTTGCAGCTCAATACTGGGAATCCATGAGGCACTGTGGGCCATCAGCAGCAGCAGAATTGTATTTAAACACAATATGTTACCTCATGGCCTGGCATATCCCTCACTCTACCATTACCATCAAGCCAAGGGAGCAATAGTGGTTCAATGAAGTGTGCAGGAGGGCATGTCAGGAACAGCACCAATCAGACCTAAAAATGAGTGAAGCTACAACACAGGATTACTTGCATGTCATATAGCGGAAGCAGCATGCAATAGACAGAGCTGAGTGATCTCACAACCAACAGATCAGATCAAAGCTCTGCAGTCCTGCCACATCCAGTCCTGAATGGTGGTGGGTAATTAAACAATTAACAGGAGGACGAGGCTCCACAAATATCCCCATCCTTAATGACAGGGGAGACCAGTATATCAGTGCAAAATACAAGGTTGAATCATTTGCAACCATCTTCAGCCAGAAGTGCCAAGTAGATGATCAATCTCGGACTCCTCCTGAGGTCCCCAGCATCACAGGTGCCAATCTTCAGCTAAATCCACTTCACTCCGCATGATATCAAGAAATGGCTGAAGGCTCTGGATACTGACAACATCCTGGCTACAGTGCTGAAGACTTGTGCTCCAGAACTAGCCACACCGCCCGCCAAGCTACAACACTGGCATCTACCCAGCAATGTGGAAAATTGCCCAGGTATGTTCTGTATACAAAAGGCAGGACAAATCCAACCCGATCAATTCCTGCCCCATCAGCCTCCTCTTGATCATCAGTAAAGTGATGGAAGGTGTCATTGACAGTGCTATCAAGCAGCACTTACACAGCCATAACCTACTCACCAATGCTCATTTTGGGTTCCGCCAGGGCCACTTAGTTCCTGACCTCATTATGGCCTTGGCCCAAATATGGACAGAAGAGCTGAATTCAGGAGGTGAGGTGAGGTGACAGTGACTGCTCTTGCCAAGGGCATAAAGGAGCCCTTGCAAAATTGAAGTCAATGGCAATCAAGGAGAAAAATCTCCACTGGTTGGAGTCATACCTTGCGCAAAGGAATATGGTGCTGGTTGTTGGTGGCCAATCATCTCAGTACCAGACATCGCTCAGGAGTTCCTCAGGGTAGTGTCCTCGGCCCCAACCGTCCTCAGTTGTTTCATCAATAAACTTCCTTCCATCATAAGGTCAGAAGTGGAAATGTTCACTGATGATTGCAAAATGTTCAGTTGCATTAGTAACTCCTCAGATACTGAAGCAGTCCATGTCCACATGTAGAGAGACCTGGGCAAGATTGGGCTTGGACTGATAAGTGGCAAGTAACATGCACGCCACAAAAATGCCAGGCAATGACCATTTCCAACAAGAGTGAATCTAACCATCTCCCCTTGACAGTCAATGACATTACCATTGCTGAATCCTTCACAATCAACTTCCGGGGGATTACCAATGAGCAGAAACTGAATTGGATCAGTCATAAAAATACCGTAGCTACAAGAGCAGGTCAGAGGCTGGGAATTCTGCTGCAAGTAACTCACCTCCTGTCCACCATCTATAAGGCACAAGTCAGGAGTGTGATGTAATACTCCCCACTTGCCTGGATGAGTGGAGCTCCAACAACACCAAAAAAACTCAACACCATCCAGGACAAAGCAGATCACTTGATCAGCACTCCATCCACTACTTTAAATATTCACTTCCTGCACCACCAGTGAACAGTGGCAGCAGTGTGTACCATCTACAAGATGCACTGCAGCAACTCACCAAGCCTCCTTCGACAGCACCTTCCAAACCCCCAACCTCGACCACCGAGAAGGTCATTGGATGAATGGGAACACCACCATCTGCAAGCTCCCCTCCAAGTTACACACTGTCCTGACTGGGAACTATATCACCATTCCTTCACTGTCACTGGATCAAAATCTTGGAACTCCCTTCCTAACAGCACTGTGGGTTTACGTACAACACATGGACTGCAGCAGCTCCAAAAAGGCAGCTCACCACCACCTTCTCAAGGGCAATTAAGGATGGACAAAAAAGGCTGCGTTTGCTGACAACGCAACCACTGAGTGGCACAACTCGCTTTCTCCCCCTGCTTTGCACCGGCCGCTTCCACCCTCCACAGTCGCTCGCTCCAGACCTTGCTGCTCCCCCCCCTACTTCCCTGGCCGATTGTCTCCCGATCATGTCACCCCATTCTCCAGTCTTTCGCTCACTCCCCACCCCCCCTCCCCTCCAGCTGCTAGCTCTAGGCTGCGCTGCTTCCCTTCTCTCGGCCACTTGCTCCCACGTCTGTCCAGTCTCCACGTGCCGCCCGAAGAAGCAAGGTGGGCTGCAAAGTGTGACGTAGGAGTGAGTAGTGAGTGGCCTAGAGGAGGGAAGTGGCACGGCCTAGAGCTAGCGGCTGGAGCGGGGGTTGGGGGGCAGAGAGCAAGTGGCCATAGAGCTGGATGACGCGAGCGGGGAACAATTGTCCAGGGGAGCATCGAGGTGTGGAGCGAGCGGCTGAGGGGAGGAAGCGTCGAGGCCTGGAGCGAGTTGCCGAGGGGGGAGAGCTCCAGCCTCAAAGTCTCCTATTCAGCCGCTTCCTCCAGCTGAGTGAGGGGCTGGATACCCGATGACTCTTTAGAGCACGTGTGCGAAGATGGACCAGGCGCAGATATGCGATGATGTTGGCGCTGCGCAATGACATCATCCTACGCATGTGCCACTTAATCCTGGCGAGATGCAGCTGTGCCTATGCACAGCTTGGCACAGTCCGATGATGTCAGCGGGCCGCTCCATTGACAGGAATGACATTGTGTCAGCAGTGCCCACATCCCAGGAAAGAATAAAAAAGAGATTTACCACAATGGTAACAGGGTGAGGGATTTCAGTTTTGTGGAGAGATTGAAGAAAAGGGTCAGCAAGCAGAGGACACAGACATCAGGTGATTGGCAGAAGAACCAGAGGTGACATGAAGAACCATTTTTTACACAGCAATGTGTTGTGATAAAGAAAGAAAAGACTTGCATTTCTATAGCACCTTTCGAGACCACTGGAAATATCAAAGCACTTTGTAGACAATGAAATACATTTGAAGTGTAATCACTGTTGTAATGTCAGAAATGCAGCAGCTAATACCCACAAACCGCAATGTGATAATGACCAACTGATCTGATTGAGGGGCAAATATTGATCACAACAACAGGGAGAATTGCTCTTCACTTGTTTGAAATTGCAGCATGGGATCTTTTACATTCACCCAAACATGCAGACCAGGTCTTGGTTTAACATCACACCTGAAAGGCAGCACCTTCAACACCCTCAGTGCTGTACTGGAGTGTCAGCTGTGAAATCTGAACCCAGAAGCTTGTGATTTCGAGGTGAGCGTGACCAACTGAGCCACAGCTTTTACCTGAGTCTCAATCCTTCTATCAACAGTTTCTCTCTATCGGGTCTGTCACGACCCCTCATGATTGTGAACACCTCTATCAAATCTCCTCTCTAGAGAGAACAACCCCAGCTTCTCCAATCTATCCACATAACTGAAATCCTAACTACATGTCGCAGAAAGGATTTTTTCCTCAAGTTCCTTCTGGTTTTGTGAGTCACCTTAAATCTATAACCTTCGGTTATTGACCTTTCAGCAGTTAGAAACAGTTCCTCAGTATTTACTCTACCTCAAACCTTCAAGGAAGCTCTGCAAAGTAACTGAAAATCAAGTTGTCAGAAGTGGGATTTAAACACATGCCTCCAGTGAAAGCTGCAACCTGAACAGAGAAGCTGAAACCGCTCAGTCACCTCAACTGTTCAGACCTTTTTGACCTCGTCCTCACTTCTGAACTTTGAAAGGTTCACTCAGTTCTGGAACTTATTCAATGTTACTGGAATGCTCAGTGACTGGGATATTAACTCCCCCGGGTTTTCCTGAGCTTGTTCTCGGTGTATGGG
Source organism: Heterodontus francisci (assembly GCF_036365525.1). NCBI lineage: Eukaryota > Metazoa > Chordata > Chondrichthyes > Heterodontiformes > Heterodontidae > Heterodontus > Heterodontus francisci. The sequence goes on along the minus strand of NW_027141631.1, from coordinate 3,646,138 downwards.
GATGTTTGTCCTGGGCTGTTGAATCTTGCATCCCTGTAATGGACATTAACCCACTGATTGAATCTGTATTCACTGCTTTCCGCTGGTGCTGGGTAATTGCAGAGTGTGGGGCTGGAATGTTGCTGCTTGTCCCGGCCTCACTCACTCTGGGAAAGAGTGAATAATTGATGCGTCTGTTTCTGTATCTGAAATGTGACTTAGATCTGCTGTTATTAACCGAGGCAGCACTGCAGGAGGATACGTTAATAATCTCTCACTAATCAACTGTAAACAGTCAGAATGTGTAACTTTGAGCAGCGCTTTCTGCACCGTCAGGGCTGGAAAGTTGAGGGAGGGAGAGACACTGTCAGTATCTGAGTGGACACAGCACTGTACAGAGAAAGAGTCAATATACCGGGGCTGAGACACAGTGCATCTTTTCACATTTAATCACAATAATATCCGGAGTCAGGAGCTGAAAATGATGAAAAACCGAATAGCAAGAGCAAAAGTAAGAAAAGTAAGTAATTATAGATTAACTGATCAGCTTTCACTGTGTTACCTGGTAGTCTACAGTTTTATATTTAATACTCTCTCCACTGTGGCCAGGGAATGATTTCTTCTCAAAGGCTGAACATTAACAAAACTGCTTGTAATTTAAAATCTTTTAAAAGTAATTCCATGGAGCGAATGTGGAAAAGTCAAATAACTGCACCAATTATAGGAGAGCTGGTTGGTGATGAAGTGGATGTGTCTGCAGTGTGCAGGACCAGACTGTTTCTATAGATTCACAATGAATATTCCACCCTTTATTTATAACAGTAAAACTGATCGTGGACAATGGCTATTCTGGTTGCAGCAACCTGAAGCTTTAACTCATTAACACCCTACTTTAGGGTAATTTAGAAAGCATAACATGCAGCTCTGTCAGTTAGTATGTTTGTTTGTTAACCCACAATTTGATGGTTCAAGCACATAAATGGATGAGGCTTTATTAACTTAAACTCTTCTACATCTGCTATATTACTCTTGCTGTTGATTTTTCAAAGATAAGGTTAATCAAGTCTTTCTTTATGAAATCCATGCTGACTGTGTTTTATTATTTTTCATTTCCATCTGTATTTTCTACTTTGGAGGATTACAGGATATTATCATTTTTTTAATTCATTCATGGGAGGTGGGTGTCGCTGGCTGGGCCAGCATTTATTATCCATCCCTAATTGCCTTGAGAAGGTGGTGCTGAGCTGCCTTCTTGAACCTCTGCAGTCCATGTGCTGCTGTTATGAAGAGAGTTCCAGGATTTTGACCCAGCAACAGTGAAGGAACGGTGATACAGTTACAATTCAGGATGGTGTGTGGCTTGGAGGGGAACTTGCAGGTTGTGGTGTTCCCATGCATCTGCTGCCCTTGTCCTTCTAGGTGATAAAGGTCGCGGGTTTGGAAGGTGCTGTCTCAGGAGCCTTGGCGCATTGCTGCAGTGCATCTTGTGGATGGTACACACTGCTGCCACTGTGTGCCAGTGATGGAGGGCATGAATGTTGTAAATGGGGTGCCAATCAAGCGGGCTGCTTTGTCCTGTTGAGTTTCTTGAGTATTGTTGGAGCTGCACCCAGCCAGACAAGTGGAGAGTGTTCCATCATACCCCTGACTAATGTACAGGCTTTGGGGAGTCAGGAGGTGAGTTACTTGCCGCAGGATTCCTAGTCTCTGACCTGCTCTTGTAGCCATAATATTTATATGGCTACTGCAGTTCAGTTTCTGCTCAATGGTAACCCCCAGGTTGTTGAGAGTGGGGGATTCAGCGATGGTAATGCCATTGAATGTCAAAGGGAGATGGTTAGATTCTCTCTTGTTTGGGATGGTCATTGTCTGGCAGTTGTGTGGTGAGAATCTTATACATCTTTATTGTCGGGTACTCTATTGTACTGTTGAGTGACTACACTTGAAAAGTCCTTCCTTCATTGGCTGTAAAAGGCTTTGCAATGTCCTGTGGTCGTGAAATGCAAGTCTTGCTTTTTCCATTGTTATCAGTGTCATTGTGATCAAAAGATAGGATTCATGAGCACAAAGTTTAAATCAATTTTGATTAAAATAATGTGAAAGCATCTATATTTTTGCACTGTACTTAATAATCTCCATCTTCCTATCCTTACCAAGTACAATGTCTTTGACCCTGAAATTGATTCCACAATCGCAGTCCCTCAGACAATTTCAGCTCAGTTCTGATGAAAGGTCACAGATCTGAAACGTGAACTCTGTTTCTCTCTCCACAGATGCTGCCAGACCTGCTGAGTATTTCCAGCATTTTTTGTTTTTATTTCAGATTTCCAGTATCAGCAGTATTTTACTTCTGCGTTACTTGAAAGTTAAAACTGACGCACCTGTCTACAATTCACACTGGGGTCTCCCATGAAATGATTCTGTATAATGTTGATGTAATGAATACAGACTCCGAGCACAGAGCTTCCTGTGGGGAATTGGGGATATGAAAACCAGCAGACTCTGCAGGAATTTCCACTGGGAGCACAAATTCACAAAATCTACCTTTTATATATCGATTCATTTTGATTGTCCTTCTGGAAAATTATTTTGAAACAATTTAAACATCAACCCACAGCTCCATGACTGGGTCAATTATGAGGTCATCCTCTGACAGGTCATGTGACAGCTGGAGCCACAAGACATCAGAACCAGATTTGTGACTGGATTAAAACCCGGAATCCTGTCCCAATGGCTTTTCAAATAAAGCTGTTGTTGTTTGAAAACACAGCAGTTAAACTTTCTGCCTGACCATGAGGGGAGCTAGGGAGAAATTTACAAAACTAAATCCTTTTACAAAATAGTTCAAAAACCATTCACTGAGAAATCATGTGAGGACTCATATGCAGTAGAGCAACAAGCAGAATACAGACAGTGCAGAGGAGAGCTGAAAAAGGAAAAGAGATCAGCAAGCTGTATGAGAAAAGATTAGCAGGTCACATAACTGGGAACACTGAAGTCTTTTCCCAACATATGGACAGTCAATGAAAGGGTGGGTCAATTAGGAGATCCTGTGGAGGCAGAGGGTGTGGCTGATGTACTAATTCAGTACATTTCATCTGTCACAAAACAAACGGGTGCTGCAAATGTCACAGTAAAGGAGGAGGAAGTGGAGAATTTGGAGGGGATGAAAATAGATAAAGAGGAGACAATTACAAGGTTAGCAGTGCTCACAGTAGAAAGGTCACCCGGTCTGGATGGGCTGCATCCTGGGTTGCTGAGGGAAGTAAGGGTGGAAATAGTGGAGACTCGAACCACAATCTTTCAATCCTCCTTGAATATGGGAATGATGCCAGAGGACTGGAGGATGGAGGTAAGATTGGGTAGTTCGATCTTAGTTTAACTTGACCATTTTTATAATGTATCCATTGTAATAACTAACAACGTAACGAAAGCCATTTTATAATGAACACATGACCAAAGGAGCCATTTTGTGTTCAATACTAATGTTTATATCCTGTATAATTAATGAGTAGCTACCCATCCTGAAACAGATGATTGTAAAAGTAATGAATCTTGATTGAGTTATAATTAATGAATCAATAAACATTTTAGAGAGAATGGGTTTTCATTTAAAGTTTGTTCAATCTAATTACTGTGAGTTTCTGTGTCTTTGTGGGAAAGGGCAGTTTCAGCTAAATTTATTCAAACAATGGACCTTTCTCGGACCCCTGATAAAACCCATGGTATGGTACATCGTGACATTCAAGAGTCTTGATTTAATGAACAGGAAACTTGTTTCAGATCAGATTGGGAGACAGTGTGAAACCACTCCATTGTACTCATGTCTGAGATTCTGACGACAGTTGGCTGTTAGTGGAAGACATCATCAATTAAATGTACCTAGCAACAGCTAGGACCAATTATTATTTTACATGGTCGTGTGATGGCCATCCAGGGGTTAAAAGTAGGGAGCTTGTAAGGTTTCAGTGTGCAGGAACACTAGAAAACCTCAGGGGTAAAGGCTCAGATCATCGACCAAGTTCTCCACCTGATGAGGGATCTAGACTGGACAAAGAGGACCGTGACACTCTGAGACCAAGCTCGACCAGTCCCCAGAGCTGGAAAGTTATATTCCCCAAGTTTGTTAAGTATAATTTTACTTTCAATTATTAAGTACTATTTTACTCTCAATAAAAGTTCTGGACTTATTAATCAAGTATCCTGTTGCTTTAATTGGTTAAAGTCATGCCCAAAGTGATTGTCTGCAATAGACTTTCCAGAATTAAAAGATAAGTCTGCAAGGATTGTGAATATTACAGCCCTGTTTAAAAAGAGAGATAAACCCAGGAACGACAGACCAATTAGTCGAATGTCGGTGGTGGGGAAACTTTTAGAGAGAATTATCCAGGAGGAAATTAACTGTCACTTGGTAGAACATGGGCTAATAAACGACAGCCAGTACAGATTGGTTAACAGAAGATTGTGTCTGAAATAATTAATGAATTAATTTCTTTGATGAAGTTTCAGAGAGAGTTGACGAGGGTGGTGAGGTTGATGGTACGTGTCTGGACATCAAAATTGTGTTTGAAAAGGTACCATAAACTAGACTTGGGGCAGCACAATGGCACAGTGGTTGGCACTGCAACCTCACAGCTCTCGCAACCCAGGTTCAGTTCTGGGTACTGCCTGTGCAGAGTTTGCAAGTTCTCCCTGTGACTGTGTGTGTTTCTGCTGGGTGCTCCGGTTTCCTCCCACAAGCAAAGACTGCAGGTTGATAGGTAAATTGGCTGTTGTAAATTGCTCCTAGTGTAGGTAAGAGAATGGTGGGGATGTGGTAGGGAATATGGGATTGGTGCAGGATTACTATAAATGGGTGGTGGTTGGTCAGCACAGACTCAGTGGGCCGCAGGGCCTGTTTCAGTTTTGCATCTCTCGATGACTTGCCAACAAAATTCAAGCAGATGGGATTAAAGGGGCAGTGGCAGTGTGGATCCAAAATTGGCTGCAGGGTAAAAAGTAGGGTGAATGCTTGTTTTTCAGAATGGAGGGAGTTATACAGTAATGTCCTTGTTGTTGCAATATGTTCAATGTCAGACCCCGAGCTGTCCGAGGGATGGGGCAATTTGTGATGTTCCTGTGGTTGCAATATTTGCAGTGTCTGACCTTGATCTGTCACAGGGACGTGGCATTTATGAGGTCCCTGTGGGGTGCTGTTTGTTTGATGTTTCACACTGACCTGTCCCAGAGAGCGGGAAGGTTGTGATGTCCTTGTGGGTTGCAATCTGTTAAGTGTCTGACTCTGATCTGTAGCAGAGATGGGGCAGTGTGTGATATCCTTGTGCATGTCATACAGGCCTACTGGTGTGTGGTTCCATCCTGATGCCAAGAAACAGAGCCCCATCTCTGGGCAAAAGGTCTCACTTCTCAAGGGGTGTCTCGAGAAGACACAGTGGCGCAGTGGTTAGCACTGCAGCCTCACACCTCTCGTGACCCGCGTTCGATTCTGGGTACTGCCTGTGCAGAGTTTACAAGTTCTCCCTGTGACTGCGTGGGTTTCTGCCGGGTGCTCCGGTTTCCTCCCACCGCCAAAAGATTTGCAGGTTGATAGGTAAATTGGCCATTGTAAATTGCCCCTAGTGTCGGTAGGTGGTAGGGGAATTGAGGGGATGTGGTAGGAATATGGGATTAATGTAGGATTAGTATAAATGGGTGGTTGATGGTCGGTACAGACTCGGTGGGCTGGAAGGGCCTGTTTCAGTACTGTATCTCTAAATAAATAAATAAGAAGGCTGAGGCAGTAAACCTGGACAGTGAATCCGGAGTGGAGTCCTGGAGGCGGTTACCTGTGACTTATCAGGCAGTTTTCCAGCAACTCCGACAGCAGAACTGGTAACAAACAGTATTGGTTTTTCCTTTCCTTTGGACAATACGAGCAATGCTGAGAGGGGGTCCTGATGCTCAGGGTCTCCATACTGTTTGCACAGGCCTGTGCCCCAGAGAGGACACTCCAGCTTCGTGGTTAAACATGAGCACAACCCGGGAATAAACAGTTACTGATTATAAGCTCTCATTCAATTGGTGTAGAGTATGAGCGCCAGGGGTTACTTCGGACAGTGGGAGAGCTCTTAGTGTCTCATTGGATAGCTACCATTCACTCCAAGCTGGGCAGCCCCCAGTAAGTTAGGTGCTGTCCTGCCACGACCTGCTTGCTTCAATGGGTGCTTGGAGCTTAAAGAGTCATCTCTCAAAAGGCGGATCGATAATCTATGCACCAAGAAAAACAAACTTAACAAAGAAGACACCAGTCCTTCGCATCACAAGCTGGAATGTAAGGACCATGTGTCCTGGCCTTACTGACAACCTTCTGCAGGTTGATGACACACACAAGACAGCTGTGATCGACGAGGAACTCACAAGGCTCAATGTGGACATTGCTGTGCTGCAAGAAACTAGACTCGTTCAAAGTGGATCCCTCAAAGAGAAACACTACACCTTCTTCTGGCAGGGGAAAGCCCAAGAGGCAACTCGTGAGCATGGAGTGGGTTTCACAGTAAAATACACGTTACTTCAGATGAGTGAACCACCCACAGTCGGCTCAGAGAGACTTCTTACTCTTCACTTGTCAACAAGTGTGGGCCCAGTTAATCTCATGTGCATCTATGTCCCGACACTCACCTCCACCCCAGATGTCAAGGATCAATTCTATGTGACACTTGACACTGCCATCAGTAGAATTCCCAGCACTGAGGGACTGTACCTTCTAGGAGACTTCAACACAAGCTTGGGTACTGACTACACAGCTTTGCCAATGTGCATAGAGCACCAGTGGATTGGCAAGATGAACGTAAATGGACAGAGGTTGCTGGAGCTGTGCTGTCACCATGGATTCTGTGTGATGAACGGCTACTTCCAGGTCAAGCTGTGCTACAAGGTGTCCTGGAGACATCCGAGATCATGCCATTGGCACCAGCTAGACCTTATCTTCACCAGACATACCACCCTCAGCAGTGTCCTCATCACTCGCAGTTATCACAGCACTGACTGTGACACTGACCACTCCCTGGTGTGTAACAAGGTCAGGCTTCAGCCAAGGAAGCTTCATCCATCCATGATAAAAGCTCGTCTTCTGATCAACACTTGCCGAACCACTGATCCAGAAAGGACCCAGGAGTTCCTCAACATCCTCGATCAGGCTCTTTCAGACAACAATGCTCAAGGCCTCAGTGCAGTGTCAAAGTGGAATCATCTGCACACCACCATCTATAACTCTGCACTCACTGTGTATAGGAAAAGAGATGGGAGGAATGCTGACTGGTTTGAGGCTTATTGGACTGAAATGGAGTCAGTTACTGTAACTAAGAAGAGAGCCCTCATGAACTACAAACAAGTCCCCAGCAAACAACATCTAAATGCTCTCAGAGCTGCCAGAAACAAGTCTCTGCAGACTGCTCGGCACTGCACCAATCAAATCTGGTTAAAACTCTGCTGATAAATCCGGGGATGCTAGAGGGATGTATGAAGGAATTAAGAAAGCTATGGGCCCAGTAGTAACTAAATCAGCACCTTTTGAAGACAAAGAGAGGGGTGATCATCACTGAACCTAACAAGCAGATGGAAAGGTGAGTGGAGCATTATCTTGAACTCCACATAACGGAGAACATTGTCATTGAAGTAGCTCTCAGTGCCATTCCAGACTTCCCTGTCATGGAGGAACTGGACAGTGAGCCCTCCATAGTCGAGCTCAACAAGGGCTCAAAACATGCGTGATGCAAACATTGTCACCTTGTACAAAATTAAGGGGGATCGCAGTGACTGCAGCAATTATCGGAGCCAGCGACTCAGTTCCACTCACCTGCTCGATCCCTTTCCTCCTGCAAGTTCCTTTGCTTCAGGTATCCATCCAATTTCCTTTTCAAATCATTGATTGTCTCTACTTCCACCACACTCGTGGGTCAGGACATTACCACTCACAGCATAAAAAAATTCCACCTCACCCAAGGATGGGAAATATTTATATCTTCTCTATTTAGCTTATTCCCTCTCTCTACGAGAATAGAATGGCAGTCAACATGAAAGGGAACCCAAAAATCTTCGAGCAGTATATAAATAATAAGCAGGTAGTCAGCGGTGAAGTGGGCCCCATTAGGGACAAAGAGGGTAATATATACTTAGAGCTGCAGGGCAATGTTAATCTAGTTAATAAGTACCTTGTATCAATGATCACTAAGGAAGTGGAATTTGACAAAATATCAGTAGAAGTGGAGAGTGTAGAGGCAATGGAGAGGGTCCAAATTGAGAGAGGGAGGTACTGAAAAGACTGGTTATGCTTCAGGAGGATAAATTACCTGGTCCGGATGGCTTTCATCCCAGATTGCGAAAGGAAATGTGGATGCAGATAACAGAAAGGCTTTCTATCATCTTCCAATCTTCCCTGGATACGGGGGAGGTGTCAGAGGATTAAACAGTGGCAAATGTGACGCCCTTATTCAAGAAAGGGTGTAAGGACAGTCCGGCTAACTACAGGCCAGTTAGATTAACAGCAGTGGTGGGTAAGGTTTCAGAAAGAAGAATCAGGGAAAAAATCAACAGTCACTTGTAGAGGTTTGAGTTAATTAAGGAGAGTGAGCATGGATTTATACATGGGAGTTCATGCTTGACTAATCTAACTGCATGTTTTGATGAACTAACAGAGAAGGTTTATGAAGGGCATGCAGTGGATGTTGTTTATATGGATTTTAAGAAACGACACATAAAAGGGTGATTAACAACATTGAGGTTCATGGAATAGGAGGGTCAGTGTCCAATTGGATAGAAAATTGGCTTAAGGACAGAAAACAGCAAGTCGTAATAAATGATTCATTCTCAGACTGGAAGGTTGTCGACAGTGCTGTTCCCCAAGGGTCACTGCTGGAACCACTGCTTTTTACTTGCGACAGATAAATGACTTGGATCTTGGAATATAGAGTAGAATCTCAAAATATGCCGATAACACCAAACTTGGAGAAGTGGCAAACAGTGAGGATGAAATGAACCACCTGCAACAAGACAGTGATAGGCTAGCAGAATGGGCAGACAGGTGCAGATCGATTTTAATAGTGACTAGTGTGAGGTGATGCATTTTAGCAGAAGGAATAGGGAGAGGCAATATATACTTAATGGCACAGTTCTAAAGTGTGTGCAGGAATAGAGGGACCTGTTCACTGAACAATGAACAACGTGAACAATTACTTCTTGTTGTGTGCTCTCAGATTTGTCACCTTCACTGTACTGGAGTGAGGTGACATCTACTGGCGGGAAGCAAGAACTGCAATCAAGCAGCAGAAATTCCATCGTCTGTCAGGGTGAAAGAAACATTGCAATGTGAGGAAATAGTGAATGGGTTTGATTGGGTTGATGGAGACATGATTCCACTTGTGGTGGAGTCCAAAGCAAAGGCCAGAAATATAAAATTGTCATTATTAAAAGACATGAGGAATTCTTGATAAATGTATTTAGGTAGTGAGTGGGTGGAATCTAGATAAAATAGAAAGTGAGATTGGGTGGACAGAAGCAGTGTGAAAGGATGGCTCAAACAAAAGGTAAACGCCCTGAAAGGTGAACTCTGTTTCTCTCTCCACAGATTCTGACAGAGTTTCTGAACATTTCCAACACTTTCTGTTTTTATTTCAGAATTTGCAAGATGCTGTTTTGCTCTGAAAAAAAATTGGATGATCGGCTTTGGCTGCCAGTGAAATTCCACAGGAGCTAAAAGGAAGTTCTGATATCAGTGGCATGTTGATCTAGGGGTATGATTCTTGCTTAGGGTGAGTGATTAATTAATGTGTGAGAGATCCTGGGTTCAAATCCTGGACAAGCCCTTCTACTTTGGCATTTTTAGATGAAGGTGATTGATTGGTTTCAGCTTTGCAGAAGTCGGAATTCATTTCCATATGGAGCCTGCTTGAGGACCAGAGAGCTGGATTCAAAGAGCTTGATTAACTAAATGTACAGACAGCCAAGTGGGAATATAAAGTTGTTGCAGTAATTGTGACCTGACTCCAAAAACAACAGGACTGGGTTCTGGACTGGAATGGAATGGAATTCTTCAGTGTTTCTGCTGTTTGGCTTGCATTGACTCATCGATTTTCTTGTTTTTCACTTTGTCGATGCCTTTGAATAATTGTGGATCCTTCTTCAGATTGTCTTCTTTCACCAGGTAGTTCTGACCTCTGATGATGATGATCGTAATGAGCTTCAACTCACTGATAGTTTTGGAACTGAACAGATTTCCTTTGCTTGAGTCTACAACATGGAACTCAGTCTGACATGTGGACCCATGGGAGGATTTGAATGCCACCCCTGCGTTGGAGAATACAGTTGCATCCATCCAATAAGAGACCGAGTAGAAGTGACAGTTCAGTCAGTCAAACATTAAACATTTAATTTCAGGGTGGTGAGTTTGAGTGCCATTTTGTGTTTCCCTTTTTTAAGGCCTCATTAGCAGAGAGTACAAGGAGTGTTTGAAATGAAATTCAGCAGAAGTATGAGAACGTCTCACTTTGATTCGGGACTCATCTCTCTGCAGCATCTCGCTGTGAAAGATTGAACTTCATCTCATTTCATTCCCAGCTCGGGGTCAGTGCGGCTCAGTGGGACTTCTGGCTGTCTCCTGCTTCACAATCCATCAGTGCTGAGAAAGCAATGGGGAATATTATTCACGGCTCTGTAACCTGAGGACACCGATTTAAGGTGAATGGCAAAAGAACCAAAGGCAACATGAGAAAAAACTTCTTTTGCACAGCGAGTGGTTAAGATCTGATATGCACTGCTTGTGAGTGTGATGGAGGCTGATTCAACCATGGCTTTCAAAATGGTATAAGATAATTATCTGAAGTGGAAAAATTGCATGTTTTCATGGAATACATGAGTCTGTGGCATGAGCTGAGTTGCTCGTGCATAGAAGCAGCACAAGCACAATGAGCTGAATGGCTTCCTTTTGTTCTGTAACTATTCTATGATCTATGATTCTTTTCAGAGTGAAATCAACACTCACATACAAGAAACTGACAGGTACAATGTAAACCCCACACGAACATACCAGCGAATGCTAGGGACAGAGTAAAACCAATCAGTCCTGGACTAGAAACTGACAGTTACACTGTAAACTTCGCATTACCAGACAAGAAATTGACAGATACAGTGTGAAACCCACAGTCACGTAGCAGCAGTTGGCATGTAACGTGTAAAAATCTTTCTTTCATATCCCAACTGCAAGGTACAGAGGAAATTAGGTACAAACCCAGGCTCACACTTCAAAGACTGAGAGATACAAAGCAAAAGACATATTCACCTACAAGTACAGAGACGAAGACACACTCAGAGGAGGTGCAGATTAAAGACACATGCATGTAACAGAAACTGATAGGGATAGAATCAAACCCTTTCTCACTTCTCAGAAACTGATAGATATAGACAAAAGCTGATGCTCACATACAAGTTGTTGAAAGATATGTGGTGAAACTCACAGAGCAATAGCAGAAACAAACAGGTACTGAATAATACCCACAGTCACAGACCAAAAACTGAAATATACTGAGTTAAACATCACTTTCTCACACCAGAAACTCATGGCTACAAAGTGAAGCTGACTCTATCCTCCCAGGCATTGACAGTTGCAAAAGAAAACACTCACGACGATACCAGGTCCTGAAATGTACGTAATAAAACCTTTCAGCTGAAAGAATAGCATTAATGACAGGTGTGGTACCCAGAATGCTCAGCGGCCTAGAATTCGCCCTATCTGTGACAGGAGCAGGGCGCGCAGGCGCAGTAGAGAGCTTTGTCAGCAGCTCGAGCTGAGGGTTCGGAGTTGGAGCGGGATATTCACAAAGTGCCAGAAGACTTTGCGGGCTCACACAGCTGGAGCAGGGCCTCAGGGCCACAATAAGATGGAACAATCCCATCTGTATCCCTGCGGATGGCGGTGGTGAAGCTTTTTCCGGTGAGGCTTCCCGAAACGGCGTCTGGAAATGGATAAGAATTGGGGACTGGGCAGGAAGCGTCTCTAAATGAATAAAATTTGGGTACTGGTCAGGGAGCGTCTGTAAATGGATAAGAATTGTGGACTGGGCAGGGAGCGTCTGTAAATGGATAAGAATTGGGGGACTGGGCAGGGAGCGTCTCTAAATGAATAAGATTTGGGTACTGGTCAGGGAGCGTCTGTAAATGGATAAGAACTGGGGACTGGGCAGGGAGTGTCTATAATTGAATAAGAGTTGGAGACTGGGCAGGGAGCGTTTCTAAATGAATAAGATTTGGGGACTGGGCAGGGAGCGTCTATAAATGCTTAAGAATTGGGGACTGGTTAGGGAGCGTTGTTTTATTCGTTCGTGGGATGTGGGCGTCGCTGGCTCGATCTCAGCTCGAGTAATGTGTCCAGTTCTGGGCACCAGGCTTTAGAAAGGACATCAAAGCTTCTGAGACAGTTCAGAGGACATTTACTGGAATGATCCCAGAGATGCGGGGTTTCAGTTCTCTGGACAGGCTGGTGAAGCTGGGATTGTTCTCCTCAGAGTAGAGAATGTTAAGGGAAGATTTAATAGAGATGTTCAGAATCATGAAGGATTTTCATAGGGTAGAGAGGGAGAAACTGTTTCCACTGTCCTGGGGGTCAGTTACCAGAGGACACAGATTTAAAATAATTGGCCAAAAATGTCAAGGGGAGGTGAGGAAAGATCTTTTTACCCAGTAACTGATTCGGATTTGGAATGAATTGTCTGACAGGGTGGTGGAAACAGATTCAATTATAACTTTCATAAGGGAATTGGACAAATATTTCAAAGTGAAATTCTCCAGGATTATGGGGAAATAGGCAGGGGGTTGGACTAATTGCAACTTTTTGTTAGAGAGTCAGCAGAGGCACAATGGGGCCGAATGGCCTCCATCTGTGCTGTATGATTCTATGAACATAAGAACGAGGAGCCGGAGTCGGCAATTCAGCCACTCGAGCCTGCTCTGCCATTCAATACAATCATGGCTGATCTTATCACGGCAGTTCTTGTTTCTTGCCAGTAGATGTCACTTCACTCCAATACAGTGAAGTTTACAAATCTGAGAAACAACAGGAAAGAATTGTTCACATTGTAGTGAATGTGTGGGATTTAGAAATACTAGGAGTGGAGACGAGTTATTACTTGTCTGCTCGATCCCCATAGCCCTGTAAAATTATTTCCTTCAAGTGCCAATTCAAATTCCTTTTGTAATCCTCGATTGTCTCCATTTCCACCGCCCTCATGTGCAGCAAGTTACAGATCATCACCAATCAGTGTAAGAAAGTTCTTCCGCACAGTCCCCCTGTATCTCCTGTCCAAAACCTTCAATCTGTGTCCCCTAGTCCTTGTACCAATAGTTAACGGGAACAATGTTTCCTTGCCAACTTATTTAAAACTGTTATAGCCGAAAACACATCTATCAATTCTCCCCTCACTCTCCTTTGATACAGGCAGAACAACCCTAACTTTTCCAACCCAACCTTGTAACTAAAATCCTCCATCCCTGGATCCATTCTGTTGAATTTCCTCTGCATCCTCTCAAGGACCCTCACATTCTTTCTTAAGTGTGGTAAGCAAAACTGGAAGCAACACGCCAACTGGGGCCTAACCTGAGTTTTATAATGGTTCAGCATAACTTCCCTGCTTTGTACTCAATGCCTCTATTTATAAAGCCCAAGATCCCATATGCTTTGCAAACCACTCTCGCAATATTTCTTGCCACCTTCAAAGATTGATGCACATGAACCCCAAGTCCCTCTATTCCAACACACTCTTTAGAACTGTGCCATTAAGTAAATATTGCCTCTCCCTATTCCTTGTGCCAAAATACATCACCTCACAATTGTCACTATTAAATTCCATCTGCCACCAGTCTGCCCATTCTGCTAGCCTATCATTGTCCTGTTGCAGGCAGTTCATATCATCCTCACTGTTTGCCACTCCTCCAAGTTGGTTGTCATCGGGATATTTTGATATTCTACTCAATATTCCAAGATCCAAGTCATTTATCTTTAGCAAAAAAAGCAGTGGTTCTAGCACTGACCCTTGGGGAACACCTCTGTCGACTATCCTCCAGGCTGACAATGAATCATTTAATAAGACTCGCTGTTTTCTGTCCTTAAACCAATTTTCTATCCAATTGGACACTGACCCTCCTACACCACGAACCTCAATTTTGTCAACCGTCCTTTTATGTGGTACCTTGTCATACGCTTCCTTAAAATCCATATAAACAACATCCACGACATTCCCTTCATCAAGCTGCTCTGTTAGTTCATGAAAAAATGCAGTTAGATTAGTCAAGCATGAACTCCCATTTATAAATCCATGCTCACTCTCCTTAATTAACTCGAACCTCTCCAAGTGACTGTTGATTTTTTACCCAGATTATTCTTTCTAAAACCTTACCCACCACTGCTGTTAATCTAACTGGCCTGTAGTTAGCCGGACTGTCCTTACACCCTTTCTTGAATAAGGGCGTCACATTTGCCACTGTTTACTCCTGGCACCTCCCCCGTATCCAGGGAAGATTGGAAGATTATAGCAAACTCTTCCATTATCTGCATCTGCATTTCCTTTCGCAACCTGCGATGCAAGCCATCCGGACCAGGTGATTTATCTACCCGAAGCACAGCCAGCCTTTTTAGTACCTCCCTCTCTCAATTTGTACCCTATCCATTGCCTCTACTCTCTTCACTTCTACTGATATTTTGTCAAATTCCACTTCCAAAGTGATCACTGATACAAAGTACTCATTAAGTAGATTAACATTGCCCTGCACCTCCAAGCATATATTATCCTCTTTGTCCCGAATAGGCCCGACTCAACTTCTTACTACCCACTTATCATTTACATGCTGCTCGAAGATTTTTGGGTTTCCTTTCATGTTGACTGCCAGTCTATTCTCATAGAAATAGAGAATAAGCAAATATAGAAGATATAAGTATTTCCCATCCTTGATGAGGTGGAACTTTTTTATGTTGTGGGTAGTAATGTCTTGGCCCACGTGTGTGGTGGAAGCAGAGACAATCAATGATTGAAAAGGAAATTAGATGGATACTTGAAGGAAAGAAACTTGCAGGAGGAAAGGGATCGAACTGGTGAGTGGAACTGACTAGATTGCTCCGGGGAGAGCCAGCATGGACGTGATAGGCCAAATGACCACCTTCTATGCTGTCAATGACTCTGTGTTGTTTCTCAAATTCAATCCACTGGTGCTTGGTAAATAATTTCAAAGTAAATTATGCAACCGGAAAATCAGAACCAAGGCAAGGGACGCATAAGGAAGCAAAATTGCTGAAACCCGGGATTTTTAGATCTTCTGTCTAACGCTCTCCCAACTGAGCTATTTCAGCCCTACATTAACAGTGGCTTGGTGTCCTTGTTTTGGAAGAAAATACATACATTCAAGTTTTCCAAAAAATTAAAGAACACAACATGTGAGTAATATTCCCCATTGCTTTCTCAGTACTGATGGATTGTGAAGCGGGAGACAGCCAGAAGTGCCACTGAGCCGCACAGACCCCGAGCTGAGAATGAAATGAGATAAAATTCAATCTTTCATAGTGAGATGCTGCTGAGAGGTAAGAGTCTTGAATCAAAGCGAGACTTGCTCATTTCAAACACTCCCTGTACTCTCTGCTCATGAAGCCTTAAAAAAGGGAAAAAACAGAATGGCACTCAAACTCACAACCCTGCCATTAAAAGTCTCATGTTCGACTGACAGAACTGTCACTTCTACTCGGTCTCTTATTGGATGGATGCAACTCCAACGCAGGGGTGGCATTCAAATCCTCCCATGGGTCCACATGTCAGACTGAGTTCCATGTTGTAGACTCAAGCAAAGGAAATCTGCTCACTTCCAAAACTATCAGCGTATTGAAGCTGATTACAATCAACATCATCAGAGGTCAGAACTACCTGGTGAAAGAAGACACCCTGAAGAAGGATCCACAATTATTCAAAGGCATCGACAAAGTGAAAAACAAGAAAATCGATGAGTCAATGCAAGCCAAACAACAGAAACACTGAAGAATTCCATTCCATTCCAGTCCAGAACCCAGTCCTGTTGTTTTTGGAGTCAGGTCTCAATTACTGCAACAACTTTATATTCCCAGTTCGTTATCTGCACATTGAGTTAATTACAATTTTGACAACAAGATGTTTGAATCCAGTTGTCTGGTCCTCAAGCCAGCTCCGCATGGAAGTCAATTCCACCTTCTGCAAGGCTGAAACCAATAGATAACCTTAATCTAAAAATGCCAGCAGACCAGGGCTCGTCCGGGACTTGAACCCGGGATCTCTCACAAGTTAATTAACCATACTCCCGAAGCGAGAATCATACCTCTAGACCAACGAGCCACTGATTGGTCAGGCTTTATTAGCTGCTGTGGAATTTCACAGGAACCCCCCAGTCAATCAACTATTTATTTTCAGATCAAAGCAACATCCTGCAAATGCTGAAATAAAAACAGAAAGTGCTGGAAATGTTCAGCAGCTCTGGCAGCATCTGTGCTGTGAGAAACACAGTTAACGTTTTAGGGCACTCACCTTTTGTTTCAGCCATCCTTTCAGACTGCTTTTGTCCATCCAATCTCACTTTCTATTCAATCCACATTTTAACCATTCACTACGTTACTACATTTTTCATGAATTCCTCATTTATTTTATTAATGACAATTTTGTATTTCTGGCCTTTGCTTCAGACACCACCACAAGTGGAATCATGTCTCCATCTACCCAATCAAACCACTTCGCTGGATCCTCACATTGCAATGTTTCTTTAACCCTGACAGACTGTGGAGTTTCTGCTGCTTGATTGCAGTTCTTGCTTCCGCCAATAGATGTCACCTCACTCCAATACAGTGAAGTTTACAAATCTGAGAGAGACACAACAGGAAATAATTGTTCACATTATAGTGAATGTGTGGGATTTAGAAATACTAGGAGTGGAGACGAGTTATTATTGCACTCTGCTATTACATCTTTTATAATGGACTCCAGCATTTTCCCCACGACTGATGTCAGGCTAACCGGTATATAATTCGCTGTTTTCTTTCTGCCTCTTTTTTTAAATAATGGAGTTACATTAACTACCGTCCAATCCATTGGAACTGTTCCAGAGTCGATAGAAATTTGAAAAAAGACCAGAAATGCATCTGCTATTTCAAGGGCCACTTCCTTAAGTACTCTGGGATGTAGATTATCAGGCCCTGGGGATTTATCGGCCTTCAATCCCATCAATTTCCCAAACATTCCCTACTAATACTGATTTCATACAGTTCCTCCTTCTCACTAGACCCTATGTTCCCTAACATTTCTGGGAGATAATTTGTATCCTCCTTTGTGAAGACGGATCCAAAGTATGTATTTAATTGGTCTGCCATTTCTTTGTTCCCCATTATAAATTCCCTCGTTTCTGACTGTAAGGGGCCCACATTTGTCTTCACTAATCTTTTTCTCTACACATATCTATAGAATCTTTTACAGTCAGTTTTTATGTTCTCTGCTAGCTTACTCTCATACTCTATTTCCCCCTTCTTAATCAATCCTTTTGTCCTCCTCTGCTAAATTCCAAACTGCTCACAATCTTCAGGTTTGCTGCTTGTTCTGACCATTTTATATTTCTCCTCCTTGGATCTAATACATTCCTTAATTTCTTTTGTCAGCCACAGTTGAGCCACCCTTCCTGTTTTACTTTTGCACAGACAGGAATGAACAATTGTTGTAATTCATCCATGCGCTCTTTAAATGCTAGCCATTGCCTATCCACTGTCAACCCTTTAAGTAACGTTCCCCAATCTATCATAGCCAACTCCCGCCTCATACCTTCATAGTTTCCTTTGTTTAGATTCAGGACCCGAGTCTCGGAATCAACTCTCTCACTCTCCATCTTAATGAAGAATTTTATCATATTATGGGCGCACTTCCCCAAGGGACCCCACACAACAAGATTGTTAACTAATCCTTTCTCATTACACAATACCCAGTCCAGGATGGCCTGTTCTCTAGAGGTGTTATACACCTCTATCAATTCTCCACTCAATCTCCTTTGATATAGGCAGAATAATCCTAGCTTTTCCAACCTAACCTTGTAACTAAAATCCCCCATCCCTGGATCCATTCTGGTAAATCACCTCTGCGTCCTCTCAAGGACCCTCACATTCTTTCGAAAGTCTGCTGAGCAGAACTGGAAGCAACACTCCAATTGGGGCCTAACCAGAGTTTTATAATGGTTCAGCATAACTTCCCTGCTTTTGTACTCAATGCCTCTATTTATAAAGCCCAAGATCCCATCTGCTTTGCTAACCACTCTCGCAATATGTCTTGCCACCTTCAAAGATTGATGCACATGAACCCCAAGTCCCTCTATTCCAGCACACTCTTTAGAACTGTGCCATTAAGTATATATTGCCTCTCCCTATTGCTTTACATCACCTCACACTTGTCACTATTACATTCCATCTGCCACCTGTCTGCCCATTCTGCTAGCCTATCACTGTCCTGTTGCAGGCAGTTCATATCATCCTGAGTCAGCCTTCTGAGTCAGCGGCGCTTGAGATGGCTTGGCCATGTGAGCCGCATGGAAGATGGCAGGATCCCCAAAGACACATTGTACAGCGAGCTCGCCACTGGTATCAGACCCACCGGCCGTCCATGTCTCCGTTACAAAGACGTCTGCAAACGCGACATGAAATCGTGTGACATTGATCACAAGGCGTGGGAGTCAGTTGCCAGCATTCGCCAGAGCTGGCGGGCAGCCATAAAGACAAGGCTAAATTGTGGCGAGTCGAAGAGACTTAGTAGTTGGCAGGAAAATAGACAGAGGCGCAAGGGGAGAGCCAACTGTGCAACAGCCCCAACAAACAAATTTCTCTGTAGCACCTGTGGAAGAGCCTGTCACTCCAGAATTGGCCTTCATAGCCACTCCAGGCGCTGCTTCACAAAACACTGACCACCTCCAGGCGCGTATCCATTGTCTCTCGAGATAAGGAGGCCCAAAAGAAAGAATATCATCCTCACTGTTTGCCGCTCCTCCAAGTTTGGTGTCATCGGCATATTTGTGGATTCTACTCTGTATTCCAAGATCCAAGTCACTTACCTTTAGCAAAAAAAGCACTGACCCTTGGGGAACACCACTGTCGACTATCCTCCAGTCTGACAAAGAACCATTTAATAAGACTCGCTGTTTTCTGTCCTTAAACCAATTTTCTATCCAATTGGACACTGACCCTCCTATACCACGAACCTCAATTTTGTTAACCGCCCTTTTATGTGGTACCTTGTCAAACGCTTCCTTAAAATCCATATAAACAACATCCACTGCATTCCCTTCATCAACCTTCTCTGTTAGTTCATCAAAAAATGCAGTGAGATTAGTCAAGCATGAACTCCCATTTATAAATCCATGCTCACTCTCCTTAATTAACTCAAACCTCTCCAAGTGACTGTTGATTTTTTACCCTGATTATTCTTTCTAAAACCTTACCCACCACTGCTGTTAATCTAACTAGCCTGTAGTTACCCAGACTGTCCTTACACCCTTTCTTGAATTAGGGTGTCGCATTTGCCACTGTTTAATCCTCTGGCACCTCCCCCGTATCCAGGGAAGATTGGAAGATTATAGCAAGCCCTTCCGTTATCTGCATCCACAATTCCTTTCGCAACCTGGGATGTGAGCCATCCGGACCAGGTGATTTATCTTACCTAAGCACAGCCAGCCTTTTTAGTACCTCCCTCTCCTAATTTGTACTCTCTCCATTGCCTCTACTCTCTTCACTTCGACTGATATTTTGTCAAATTCCACTTCCTTAGTGATCACTGATGCAAAGTACTCATTAAGTAGATTAACATTGCCCTGCACCTCGAAGCTTATATTATCCTTTTTGTCCCTAATAGGCCCGACTCAACCTCTTACTACCCACTTATCATTTACATGCTGCTCGAAGATTTTTGGGTTCCCTTTCATGTTGACTGCCAGTCTATTCTCATAGAAATAGAGAATAAGCAAGTATAGAAGATATAAGAGTTTACCATCCTTGATGAGGTGGAACTTTTTTGTGTTGTGGGTGGTAATCACTTGGCCCACGAGTGTGGTGGAAGCAGAGACAATCAATGATTTGAAAAGGAAATTGGATGGATACTTGAAGGAAAGAAACTTGCAGGAGGAAAGGGATCGAGCTGGTGAGTGGAACTGGCTAGATTGCTCCGGGGCGAGCCAGCATGGACGTGATAGGCCATACGACCACCTTCTGTGCTGTAAATGACTCTGTGTTGTTTCTCAAATTCAATCCACTGGTGCTTGGTAAATAATTTCAAAGTAAATTGTGCAACTGGAAAATCAGAACCAAGGCAAGGGACGCATAAGGAAGCAAAATTGCTGAAACCCGTGATTGAACCAGGGACCTTTAGATTTTCAGTCTCACACTCTCCCAACTGAGCTATTTCAGCCCTACATTAACAGTGGCTTGGTGTCCTTGTTTTGGAAGAAAATACATACATTCAAGTTTTCCAAAAAATTAAAGAACACAACATGTGAGTAATATTCCCCATTGCTTTCTCAGTACTGATGGATTGTGAAGCGGGAGACAGCCAGAAGTCCCAGTGATCCACACTGACCCTGAGCTGAGAATGAAATGAGATAAAATTCAATCTTTCATAGTGAGATGCTGCTGAGAGGTAAGAGTCCTGAATCAAAGCGAGACTTGCTCATTTCAAACACTCCCTGTACTCTCTGCTCATGAAGCCTTAAAAAAGGGAAAAGCAGAATGGCACTCAAACTCACAACCCTGCCATTAAAAGTCTCATATTCGACTGGCAGAACTGTCACTTCTACTCGGTGTCTTATTGGATGGATGCAACTCCAACGCAGGGGTGGCATTCAAATCCTCCCATGGGTCCACATGTCAGACTGAGTTCCATGTTGTAGACTCAAGCAAAGGAAATCTGCTCACTTCCAAAACTATCAGCGAATTGAAGCTGATTACAATCAACATCATCAGAGGTCAGAACTACCTGGTGAAAGAAGACACTCTGAAGAAGGATCCACAATTATTCAAAGGCATCGACAAAGTGAAAAACAAGAAAATCGATGAGTCAATGCAAGCCAAACAACAGAAACACTGAAGAATTCCATTCCATTCCAGTCCAGAACCCAGTTCCTGTTGTTTTTGGAGTCAGGTCTCAATTACTGCAACAACTTTATATTCCCAGTTGGTTGTCTGTACATTTAGTTAATTACAATTTTGTCGACAAGCTCTTTGAATCCAGTTGTCTGGTCCTCAAGCCAGCTCCGTTTGGAAGTCAATTCCACCTTCTGCAAGGCTGAAACCAATAGATAACCTTAATCTGAAAATGCCAGCAGACCTGGGATCGTCAGGGACTTGAACCCGGGATCTCTCACATGTTAATTAATCATACTCCCGAAGCGAGAATCATACCTCTAGACCAACGAGTCACTGACAGGTCAAGTTTTGTTAGCTGCTGTGGAATTTCACTGGAACCCCCCCCCCCCCACCCCCCCCCCCGTCAATCATCCATTTTTTTTCAGATCAAAGCAACATCCTGCAAATGCTGAAATAAAAACAGAAAGTGCTGGAAATGTTCAGCAGCCCTGGCAGCATCTGTGCTGTGAGAAACACAGTTAACGTTTCAGGGCACTCATCATTTGTTTCAGCCATCCTTTCAGACTGCTTCTGTCCATCCAATCTCACTTTCTATTCTATCCACATTCTAACCATTCACTACGTTACTACATTTTTCATGAATTCCTCATTTCTTTTATTAATGACAATTTTGTATTTCTGGCCTTTGCTTCAGACACCACCACAAGTGGAATCATGTCTCCATCTACCCAATCAAACCACTTCGCTGGATCCTCACATTGCAATATTTCTTTCACCCTGACAGACTGTGGAGTTTCTGCTGCTTGATTGCAGTTCTTGCTTCCCGCCAGTAGATGTCACCTCACTCCAATACAGTGAAGTTTACAAATCTGAGTGAGACACAACAGGAAATAATTGTTCACATTCTAGTGAATGTGTGGGATTTAGAAATACTAGGAGTGGAGACGAGTTATTATTGCACTCTGCTATTACATCTTTTATAATGGACTCCAGCATTTTCCCCACGACTGATGTCAGGCTGACCGGTATATAATTCGCTGTTTTCTTTCTGCCTCTTTTTTTAAATAATGGAGTTACATTAACTACCGTCCAATCCATTGGAACTGTTCCAGAGTCTATAGAATTTTGAAAAAAGACCAGAAATGCATCTGCTATTTCAAGGGCCACTTCCTTAAGTACTCTGGGATGCAGATTATCAGGCCCTGGGGATTTATCGGCCTTCAATCCCATCAATTTCCCAAACATTCCCTATTAATACTGATTTCATACAGTTCCTCCTTCTCACTAGACCCTATGTTCCCTAACATTTCTGGGAGATAATTTGTATCCTCCTTTGTGAAGACGGATCCAAAGTATGTATTTAATTGGTCTGCCATTTCTTTGTTCCCCATTATAAATTCCCCCGTTTCTGACTGTAAGGGGCCCACATTTGTCTTCACTCATCTTTTTCCCTACACATATGTATCGAATCTTTTACAGTCAGTTTTTATGTTCTCTGCTAGCTTACTCTCATACTCTATTTCCCCCTTCTTAATCAATCCTTTTGTCCTCCTCTGCTAAATTCCAAACTGCTCATAATCTTCAGGTTTGCTGCTTGTTCTGACCATTTTATATCTCTCCTCCTTGGATCTAATACTTTCCTTAATTTCTTTTGTAAGCCACAGTTGAGCCACCCTTCCTGTTTTACTTTTGCACAGACAGGAATGAACAATTGTTGTAATTCATCCATGCGCTCTTTAAATGCTAGCCATTGCCTATCCACTGTCAACCCTTTAAGTAACGTTCCCCAATCTATCATAGCCAACTCCCGCCTCATACCTTCATAGTTTTCTTTGTTTAGATTCAGGACCCGAGTCTCGGAATCAACTCTCTCACTCTCCATCTTAATGAAGAATTTTATCATATTATGGGCGCACTTCCCCAAGGGACCCCACACAACAAGATTGTTAACTAATCCTTTCTCATTACACAATACCCAGTCCAGGATGGCCTGTTCTCTAGAGGTGTTATACACCTCTATCAATTCTCCACTCAATCACCTTTGATATGGGCAGAATAATCCTAGCTTTTCCAACCTAACCTTGGAACTAAAATCCCCCATCCCTGGATCCATTCTGGTAAATCACCTCTGCGTCCTCTCAAGGACCCTCACATTCTTTCGAAAGTCTGCTGAGCAGAACTGGAAGCAACACTCCAATTGGGGCCTTCCCAGAGTTTTATAATGGTTCAGCATAACTTCCCTGCTTTTGTACTCAATGCCTCTATTTATAAAGCCCAAGATCCCAAATGCTTTGCTAACCACTCTCGCAAGATGTCTTGCCACCTTCAAAGATTGATGCACATGAACCCCAAGTCCCTCTATTCCAGCACACTCTTTAGAACTGTGCCATTAAGTATATATATTATGGAAAGCTGAAGGAGCAACAGGGTGGTGGTGATAGGAGATTTTAATTTTCCCAACATTGACTGGGATTCACTTAGTGTTAGAGGTCTAGATGGAGCAGAATTTGTCGGTAGCATCCAGGAGGGTTTTCTCGAGCAGTATGTAAATAGTCCAACTCGGGAAGGGGCCATACTGGACCTGGTGTTGGGGAATGAGCCTGGCCAGGTGGTTGATGTTTCAGTGGTGGACTACTTTGGGTATAGTGATCACAATTCCGTAAGTTTTAGAATACTCATGGACAAAGACGAGAGTGGTCCTAAAGGAAGAGTGCTAAATTGGGGGAAGGCCAACTGTACCAAAATTCGGCAGGAGCTGGGGAATGTAGATTGGGAGCAGCTGTTTGAAGGTAAATCCACATTTGATATGTGGGAGGCTTTTAAAGAGAGGTTGATTAGCGTGCAGGAGAGACATGTTCCTGTGAAAATGAGGGGTAGAAATGGCAAGATTAGGGAACCATGGATGACAGGTGAAATTGTGAAACTAGCTAAGAGGAAAAGGGAAGCATACATAAGGTCTAGGCGGCTGAAGAAAGACGACGCTTTGAAAGAATATCGGGATTGTAGGCGCAATCTGAAATGAAGAATTAAGAGGGCTAAAAGGGGTCATGGAATATCTTTAGCAAACAGGGTTAAGGAAAATCCCAAAGCCTTTCATTCATATATAAGGAGCAGGAGGGTAACGAGAGAAAGGATTGGCTCGCTCAAGGACAAAGGAGGAAAGTTCTGCGTGGAGTCAGAGAAAATGGGTGAGATTCTAAATGAGTACTTTGCATCGGTATTCACCGAGGAGAGGGACATGAGGGATGTTGAGGTTAGGGCCAGATGTTTGATTACTCTAGGTCAAGTCGGCATAAGGAGGGAGGAAGTGTTGGGTATTCTAAAAGGCATTAAGGTGGACAAGTCCCCAGGTCCGGATGGGATCTATCCCAGGTTACTGAGGGAAGCGAGAGAGCAAATAGTTGGGGCCTTAACAGATATCTTTGCAACAACCTTAAACACGGGTGAGGTCCCGGAGGACTGGAGAATTGCTAATGTTGTCCCCTTGTTTAAGAAGGGTAGCAGGGATAATCCAGGTAATTATAGACCGGTGAGCCTGACGTAAGTGGTAGGGAAGCTGCTGGAGAAGATACTGAGGGATAGGATCTATTCCCATCTGGAAGAAAATGGGCTTATCAGTGATAGGCAACATGGTTTTGTGCAGGGAAGTTCATGTCTTACCAACTTAATAGAATTCTTTGAGGAAGTGACAAAGTCGATTGATGAGGGAAGGGCTGTAGATGTCGTATACATGGACTTCAGTAAGGCGTTTGATAAGGTTCCCCATGGTAGGCTGATGGAGAAAGTGAAGGCGCATGGGGTCCAAGGTGTACTAGCTAGATGGATAAAGAACTGGCTGGGCAACAGGAGACAGAGGGTAGCAGTGGAAGGGAGTGTCTCAAAATAGAGACGTGTGACCAGTGGTGTTCCACAGGGATCCGTGCTGGGACCACTGTTGTTTGTGATATACATAAATGATTTGGAGGAAAGTATAGGTGGTCTGATTAGCAAGTTTGCAGCCGACACTAAGATTGGTGGAGTAGCAGATAGTGAAGGGGACTGTCAGAGAATACAGCAGAATATAGATAGACTGGAGAGTTGGGCAGAGAAATGGCAGATGGAGTTCAATCAGGGCAAATGCGAGGTGATGCATTTTGGAAGATCCAATTCAAGAGTGAACTATGCAGTAAATGGAAAAGTCCTGGGGAAAATTGATGTACAGAGAGATTTGAGTGTTCAGGTCCATTGTTCCCTGAAGGTGGCAACGCAGGTCAATAGAGTGGTCAAGAAGGCATACGGCATGCTTTCCTTCATCGGACGGGGTATTGAGTACAAGAGTTGGCAGGTCATGTTACAGTTGAATGGGACTTTGGTTCGGCCACATTTGGAATACTGCGTGCAGTTCTGGTCGCCACATTACCAAAAGGATGTGGATGCTTTGGAGAGGGTGCAGTGGAGGTTCACCAGGATGTTGCCTGGTATGGAGGGCGCTAGCTATGAAGAGAGGTTGAGTAGATTAGGATTATTTTCATTAGAAAGACGGAGGTTGAGGGGGGACCTGATTGAGGTGTACAAAATCATGAGAAGTATAGACAGGGTGGATAGCAAGAAGCTTTTTCCCAGAGTGGGGGATTCAATTACAAGGGGACGCGAGTTCAAAGTGAAAGGGGAAAAGTTTAGGGGGGATATGCGTGGAAAGTTCTTTACGCAGAGGGTGGTGGGTGCATGGAACGCATTGCCAGCGGAGGTGGTAGACGCGGGCACGATAGCGTCTTTCAAGATGTATCCAGACAGATACATGAATGGGCAGGAAGTAAAGAGATACAGACCCTTAGAAAATAGGCGACAGGTTTAGATAGAGGATTTGGATCGGCGTAGGCTTGGAGGGCCGAAGGGCCTGTTCCTGTGCTGTAATTTTCTTTGTTCTTTGTTCTTTGCCTCTCCCTATTCCTTCTGCCAACATACATCACATCACACTTGTCACTATTAAATTCCATCTGCCACCTGTCTGCCCGTTCTGCTAGCCTATCACTGTCCTGTTGCAGGCAGTTCATGTCATCCTCACTGTTTGCCACTCCTCCAAGTTTGGTGACATCGGCATATTTTGAGATTCTACTCTGCATTCCAAGATCCAAGTCACTTACCTTGAGCAAAAAAAGCAGTGGTTCTAGCACTGACCCTTGGGGAACACCACTGTCGACTATCCTCCAGTCTGACAAAGAACCATTTAATAAGACTCGCTGTTTTCTGTCCTTAAACCAATTTTCTATCCAATTGGACACTGACCCTCCTATACCACGAACCTCAATTTTGTTAACCGCCCTTTTATGTGGTACCTTGTCAAACGCTTCCTTAAAATCCATATAAACAACATCCACTGCATTCCCTTCATCAACCTTCTCTGTTAGTTCATCAAAAAATGCAGTGAGATTAGTCAAGCATGAACTCCCATTTATAAATCCATGCTCACTCTCCTTAATTAACTCAAACCTCTCCAAGTGACTGTTGAATTTTTACCCTGATTATTCTTTCTAAAACCTTACCCACCACTGCTGTTAATCTAACTAGCCTGTAGTTACCCAGACTGTCCTTACACCCTTTCTTGAATGAGGGTGTCGCATTTGCCACTGTTTAATCCTCTGGCACCTCCCCGTATCCAGGGAAGATTGGAAGATTATAGCAAGCCCTTCCGTTATCTGCATCCGCATTTCCTTTCGCAACCTGGGATGTAAGCCATCCGGACCAGGTGATTTATCTACCCTAAGCACAGCCAGCCTTTTTAGTACCTCCCTCTCCTAATTTGTACTCTCTCCATTGCCTCCACTCTCTTCACTTCTACTGATATTTTGTCAAATTCCACTTCCAAAGTGATCACTGATACAAAGTACTCATTAAGTAGATTAACATTGCCCTGCACCTCTAAGCTTATATTATCCTTTTTTTCTCTAATGGGCCCTACTCAACCTCTTACTACCCACTTATCATTTACATGCTGCTCGAAGATTTTTGGGTTCCCTTTCATGTTGACTGCCAGTCTATTCTCATAGAAATAGAGAATAAGCTAAATATAGAAGATATAAGTATTTCCCATCCTTGATGAGGTGGAACTTTTTTATGTTGTGGGTGGTAATGACTTGTCCCACGAGTGTGGTGGAAGCAGAGACAATCAATGATTTGAAAAGGAAATTGGATGGATACTAGAAGGAAAGAAACTTGCAGGAGGAAAGGGATCGAGCTGGTGAGTGGAACTGACTCGATTGCTCCGGGGAGAGCCAGCATGGACGTGATAGGCCAAACAACCACCTTCTGTGCTGTAAATGACTCTGTGTTGTTTCTCAAATTCAATCCACTGGTGCTTGGTAAATAATTTCAAAGTAAATTGTGCAACTGGAAAATCAGAACCAAGGCAAGGGACGCATAAGGAAGCAAAATTGCTGAAACCCGGGATTGAATCAGGGACCTTTAGATCTTCAGTCTAACGCTCTCCCAACTGAGCTATTTTACATTATTCTACATTAACAGCACCTTGCTGTCCTTGTTTTGGAAGAAAATACATACATTCAAGTTTTCCAAAAAATTAAAGAACACAACATGAGAGTAATATTCCCCATTGCTTTCTCAGTACTGATGGATTGTGAAGCGGGAGACAGCCAGAAGTGCCACTGAGCCGCACAGACCCCGAGCTGAGAATGAAATGAGATAAAATTCAATCTTTCATAGTGAGATGCTGCTGAGAGGTAAGAGTCCTGAATCAAAGCGAAACTTGCTCATTTTCAAACACTCCCTGTACTCTCTGCTCATGAAGCCTTAAAAAAAGGGAAAAACAGAATGGCACTCAAACTCACAACCCTGCCATTAAAAGTCTCATGTTCGACTGACAGAACTGTCACTTCTACTCGGTGTCTTATTGGATGGATGCAACTCCAACGCAGGGGTGGCATTCAAATCCTCCCATGGGTCCACATGTCAGACTGAGTTCCATGTTGTAGACTCAAGCAAAGGAAATCTGCTCAGTTCCAGAACTATCAGCGAATTGAAGCTGATTACGATCAACATCATCAGAGGTCAGAACTACCTGGTGAAAGAAGACACCCTGAAGAAGGATCCAAAATTATTCAAAGGCATCGACAAAGTGAAAAACAAGAAAAACAAGAAAATCAATAAGCAAGATGCTGGAGAGAGTTAAGAATCACAGAATCATAGAAAGTGTAGCGCACAGAAAGAGGCCACTAGGCCCATCATGTCTGTGGCGGCTGAAAAACGATCCACCTTTTCTAATCCCACCTTCCAGCATTTGGTCCGTAGCCCTGCAGATTACGGCACTTGAGGTGATTATCCAGACTCCTTTTGGATGAGTTGAGTGTTTCTGTCTCAACCACCCTTTCAGGCAGTGAGTTCCACACCCACACCATCCTCTAGGTGAAAAGGTTTTTCCTCGTCTCCCCTCTAATTTTTCTGCCATTCACTTTAAATCAATGCCTCCTCGTCACTGACCTCTCTGCTAAGGTGAATAGACCTTGCACTTCCACTCTATTTAGACCGCTCAAAATTTTGTACATTTCAATCAGATCTCCTCTCAGCCTTCTCTGTTCCAAGGAGAACAGCCCCAGCCTATCTAGTCTTTCCTCATAGCTGCATTTTCCAGTCCTGGCAACATCCTTGTAAATCTCCTCTGTACCTTCTCTAGTGCAATTGCATCCTTTCTGTAATGAGGTGTCCAGAACTGCACACAGAACTCAAGTTGTAGCCTAACCAATGAGTTATACAGTTGCAGCATAAGCTCGCTGCTCTTGTATTCTATACCTCGGCTAACAAAGGAAAGGATTCCATCTGCCTTCTTAACCACCTTATCGACCTGTCCTGCCATCTTCAGGGATCTGTGGACATTCAATCCAAGGTCTCTCACTTCCTCTATACTTCTCAGTATCGTGTATTCTGTTGCCTTGTTTGACCTCCCCAAATGCATCACCTCACACTTCTCCAGGTTGAATTCCATTTGCCACTTTTCTGCCCACCTGACCAAACCATCAATATCTTCCTGCAGCCTACAGCTATCCTCCTCATTATCTACCTCATGGCCAATCTTTGTGTCGTCTGCAAAGGTCTTGATCATGCCCCCTACATTGACTTCCAAATCGCTAATATGTACCACAAAAAGCAGGGGACCTGGTACTGAGCCCTGCAGAACACCACTGGAAACAGCCCTCCAGTCGCTAAAACACCCGTCAACAATTACCCTTTGTTTCCTGCCACTGAGCTAATTTTTTATCCACCTTACTGTATTTCCCTGGATCCCATGGGTTTTTATTTTTTTAACCAGTCTGCCATGTGGGACCTTGCCAAATGCCTTGCTAACATCCATGTAGGACACGTCAGCTGCACTACCCTCATTTATCTTCCTTGTTACTTCTTCAAAAAATTCCATCAAGTTGGTCAAACAAGATCTTCGCTTAAAAATCCATGCTGACTATCCTTGATTAACCTGTGCTTTTCGAACTGACAGTTTATTCTGTCTCTCAGAATAGGTTCCAGTTATTGGGCCATGACTGAGGTTAGTCTGACTGGCCTGTAATTACTCGTCTTTCCTTCGCTCCCTTTTTCAACAGAGGTTCAACCTCTTTTGTAGCAGACTATTGTAAATTTCACAATTCGCATGGGAAAAAGTATTAAATACTTCACTTACAAGTTCTAATGTTACTGGCGAAATAAGGGCTTATGTATGATTTGAACCCAGGACCTCACACAAATACGCAGCAGGAATTCTGCTCCTTTACCAAAAAGCCATCTCCTTTATAGAGATGTAAATATGTAATATTGGAAGAGTGGAGGACTTGGGACCAGGACAGTGACTTTAACTTTTCTGCCTGTCTTCCAAATTCTGCAAGGTTCCATACAGACAATTAATGAATTGTCAGGGTGTTACTTTATTCCATTCTTCTTCTTCTTCTTCTTCTTCGGCAGTCCCTCGAGAACGAGAATGATTTTCTTCCACTTCAGGGTTCTGGGTCCTGTGACTAGATGTCTACTTAAATCGCAGAGAAATTAAACACTTTTCAATTTGTCTCACGACATAAATAGCAACATTTGCAGATATTTCACAGCTGTATGATTGGATGCTGCTAACGTTGTTACACTCAGTACACATGGTACCTTAATGTTGCAATAAATATTATCATATCTATTCAGGTAACTGTCATCCCACAGCTGCAAAACTTCACTGGTTCAACATTCTCATCAAATACTAAAGCATTCCACAAAGCAATGCTCACAAATTCAACACCAGTTTCTCTTTTGGAGTCTCTCTGGTGTAATCTGATCTCTGATAGATTACTGGTGATCATCCTCCACATGAGCAGTCGTCCTAATCCCATGTACCTGTCCTTTTCCCACCTCCCTTTCCTGTATCCACCACAGAATTCCATACTGCTGATATATGCTGGTAAACACTTTCCTTGTTGTATGAAACTGTGATTACAGTGGAAATCCGCAAGAGAGGAAGCTATTGTTGGCACCTTTCACTCTGCAGCCAGTGACCAGAAGAATTCTCACTCCTGAACGAGGACTGTTTCAATTTCCTTTTGGAAGATCACATCATCACATGAAGGAAGTGAAGTGTTTTTGTATCACAGTGACCACAGAGGAGTTTTAAAACAAACTATTAAATTATGAATTCATATTTTATTTTGAATGCTACATTGGAGGTTAATTTCACAGACAGTCCTGCAGTTTATGATTTGTGTGAAATCAGTGAGATTGTGAGTTGGGTCGACCCCTCCCTATCAGAGTCACCAGGACAAAGGGAGTGTTTAGTCATCGACATCTTGCTCAGTTCAGCATTTTGGTGGCTGGCTCTTGAACTCACACCGTCTCCTGACAGTGACAGGAGTAAACAAGTCATCGCTGAGGATTTCAAGTGCTATTTAAAGATTAATCACCTTTTACTGTTCACATACTGCTGGAGGTTTGAAGAGGACATTTGAAACACGTTGGGAGACTTTCTGGGAAACTTTGTCAAGACTTCACCAACACTCTGTCAGCATTTACTCGGGAAATACTCTGAGGATTTCACCTATAAAGAGTAAGTGCTGTGTTACTCCATCTTAATGGAAACTTTATAGGAATCAGCAGGAGAAAGGGAGCGTTTGGTCATTGACATCTTGCTCGGTCTGCGGGAGGAATGGGAGGAGGACACGAGGCCAGGCTGAGCAGCACCAGCCGTGGCAGGAGAGAAGGACAGGAGAGACAGGAGAGGGAGGTGGACTCCTTCTCCTCTGTAAGTACAGGACATTCCTCCTCCTTTGGACCTCCTCCATCAAGACCTCCAGTACTGTATCTGTGAACCTGTGCCTTAGTTCCCTCAGTCCCTGAGTGATCCTGAAACATGCTGCTGTGTGTCAGACAGCACACTTCACACCTTCAGTGGAAATGTGTGTGTGGAACCCACTAAAACTGCACCAAGAACATTGCTTCGAATCAGCACTCGAGTGATGAACTGCAGCTTTCTGTTTTCATGCCTCCAGGCAATTTCAAATTATGGTCATCAGAATGTTGTGTGAAAACCAGATTTCAAACAGGCGAGTCTTATTATCACAGCACCCGTATCCCAAAATCACCAGCTGGAATTTCCTTCTGAAAACCACCCACTTCTGGGAGCTGGTCTGGCAAGTGAAGTGGGACACGGCCCCTCAGCAAAACTCCACACCAGAAGTGACCACTGGGATTTCTGCCATGAATTCCCTCTCTGAGCCTCTGTAACTCTGATCATTTTGTGACAGTGCACCCACCAGAATCAAATGACTGGGGCGACGGGGGAGAAATGGCTAAATGTGAACACACAGTGGGCTAATTCTGGATCAGGGATTTACCAGGAGTTATGGCAATGATGATGAAACTGCAGTTTCTGAGCAGTCAAGGCTACGTTGTCAGAATGCCAGCTATGGAAGCAGTAACTGTTGTCACTGTAGAAGTGACCAGAGCTCTTCTACCCTCCTCCTAATGTCTGGTTGGCAGCTACATTGATCTCCCGGACGGCCAGTGCCCAGGGTCTTCCTCACTTCATGTGTTGCCTCCCTCATTGTGTTGTCGGTGTGAGTTCTGGACTCCTCCAATTGTCCCGTCATCTGCACCAGGAGAGAAGAGACTGTCTCCACAGCCTGTGTGTGAGACCAATGCTCATCAATCATTGATCTTTGCCAGCCGAGGCCTCAGAGATCTTGCTCTTGGAATCCTCAGCTGAGACCTCCTGCTTCTGTCACCCCCGGGGGAGAGACAGATTTCTCCTCAATGTTATCCCCAGTTCCTCCTGCTCACTGCTGCTCTGTGTCAGGAATACTGCCTCCCTGAATGGGTTTGAAGATTCACCAATAGTTGCAATAACACAACAGAATATTTATTTAATTACAATCCATACATTTACAAATGTGTAGGTCATGTTGAAAGAATGATCAGTTTGTTGTTCTGAAGAGGAGGAGGTGGAGGAGGATCGGGGTCTGTGTCTTTAGGTTTCATTCTGGTGGGGGACAGCAGCAGTTCATTACACAGCTCGTCCACCAGGTAACCCACCGGGCGGGTCAGACACGTTCCAGCTGCTGCAGGAGTAAAGTTGAAAAGGTCACTGCGTGTTCTCGGAGCTGCTCCTGCTCATTATTGAAGAATAACTCACAATCCATGGTATAGGAATTGATCTTTCTCTGATCAATGGTTTTGTTTCTGAGAGTGAATCACAGCAGAGAGAATTCACAGCTCAATTTCAAACATCTATAAGTAGGGATTTGTGTGTCAATAGTGTGGAGACACTAAAGATCCCTTTGAATCAGACAATTATAGAGACGGAGCTGAATACATGGAAAGAAATGGAGGATGGGAACAGATGATGAACCTCTGCAAATTCAACAAGGGGGTTGTTCTGCTGCCAGAGCAATGGTGGAATATGTTGGTCCCAGTCTGCCTGGTATTGTGGAGCAGCTGGCTTCTCACATCCTTAAGATCCAACACTGTCAGGCAGTCACTGTGACTGTCTTCCTTGGAGAACTGATAAAAGCTCCACAGGTTTCGAAGCATCTTAAACTAACTGCTGTGATAGGTATCTGAGGAAGTCCATGTAACTCCCATTGGGCTCCTCTAGATATCTATGAGGAAGCCTCGGCAGATCCAGTAAGTGGCAAGATCATCCACAGTGTTGACCTACAAGATCTGATGATCTCCTCACTCTTTCCATCCAAGTGCAACAATAAGTGAACGAGTTTGGAATGGACCTGTTGGTAGAAGAAAGATCTTCACCCTCAGGTTCCACTTGGTCAAGTTTCCCAACACATTGGAACATTTCCACCAGTACTTTCTCACACCTTCCCTCAAAGAGTGACTGAATTCTGCTGAGAATTGCATCGACAAAGGGTGGATTAGTGTTTGCTCTCAACTGAATCATGTTCTTCGACAGGTATGACAGCACCTCAAGCGTTAGCATCTCTTTGTTCTGCTTATTCCTCAACAGGATAATGATTGAGTCCAGCACCCTCCAAAACCATCCAGCATCTCCAAAGGTCATGTTCTCCAGGCCCCTGCCACACTGCAATGAGAGAAGCAAACAGCAAATACCTCAACAATCTGCTCACCAGAGTGATTGTGAGTGGTTGCGAAGAGGATGGAAGGACAGCAAGTGACAATATTAGCTTGCCCAGCGGAGACAGAAATTGATGAAACCTGGTGGTGTTTGGAGGATCCCCCAGCTCCAAAACTTGAACAGAGACAGGGAATGAGGCCACCGTTCCCTTTCTCACCCCCTTTATCATCTCCGACTTCGGAGCACCAAACCTACATGGTTCAAGTGGTGACTGAGGTAACTGCAGCAGCCCCGACAGTGTCTCTCGTTGAAATTAGCTAACTCAGCCAAGAGTGGGAATCAAACCTGAGATCCTCTGGTTCATATGGTTGAATGTCAGGTGAACGGCAGTACCTTTACGACTAGACCATTGGGGAACTCGAGAAACTGTGTTTCTAAATTAAAACGTGCAATTTGTTTTCAGCAGCTTAAAAAACACAGATTTAGTATATTTTCACAATTCCCTGTCTGGTTTTTACACAAATGCACTGAGTTCCCATTGAGCCTTGAGGATACAGTATAATTAGTCTACAAAAGCAGACAGGTCAAATGGCTCCTGATTGGGACAATCCTATTAATGTCATTTGAGAATTATAATAACTTAAATCTCTGGGAAGGAGAGGAACTTATTACACTGGGTTATAAAAAATCTACAATATATGTGATTATGTTTGTAAACGGTTTCAAAGCAGCTGTTTACAGAAGTTAAAGGAACTCGGTTATGAATTATAGTCTTCTTTTTGATGAGGCATTATTAGATGTCATGCTCGATGAACGCTGGTGTTTTGTAGAACCACGGTTTCTCTGGCCTCAAAATTCCTCGCGTTCTACCACAATGTTGCTCATCAACACACTTAGCCTTTAGATCCTTAACTATTTACAAACATCTCCCACCCCCCAAAAAATTATATTCCCTGTGCTTGAATGGATCAGATTGTCAGACGGCTCTAATCTTGATTACCTCATGTTTTTTCATGCTTGTAGAGAAAGGGAACACATTTACAAAAGGTCAGGGATGAGTTTTGTTTGACCTGTGGGTTCTGGATTTCTTCGGTAAGTTGTATGGTCTGTTTAGTAGTGCAGTCTTCGGAAGGCAAGCCTGCTTTTGCTGCAGAGCCTCTGCTGGAAGCACAGCAGCTCAGTGAAGTGCTTGAAGACTCAATATCATCTGTCAAGCTGCTGTCTTCTAGATCTGGGGAGCAAAAAACACAATCACATGAATAAAAAGTTACTGTGCTGAGAATGTTTCAGGTTATTGAAGTGTTGTGACTCAGTCTGGGTTCAACAAACTCCATAAGAGAAACAAGCAGTTTGCAAGAACCAGTTTCTCAATTGTATAAAAACCGTCATTCTTCAACTCAACCGAAAGCGAAACAAATGTTACATTCTGTAGAAAAAAATTATTCCCTTATTGCTCGGGCTGTCAACACAGGCCAAACCCATGCATACGAGGGAGTCAGTGTGACTGCATGGTGTCACAAGTGTTTCCACCCGGACCATTGAGGCCAGACTCCTTTTCTTAAAGATGGTCTTTTTGCATCTTCCCCATGCCCTGCACCATAATTCACTCCTCGCCAAGTGCACAAGTGACCTTACACACTACAAATTAGCAGCACTAGAACAGAACCGTGTGGGGCACTGCTACCCACTTCCATCCCCTCGGAGAAACTGCCCTTAACTCCTACTCTCCCCTCCCTCAGAACCAGTTTTTAATCCCATTTCATCCCATTCCCCTAATTCCAAAAGTGTTAATCTTCTCCAATGGTCTCCTCTCTACTAACTTTTCCAAGGCATTCCGAATGTCCCTGTACACACGGCCACCATTATCTGTCACTTCAAAAGAACTCTATTGGGTTTTGTCGAGCACGATTTTCCTTTATGAAACCAGTGTTTCTACTTCTAATAATTTTCTCACTTGGATATTTAGTAATTTTATCTTTAAAGATTCTAAACATTGACCTAGAAAATAAGAAATAGGAGCGGGTGTAGATTGTACGGCCCCTCGAGCCTCTCCACCATCCAATAAGATCATGGTTGATCTTCTACCTCAATCCATTTCCCACCCTATCCCCATTTCCCTTGTTTCCATTCATGTCCAACACTCTACCAATCTCAGTGTTGAACATACTCACTCAACTAACATAGATGTTAAATTAACTGGGCTGCAATTATTCGGCTTAGTTCTGTCACCCTTTTCGAAGATGGATATTACATTACCTCTGAATGAACATAATAAAAGTGTCAGTGCAAAGTTGAAACCACTTCACACTGATCGAAAATGCAGTCTAAATACACCCAAAATGCAAGAGGGAACTTCAGGATTTTGACCACAAAGACTTAATAATGGATCCAGTTGATGTGAGGATTAGTGAAATAGATTCAGAAACACATTTGTGAATAAGATCTTGGGTTTTACAAAGAGGTGATGTAAAATACATACAGGTTTTCCAAATCTATTTTGAAGATCTGTTAGCTGTACCTTGAGCTCGCAGTTTTGTGTCCTCACCATGCTTATCATAACCTTGTCACTGCATGAGAGGGAGTCTCATGTAGGTGAGTTACCTCTTTTCCATTGGTTGTTTTGCCCATGCGAGACACTTCACTCAGACTACGAAGCAAACAGATAACCTATCCCCAGACATATAGCAATTCAGCCTTACAGGTTATAAACATTGGGATTCTGAGGAATGCCATCTGGCCTATTCAAGCTCATTGATGCAGAAAGAACTGCATCCCTCACTCGCACACTCTCCAACTGTTTCTTCAGTGTTGACAAGCTTTTTTATCTTCACTGCCCTATCTGGAAGTCTTTTCCACACGGCGATCACTATTTGTGTACGGAACTTCCTGACATCAGTCCTAATTTTGCTTTCTACCAGTTGAACCTGTGTGTCTTAGTTTGCTAAAATAACTGGCACTAGCTTTCATGTCCTAGGCTGACACTCCAATTTCACTTTCACTGAGGAGCCTCCTAGTCTGTAGATGGAGAATATTACTGCTGGGCACTTACGGGTTCAAACCCACATCATGTTGTTTTGTTGCAGCATGAACTGTTGCATTATATATAACTTTACAAACAGCATTTCAATTATTTTATCCAATCATTGTTTTTCTCCTCCTCTGGTTGTTGAGTCCTCACTGGGATTATGATCCATGTGTTTGGTCAGCCTTCTAGAACATTCTTCATGTGTGTGCTGAGAGAGCCATTGTTGACAGGCTGCTTGGAGCACATCACAAGTTGAGCTTAATCTCTCCCTTGCCTCAGGTCCATCCCTGTGTAATTGACATCAAGTCACTGAATTGCTATTAGGAGGAGGAATCCTGGCTACGTTTTCCCATTCTTAAACTAAGGACACTGAGACTAAATGTGGTACGTCAGCTCAGCACAAATCTGGGCAAATCTACCTTGTGGTTTCCGAGTTTCCATCATTCCATTGCCACGCCACATACACCCATTAAACCTTTAGGGGAGGTGGAACAACAAACAGAGGCAAAGAATTTTGATCCCGTTTCTCCAGTTGAATGTGTCCAGTGCATTTCTTTCTTTGTTTTAAAGAACATTTTTTCCTCAAGCCCCAAGGGAGTGGGAAAAGGAACTGGATTGTTATCTCACAACATTCTGTGCAGTTCAGTTCAGTCAAAACTCTGAATGGGTGTGTTCTTTGAGATTTATGTCTTCTGGGAAAGCCATTCCTCCTCCCCCTGCCCTAAATGAAGAGGGAGCCCCTCTTATCTGTGCAGGGATAGGCACTGACATGTTGATGTTGCACCATGGACATTTGACAAAATTATTGACTCAGCCATGGACATGGGGGCAATTAATCTGTATATAAATTGTATAGCCAATCTGATGCCTTCAAAACACAGTCTGATTTAAAACATATTTTCTCCCTATAAATAATGCAGCATACAAACATCAATGGAGAGCAGCAAAATGCATTAGCTAGCAAGCAAGCAATATAGTATGTAATGCCAATGCGAATTACTTTCATTGATAGAATAAAGCTAGCTACACCATGTCACGGGGCAGTAGATGGACCTTATCGATGGCTTCTGTGGATTCACACTGTGTCAGGACTGCAAATTCATTCAATAAACCAAGAAACCCAAGGAGATGATTGTTATTGTGGTTATTGAGGTGAGGCAACAGAAAAATCAGCAGGAAAATGGACCATTTCTCATACTACTGATGTTCTTGTGTTCTTGTGTCTGGACAGAGTAGATAGGGAGAAACTGTTCCCATGGCTGGAAGGATCTACAACCAGAGGACACCAATTTAAGGTGATTGGCTAAAGAATCAATGGCAACATGAGGAAAAACTATTTTAAGCAGCGAGTGGTTAGGATCTGGAATGCACTGCCTGAGAGTGCGGTGGAGGCAGGTTCAATCGAGGCCTTCAAAAGAGAATTGGATAATTATCTGAGGAGAAAAACTTGCAGGGCAATGGAGAAAAGGCAGGGGAGTGGGACTGGGTGAGTTGCTGTTGCAGAGAGCTAGCATTGACACGATAGGCTGAATGGCCTCCTTCTGTGCTGTAACCAGTCACTGATTCTATGAGCTTATCACCTTAAAGCCCTGTTACATTTGCTCTTCCTTTCATCCATGTTAAACACGAACATTATTGATTTCTTGTGTTAAATACTGCTTACATGCTTATTTGCACAAATCTATTATTTATTCAGGTTGAACTGTCTTATTCAAAAAAAATTATCTGTTTATTTATTTCTGTTTTATTTATTAATAACACCTAAGTACATTTATACACAAAGATACACACAAATATATTCCAAAACCACACACACAGACATACACATTTATTCATAATGAGCCCATTGATGCACTCCCGGCTACAGTAAAATAGTGGTAATATTTACTGCACTAGTAATCCAGAGGACTGGACTAATAATCTGGTGACAGTGATTTCAAATCCCAGCAATAATCTGATGACAGTGATTTCAAATCCCATCGCTAATCTGGTGACAGTGATTTCAAATCCCAGCAATAATCTGCTGACAGTGATTTCAAATCCCATCAGTAATCTGGTGACAGCGATTTCAAATCCCAGCAATAATCTGGTGACAGTGATTTCAAATCGCATCAGTAATCTGGTGACAGTGATTTCAAATCCCAGCAATAATCTGGTGACAGTGATTTCAAATCCCATTAGTAATCTGGTGACAGTGATTTCAAATCCCAGCAATAACCTGGTGACAGTGATTTCAAATCCCATCAGTAATCTGGTGACAGTGATTTCAAATCCCAGCAATAATCTGTTGACAGTGATCTCAAATCCCATCAGTACTCTGGTGACAGTGATTTCAAATCCCAGCAATAATCTGGTGACAGTGATTTCAAATCCCATCAGTAATCTGGTGACAGTGATTTCTAATCCCATCAATAATCTGGTGACAGTGATTTCAAATCCCATCAGTAATCTGGTGACAGTGATTTCAAATCCCATCAATAATCTGGTGACAGTGATTTCAAATCCCATCACCACAGTTGCAGAATTTAAGTTCAGTTAATGAAATAAATCAACAATAAATAGCTTGTATCAGTAATGATGACAATGAAACAACTGGAGTTTTGGTTCACTAATGTTCTTCGGACAGGAAATCTGTTCTCCTCACCTGGTCTGGCCCATGTGTGACTTCAAACTCACAGCAATGTAGTTCACTCTTTACTGCTCTCTGAAATGCCCGAGCATACCGTTCATCTGTTTCAAATAAATAACTACAAGAAAAACTGCAAATCCACACGGGCTGCAGCTGTTCAGGAAGCCGGTTCAGCACCAGCATCTCGAGGGCAAGTCAGGATGGGCAGTAAATGTTGGCCTTGTAAACGATGTCCACATCCAATGAATGATTAATAAAACTCACCATTTACAGGATCACAGTTTCAATCATAGATATGTATAACATATTACAGATCAGAAACATAATGAAAATACATTTACAACTGATACCATCATAACTTCAGTACTCATTTTGTATATAAATGTGACACCCACATTCACACACTGACAGATTATATTGTCACAAGGTACTATTTGCAGCTCTGGGAAAAGTCTACACACCAGACCTTTACAAAGCCAAATGCTGCAGTTGTAGAAAATGTGAAATTAGGATGGGAAATGTTCATCGAGTCATAGAATAGTGAACAAAGACCATTTGGCCCATCATGCCAGTGTTGTATCTTTGGCTGTGTTCTCCAATTAGTCCAACTGCTCTGCTTCTTCCTAAAAACATCTCAAGGTGATCCTCCCCTGTTCTGGCAATATATCCACGTTGCATTCATTTTACAGAAACTTTGCATGTATGTCAGGCAATGGCCAGGAGAGGGCAGCATGAACCGCCATTGCAGCTGAACATTTCGGGCTGAATTTTACCAGCCTCTCGATGTCATGGGTCACGGCAGGAGGGGGCCATAAAATTCCGCGGGAAGAGACCCGCCGCGACCCCCGACTTCGCGAAAGGCCCGCCGCTCCCCGACCCCTCACCCTCACCTCCCCACCGCCCCCACCGGCCGCTTGGCAGTGGGACCAAGTGTGAGATTCTGAAACCAGTTTTCAGTCTTCAAAATATGTTCAATGGGGAAGAAGAACAGTCAGAAGTCGTGGTCTATTTTGGAACCAATGACATGGGTATGAAAAGGGTTGAGATCCTACAATCAGAGTTTTAGGAGCTGGGAAGGAAGTTAAAGAGCAAGACCACAAAGGTTATAATTTTTGGATTACTCCCATGTGTATTAGTGAGTATAGGAATAGTAGGATAATACAGGTTAATGCATGGCTGGAGAAATGGTGGATGAGGCAGGGCTACAGCTTCCAGGAACATTGTCACCACTTCTGGTGTTGATGTGACCTGCACAAGATGGACAGGACAAATGACCTCGCTGTCACTTTAACTAATGCTTTGTGAAAGGATTTATACTAATTTGGCTGGGGGAGGGGCACAAGGATGAAGCATTAGAGAATAGATACAAGGTGCACCGAGGACGGAGAGAAACAAACAGCATTAGAATAAAGAATAGTTCAGAAACACAAGACTCAAACAAGAGACAAATGCAAGGCAGACTGAGATAGGTTTAGAGTGCATGTCTGTAAATACTTGCAGCATGGTAAATAGGATTGGTGAGCTGCAGGCACAAGTAGCCACATGGGATTGTGATCCAGTGGCAATAACGGAGACATGGATCAAACAAGGGGAGGAATGGGAACTTAATATTCCTCACTGCGATGTATTCAAGAAAGATAGAGAAGAAAAATAGGCAGAGGATTGTGTGGGTGCAGCTGT
Source organism: Heterodontus francisci (assembly GCF_036365525.1). Classification (NCBI taxonomy): domain Eukaryota; kingdom Metazoa; phylum Chordata; class Chondrichthyes; order Heterodontiformes; family Heterodontidae; genus Heterodontus; species Heterodontus francisci. The sequence goes on along the minus strand of NW_027141631.1, from coordinate 3,605,151 downwards.
ATTGATCAAAGATACTGTTACAGCACGAGGAAGAGAAAATGTACTTGAGGGTTGAAAGGTAGAATCTATTTGTTTAGAATAATGCATCAACAGAGGAGTTATTCCACTGCTCAGTGTATATCCAGGCCACTAAATAGTAGGAAGTGGATAGAGGAGCAAATTTGCAGGCAAATTGTCGAAAGATGCAAGAACCTCTGAGTAATGCTAATGGGGATTTCAATTATCCGAATACAGGCTGGGAAAATAACTGTGTGAAGGGCAAAGAGGGAGAAGAATTCCTGGAATGTGTGTAAGAGAACTTTCTGAATCAGTATATTTCCATCCAATGGGGAAGGAGATGGTACTGGATCTAGATTTGGAGAATGAAGTCAGGTGAATGAAGTATGTTTCAGTCGGAGAGGATTGTGTGCAAGAGTCATTAAAATATCATTCGTTTTAGAGTAGCTGTGAAAAAGGACTGTCTGTGTAGGTATAAGAACATAAGAAGTAGGAACAGCAGTAGGCCATTCAGCCCCTTGATCCTACTCCGCCATTCAATAAAATCATGGCTGATCTGATCGTGGTCTTAACTTCACTTTCCTGCCCCCTCATAACCCTTGGCTCCCTTGTCAATCAACAATCTGTCTAACTCAGCCTTGAATATATTTATTGACCCAGCCTCCACTGCTCGCTGGGAAAGAGAATTCCAAATGCTAATGACCTACTGAGAGAAGAAATTCCTCCTCATCACCATCTTCAATTGGAATCACCTTAATTTGAAACTGTGTGCCCTATTTCTACATTCCCCCATGAGAGGAAACATCCTCTCAGCATCTAGCCTGTCGAGCCCCCTCAGGATCTGATATGTTTCAATAAGATCACCTCTCATTCTTCTAAACTCCAATGAGTACAGGCCCAACCTGCTCAACCTTTCCTCATAAGACAAACCCCTCATCCGAGGAATCAGCCTAGTGAACCTTTTCTGAACTTTTTCTCCCCCCAAAAATATGCTTTATTCATAAAAATCTGTTAAAAAAAAATGCATGACAAAACAGTTCAAAACAGCACCAAGTTGACATTCCAGAGATGTAGAGGAAAGGATAGCGAAGATGATTCTCGACAGGGGCGAGAGTAACAGGGTAGTTGTTATGGGGGACTTTAACTTTCCAAATATTGACTGGAAATACTATAGTTCGAGTACTTTAGATGGGTCAGTTTTTGTCCAGTGTGTGCAGGAGGGTTTTCTGACACAGTATGTAGACAGGCCAACCAGGGGCGATGCCACATTGGATTTGGTACTGGGTAATGAACCCGGCCAGGTGTTAGATTTAGATGTAGGTGAGCACTTTGGTGATAGTGATCACAATTCGGTTAGGTTTACCTTAGCGATGGGCAGGGACAGGTATATACCGCAGGGCAAGAATTATAGCTGGGGCAAAGGAAATTATGATGCGATTAGGCAAGATTTAGGATGCGTAGGATGGGGAAGGAAACTGCAGGGGATGGGAACAATCGAAATGTGGAGCTTATTCAAGGAGCAGCTACTGCGTGTCCTTGATAAGTATGTACCTGTCAGGGAAGGAGGAAGTTGTCGAGCGAGGGAGCCGTGGTTTACTAAAGAAGTTGAAGCGCTTGTCAAAAGGAAGAAGAAGGCTTATGTTAGGATGAGACGTGAAGGATCAGTTAGGGCGCTTGAGAGTTACAAGCTAGCCAGGAAGGATCGAAAGGGAGAGCTAAGAAGAGCAAGGAGAGGACACGAGAAGTCATTGGCGGATAGGATCAAGGAAAACCCGAAGGCTTTCGATAGGTATATCAGGAATAAAAGAATGACTAGAGTTAGTTTAGAGATACAGCACTGAAACAGGCCCTTCAGCCCACCGAGTCTGTGCCGACCATCAACCACCCATTTAGACTAGTCCGACACTAATCCCATATTCCTACCACATCCCCACCTGTCCCGATATTTTCCCTACCACCTACCGATACCAGGGACAATTTCGAATGGCCAATTTACTTGTCAACCTGCAAGTCTTTGGCATGTGGGAGGAAACCAGAGCACCCGGAGAAAACCCACACAGACACAGGGAGAACTTGCAAACTCCACACAAGCAGTAACCGGAATTGAACCCGGGTCGCTGGAGCTGTGAGACTGCGGTGCTAACCACTGCGCCACTGATCCGCCCAAGATTAGGGACAATCAAGGATAGTAGTGGGAAGTTGTGTGTGGAATCAGAGGAGATAGGGAAAGCGTTAAATGAATATTTTTCGTCAGTATTTACAGTAGAGAAAGAAAATGTTGTCGAGGAGAATACTGAGATTCAGACGACTAGGCTAGATGGGATTGAGGTTCACAAGGAGGAGATGTTATTTTGGAATTTTGGAAAGTGTGAAAATAGATAAGTCCCCTGGGCCAGATGGGATTTATCCGAGGATTCTCTGGGAAGCTTGGGAGGAGATTGCAGAGCCTTTGTCCTTGATCTTTATGTCGTCATTGTCGACAGGAATAGTGCTGGAAGACTGGAGGATAGCAAATGTTGTCCCCTTGTTCATGAAGGGGAGTAGAGACAGCCCTGGTAATCATAGACCTGTGAGCCTTACTTCGGTTGTGGGTAAAATGTTGGAAAAGGTTATAAGAGACAGGATTTAGAATCATCTTGAAAAGAATAAGTTCATTAGCGATAGTCAGCACGGTTTTGTGACGGGTAGGTCGTGCCTCACAAACCTTATTGAGTTTTTCGAGAAGGTGACCAAACAGGTGGATGAGGGTAAAGCAGTGAATGTGGTGTATATGGATTTCAGTAAGGCGTTTGATAAGGTTCCCCACGGTAGGCTATTGCAGAAAATACGGAAGTATGGGGTTGAAGGTGATTTAGAGCTTTGGATCAGAAATTGGCTAGCTGAAAGAAGACAGAGGGTGGTGGTTGATGGCAAATGTTCATCCTGGAGTTCAGTTACTAGTGGTGTACTGTTTTGGGGCCACTGCTGTTTGTCATTTTTATAAATGACCTGGAAGAGGGTGTAGAAGGGTGGGTTAGTAAATTTGCGAGTGACACGAAGGTTGGTGGAGTTGTGGATAGTGCCGAAGGATGTTGTAGGGTACAGAGGGACATAGATAGGCTGCAGAGCTGGGCTGAGAGATGGCAAATGGAGTTTAATGTGGAAAAGTGTGAGGTGATTCACTTTGGAAGGAGTAACAGGAATGCAGAGTACTGGACTAATGGGAAGATTCTTGGTAGTGTAGATGAACAGAGAGATCTTGGTGTCCAGGTACATAAATCCCTGAAAATTGCTACCCAGGTAAATAGGGCTGTTAAGAAGGCATATGGTGTGTTAGCTTTTATTAGTCGGGGGATGGGGTTTCGGAGCCACGAGGTCATGCTGCAGCTGTACAAAACTCTGGTGAGACCGCACCTGGAGTATTGCGTGCAGTTCTGGTCACCGCATTATAGGAAGGATGTGGAAGCTTTGGAAAGGGTGCAGAGGAGATTTACTAGGATGTTGCCTGGTATGGAGGGAAGGTCTTACGAGGAAAGGCTGAGGGACTTGAGGTTGTTTTCGTTGGAGAGAAGGAGGAGGAGAGGTGACTTAATAGAGACATATAAGATAATCAGAGGGTTAGATAGGGTGGATAGTGAGAGTCTTTTTCCTCGGATGGTGATGGCAAACACGAGATTACATAGCTTTAAGTTGAGGGGTGATAGATATAGGACAGATGTTAGAGGTAGTTTCTTTACTCAGAGAGTAGTAAGGGCGTGGAACGCCCTGCCTGCAACAGTAGTAGACTCGCCAACTTTAAGGGCATTTAAGTGGTCATTGGATAGACATATGGATGAAAATGGAATAGTGTAGGTCAGATGGTTTCACAGGTCGGCGCAACATCGAGGGCCGAAGGGCCTGTATTGTGCTGTCATGTTCTAATTCTAATTCTAAAAAAAAGGTGTAAAAGAAATCAGTTTTCTTCAAAGCAGGAGTGAGTTGCCACACAACCCTTCCATTCCTTTTTTCATGTCGTGTACATTTTACAGCAAACCCACATTTGGTGTATACAGCCCGAGGGGTTTCCCATGGGTCCAGCCCCTCAGTTCACTATGGTGGGAGGACTTTACACTGTGGTCTTTCCCCATTGAGCCTTTGTGACGGCAGCCCCAAGCTTGAGTGCATCCCTCAGCCTGTAGTCCTGGACCTTGGAATGTGCCAGTTTGCAACACTCGGTGGTGGACAACTCTTTGCGCTGGAAGACCAGCAAGTTTCGTACAGACCAAAGAGCGTCTTTCAACAAACTGATAGTCCTTCAGCAGCAGTTGATGTTTATCTCAGTGTGAGTCCCTGGGATGAGCCCACAGAGCACAGACTCCCGTGTTACAGAGCTGCTTGGGATGAACCTCGACAAATGCTTTTCCACACATGCTTTGCAAAGACACATTCCAGAAGGAGTCTCTTCCCCACTGCAGCCACCTCAAGGGCAGCGTGTGGAGGGGGATAGACTCCGGGTGTGCAAGAGGGATCTGACGGGGAGGGCCCTTCTCACCAGCAGCCAAGCTACATCCTGGTGCTTGTTTGATAGTTCTGGTGATGAGGCATTCCGCCAAATGACTTTGACGGTCTGCTTGGGGAACCATCCGACCGGATCCACCATCTCCTTTTCCCATAGGGCCTTGAGGACATTCTGTGCTGACCACTGCCTGATGGATTGGTGGTCAAAGGTGTTTTCCCGCAGAAACATTCCCACATAGGATAGTTGGTACGACATGGTCCAACTGGATGGAGCGTTCCGCGGCAATGTGACCAGACCCATCCTTCACAACAACGGGGACAGATGGAACCTCAGCACGTAGTGACACTTGGAGTTTGCATACTGGGGGTCTACACACAGCTTGATGCAGCCGCACAAGAAGGTGGTCATCAGGATGAGGGCGATGTTGGGTACATTCTTCCCGCCCTTATCCAGTGGTTAGAACATCGTGTCCCTCCGGACCTGGTCCATTTTAGACCTCCAGATAAAGCGGAAAATGGCTCGGGTGACCACCACAGTGCAGGAGTGGAGAATGGGCAACTTGCGCCACGGACAGCAACGACGTGAGCACCTCGCACCTGATGACCAGGTTCTTACCCACAAGGGAGAGATTGTTGCTCCCACATGCTCAGTTTATGGTGGACCCTGGCTTCCCTGAACTTTTTTTTAATTTCCAAAATATACTTTATTCATAAAAATCTGTAAAGAATTACATGACAAAACAGTTCCAAACAGCACCAAGTCAAAAATTACAAATAGTGCAAAGGAGGTCAGTTTCCTTCAATACAGGAGTGAGTTGCCTCACAACCCTTCCATTTCATTTTTCATGCCATTTACATTTTACAGCAAACGGAAATTTCCCAAAACAGTTCGAGGGGTTTTCCATGGAGCCAGCCCCTCAGTTCAGCTTGGTGGGGGGACCTTACACTGTGGTCTTTCCCCATTGAGCCTTTGCTGCGGCTGCCCCAAGCTTTAATGCGTCCCTCAGCACGTAGTGCTGGACCTTGGAATGTACCAGTCTGCAACATTCGGTCGTGGACAACTCTTTGCGCTGCAAGACCAGCAGGTTTCGGGCAGACCAAAGGGCGTCTTTCACCGAATTGATAGTCCTCCAGCAGCAGTTGATGTTTGTCTCGGTGTGCGTCCCTGGGAACAGCCCGCAGAGCACAGACTCCTGTGTTACGGAGCTGCTAGGGATGAACCTCAACAAAAACCACTTCATCTCTTCCACACCTGCTTTGCAAAGACACATTCCAGGAGGAGGTGGGCAATCATCTCTTCCCTCCCCACCACAGCCACCGCGGGGGGAATTGCGCGGAGGGGACGAGACTTCGGGCGTGCAGGAAGGATCTGACGGGGAGGGCCCTACTCACCACCAGCCAAGCTACATCTTGGTGCTTGCTTGAAAGTTCTGGTGATGAGGCATTCCACCAAATGACTTTGACGGTCTGCTCAGGAAACCATCCGACAGGATCCCCCGTCTCCTTTTCCCGTAGGGCCTTGGGGACATTCCGTGCAGACCACTGCCTGATGGATCGGCGGTCAAAGGTGTTTTCCCGCAGAAACTGCTCCACGAAGGATAGGCAGTACGGCACGGTCCAACTGCATGGAGAGTTCCGCGGCAATGTGACCAGGCCCATCCTTTGCAACACCGGGGACAGATAGAACCTCAGCACGTAGTGACACTTGGAGTTTGCGTACTGGAGATCTACACACAGCTTTATGCAGCTGCACACGAAGGTGGTCATCAGGATGAGGGCCACGTTGGGTACATATTTCCCACCGTTGTCCAGAGATTTCAACATCGAGTCCCTCCGGATCCGGTCCATTTTAGATCTCCAGATGAAGCGGAAAATGGCTCGGGTGACCGCCACAGCGCATGAGTGGGGTATGGGCCAGACCTGCACCACATACAGCAACAAAGTGAGCGCCTCGCACCTGATGACCAGGTTCTTACCCACAATGGAGAGAGATCGCTGCCCCTCCCTTCCGAACCATATCCCCAGCACCTTCAGGTAGTCTGACCTGACGGTGAAGGGGACAAACGATCGATCAGCCCAGTTCCCAAAGAACATGGCCTTGCTCTTGCCATGGTTAACTTTGGCTCCCGAGGCCAGTTCGAACTGGTCGCAGATACTCATCAGTCTGCGCACGGACAGCGGATCCGAGCAGAAGACGGCGACGTCATCCATGTACAGGGAGGTTTTCACCTGAGTGCCTCCACTGCCTGGGATTGTCAACCCTCTTATGCTCGCATCCTTCCTAATAGACTCAGCAAAGGGTGCAATACAGCAAACAAACAAGACCGGGGAGAGAGGACAGCCCTGTCTGACTCCAGATTTGATCGGGAAACTTTCCGATTCCCACCCGTTGATTGAGACTGCGCTACTGATGTTTGTGTCGAGCAGTTGGATCCAATTGCAGATTCCCTCCCCAAACCCCATTTTGGAAAGCACGTCCATCATGTCGGTGTGCGATATCCTGTCAAAAGCCTTCTCCTGGTCCAGGCTGATGAGGCAGGTGTCCACCCTCCTGTCCAGACTTAGGCGATCGTATCCCTGGGTAGTGCGAGACTATCAGAGATCTTCCTGTCGGGTACAGTACAGGTCTGATCAGGGTGAATCACCAACTCCAGAGCAGACTTGACTCGACTGGTGATGACTTTGGACAGAATCTTGTAATCAACATTAAGCAGTGAGATGGGCCTCCAATTTCTGATTTTTGCCCTCTCCCCCTTCCGCTTGTAAATGAGGGTGATGATGCCTTTCCTCATGGATTCTGACATGCTGCCGGCCAGGAGCATACTCTCGTATACTTCCAGCAGGTCCGGGCCGACCCAGTCCCACAGGGCCGAGTACAACTCAACCGGTGAGCCGTCGCTCCCGGGAGTTTTACTCGTCTCGAAGGACTCAACGGCCTTCGTCAGCTCGTCCAGAGTTAGCGGCTTGTCCAGTCTCTCCCTCCTGCTGTTATCTAAGACCTCTGTGATAGATGATAGGAAGGACTGGGAGGCTCTGCTGTCTGTGGGCTTCGCGTCATACAACCCAGCATTAAATTATTTGCTAATCCTTAGTATGTCGGACTGTGAAGACGTGACTGAGCCATCCTCTTCCTTCAGGCTGCTGATAACAGAGCTCTCTGTGTATACCTTTTGGAAGAAGTAATGCGAGCACATCTCATCCTGCTCAATGGAGCGAAATCTGGACCGGAAGATGATCTTGGAGGCCTCCGTGGCAAAGAACGAGGCCTGCTGGCTCTTCACCTCTTGGAGGTCCTCCTTGACCTCGACCCCCATTGATTGCAGCCGGAGCAGATTTTGCATACTTTTCTGGAGTCGGGACTTTTCCCTCTGTCTCTCTCTCGCCCTCTGAACACCTTTGTGGTTGAACAACCTCTTGATGTTCTCCTTGATCGCTTCCCACCACTGAACTGGAGACTCAAAGAGAGGTTTCACGGTCCTCCAACCTTTGTTTTCCCTTTTGAGTTCCTCAACGTTCTCTGGGGTCAGCAGTGTGGCATTGAGCTTCTACCTCCCTCTGCCAACCCGCTGGACGTCCTGAAAGTGACAGTTGGCCAGTCAGAGGCAGTGGTCGGAGAAGAACACCGGCTTGACATCGGTGGATCTGACGGTGACAGCATGGGACACAAACAGGAGGTCAATCCTGGAACGGGCAGACACGTTCGATCTTGACCATGTGTATCTGCGCTGCGCTCCGTCTGCAGGTTTGCTGAAGACGTCGTGCAGTTTGGCATCTTTAACTGTTTCTATTAGGAATCTGGACGTAGTGTCCAGTTTGCTGTCGTCACTGCTGGATCGTCCAGCCGCATTGATGATGCAGTTGAAGTCACCGCCTAGGATGACTGGCCTGGACGTCGCCAGCAGCAGTGGGAGCTGCTGGAAGACGGTCAGCCGCTCGCTGCGTGGTACCGGGGCGTACACGCTGATCAACCGGAGCGGAGCGTTGTTGTCCATTACGTCTGCTACGAGGAGGCGCCCGCCCACCACCTCCTTAACTTCGGAGATGGTGAAGTTACCTCCCCGCAGCAGAATACCCAGGCCGGAGGAACGGCAGTCATTACCCCCCGACCAGATCGATGGCCCATGGGACCACCATCGTGACCACTGCCTGTAGGTGCTGAGATGTGGTATTCCACAGTCCTGCAGAAACAGGAGGTCGGCTTTGACCTTGGCAAGGTAATCCAAGGTTGAAACATATCACGTAGTGGATTTAATGCTACGCACATTTATGGAAGCAATCCTTATACCCATTTTTTAAAAGTTGGTTGTTGCTTCCCATACCATTTGTCCTTGCTATTCCCAGTCCTTCGGGATGTTCCTGCATACCCATAGTGTACGCAAGCTGTTTCACATTCGTTGGGCTCAGAAACCCCTCCTGGTTTTTCATGCAGGGTTTGTTCCGCTGGGTTGACAACGGGGGGGTCTTGTAGGCAGTAAGGATAGGGTTGTCCTCTGCTGTTCCCCTCTGTTCCTCCTCGAAAACATCACTGCTCCCTGCTTCCCGGAGCTGAGGTGCGCCAGACGTGTCTTTGCTCTCAGTGTCCCGGAGCTGGGATGCGGTGGCCATTTCGTTAGGTGTGGCACTTTGGGGTTGGGGCTCGCCAGGCCTATCACATCTTCCTGTGTCCGGGGGCTGGGGGGCGTTATCTTCCAGCTCCTTGGAGTTCTGCCGCTTCTTTTGAAGGGGCCGTCGTTCCAGCACTTCCTCATCCAGTGAAGAGTAGCTGTTGTCGTCTGTCTCAGAAGGTAGTCTCCTCTTGCCACTGGTTTGGGTGGTGACCTGTTCTGCTTTTGGAGGTCTTTTCTTTGTGGTTTTCCTTTGTACCACTTTCCACTGACCAGTTTGTCCATCTGCTGCCTCCTCCTCCATTGATTCTGTCTGTGGAGGAGGGGTTTCCGGGTGCAGGGGAGGTGCTGGGTCGCTGGTTTCAGCTGCCTCCCCTTTGTACTCTTTCTCAGGTAGAAGTTCCTCACTGCGGAGAAGGTTGCTTGTCTTCTTTCCAGCACCGGACGCCTTCGTCGAACCTTCACCCGGCCTTTCCTTGGACCTTGCCGCCTGAGCATAACTGAGGCAGCGTTTGGGGCAGGTTTTGTAGAGATGGCCTGCCGCACCGCACAAGTTGCAACACTTAGTCGGCTTACAGTCCTTGGTCTGATGGCCTTCCTCCCTGCAGTTCTTGCAAACAACCATGCTGCAGTTAGCTGCCGCATGACCAGATTTGCCACAGGTGCAGCAAAATCTGGGCTGCCCAGCGTAGACCAAGAAGCCTCGACTTCCCCCGATAGCGAAGCTGGAGGGAGGGTGGATAATGGTTCCACTGGCATCGACCTTAAAGGTCACCTTGACCTGCCGCTTGCTGGTCCAAATCTCAAAGGGGTTCTTGACATCAGTGCTGCTGCCGGCCACCTCGACGTACTTGGCGAGAAAGGTGAGTACATCCACCACCGGAACATGGGGGTTGTAGAGGTGAATCGTCACCACCTGGTCACGTTGTGAAGAGTGCCTTCACTGTGAGGATCGACAACGGCGCCTGGTCCCCTTTCTCCTTGAACACCTTCAGGAACTTGATGCATCCTGCCACATTCTTGAACATCATGTCGAAATACCCACTGCTGGGGAAATCCTGCAGGCAGAAGATGTCCGAAGCTCGAAATCCACAGCAATTGATGAGGATTTTCTTGATGAAGAAGGTGCGATCGACCAGTGCATCTCCTTCCTTGTCCTTCACCACCACCCGAACGGTGTTCCGCACTCCCTGGCCTGAAGCGCGAAGATTGGTTATAGCCATTTTACTCAAAGCCTACCCAGGATCAAAAGCCAATGATCATGCTTTCTTCTCTTCCAAATAAGCACCGATACGAACAGATACTACACTTGATCTTAGCCAAAAGGCCCTTATTTATGTTTAAAATACTAGTCTGGGACCCACTCTTCTCTCCCTCAAACTGAATGGAAAATTCAATCTTATTATGATTGCTACTACCTAGGGGCACCTGAACTATGAGGTCATTAATTAATCCTATCTCGTTGCACAATGCCAGGTCTAGTATAGCCTGCTCTCTGGTTGGCTCCAGAATGTATTGTTCCAAGAAGTTATCCCAAAAACATTCTATGTATTCCTCATCTAGGCTACCTCTGCCCATCTGAATTTTCCAGTCTATATGTAGATTAAAACCCCCATAATTATCGCTGTACCTTTCTGACAAGCTGCCATTATTTCTTCCTTTATACCCCATCCTACAGTATGGTTAATGTTAGGTGGCCTATACACTGCTCCCACAAGTGACTTCTTGCCTTCATGATTTCTCATCTCTACCCAAACTGCTTCTACATCCTGATTTCCTAAACTTAGGTCATCCCTCTCTATTGTGCTAATACCATCATTAATTAACAGAGCTACCCCATCACCTTTTCCAAGCTTCCTGTCCTTCCTAAATGCCATGTCACCTCCAATATTCACATCCCAATCTATGTCGCCCTGCAGCCATGTCTCTGTAATGACTATCAGATCGAGATCGTACTTATTTATGCTATTTGTGCTCTCAGTTCATTTGTTTAGTTTCGAATGCTCCATGCATTCAGATACAGAGCATTTAGTTTTGTCCTTTTATTATTTTTGTCACCTCTAGCCTTATCTGTTGATTTACTCTTTGATTTGTATGCTTTGTCTCTTCCTGTCTCGGTCTCTTTATCATTTCCCCGATTTATACCTTTCTCTCTTGCCTTGTCTCTCCTCCTTGATTCACCATATCTTCCCAAATTTGATCCCTTGCCCCCACTATTCAGTTTAAAACCATCTCTACTTCCCCAGTTATGTGGCTCGCTAGAACACCGGCCCCAGCATGGTTCAGGTGCAGACTGTCCCAACGGTACAGCCACCTCTTTCCCCAGTACTGGTGCCAATGCCCCACGAACCAGAACCCACTACTACCACACCAGACTTTGAGCTGTGCATAAGTTTCTCTAATCTTATTTGTCCTATGCCAATTTGCACGTGGCTCAGGTAATAATCCAGAGATGATTACCTTTGAGGTTCTGCTTCTTAATTTGCTGCCTAGTTCCTCATACTGACGATGCAGAACCTCTATCCTTGTCCTGCCTATGTCGTTGGTACCGACATGTACCACGACAACTGGATCCTCCCCCTCCCATTGTATGTTTCACTCCAGCCCTGAGCAGATGTCCTTAATCCTAACACCGGCAGGCAACACAGCCATCTGGACTCTTGCTCTTTGCTGCAGAGAACAGAGTCAATCCACCTTATTAGACTGTCCCCGACTACCACTACGTTCCTTTTTTCTCCCTCTTTGAGCCGCAAACACTTACTGCAGACGTGTTTGCCCTGGATCACACTGGCATCAAGGAGCTCCCACATGCTGCAGCTGTGACACATCACCTGTCCTGTCATCCTTAAAGTGTTCTAATTAACTACATAATTATTTTATTCAATTATTTATTTTATTGAGCTTACCACTAGTTTGTTTACTATTTTAAACGTTAGGACTAAAATGGACCTTAATCACTTACCAGATAGTCATCAAACATGCAGCTTTTTCCAAATCAAAGAACTACCTGCTTGCCTGTGATGTCACAGCTTACCAGATCCTCACCAAACAGCTCCTTCCACTGCACCGAAGCCAGAACCAAATCCTGCAAACTCACCCCAGCGGCTCTCTGTTTCCCTGCTCTCACTCTCCATTGCGATGTCACTCCTGCCTTGCTCTGTCTCCAATTCTGTGCTTTTGACGCACTTCTTATCTCTCTGTTCCGTCGTGCTCCTGTGTCTCTGGTCCAAAGTTAGATTTTGGTGAGACTCGAACCCACACATTTGAATATTTTCTCTATCATTATTTACAAGGTCCAACACGCTATCCATTGCACCACAGAGCCACATATGTTTTAAGGAACATCACCAGGGCCTTTGATCTTGTCAGCAGAGATGGTCTCTTCTTCTTTCCACAAGAACATGCACCGTTCCATCAGTTACAATGGAGCAACATCAGACACTTTCAAGATCAGCAGTGGGGTAAAGCAGGGCTGCGCGCTGGCGCCAACTCTCTTAGGAACAGAGGAAAATAGGACTAGGCCATTCAGCCCGTCGAGACTGCTCGACCATTCAATTTGATCATGGCTGATTATCTACCTCAAAGCCCCTTTCCCCTGCTATCCCCATATCCCTTGACATCATGAGGATCAAGATTTCAATTAATTTCTGTCTTGAACATGCTCAATGATTGAGCTGCCACAGCCCTCTGGGGTACAGAATTCCAATGATTCACCACCATCTGAGTGAAGAAATTCAACCCTATCTCAGTTTTAAATGGCCTACTCATTATTCTGAGACTATGTCCCCTGGTTTTAGACTCACCAACCAGGGCAAACATCCTGTCGACACCCACACTATCACGCCCTGTAAGAATTTTGTCAGTTTCAATGAGATCACCTCTCATTCTTCGAAACTTTATGGAATACAGGCCCAGTTTCCTCATCAGACAATCCCACCATCCCAGGGATTAGTCTGGTGACCCTCTGTTTCACTCCCTCTATGGCAAGTATATCCCACCTTAGATGAGGAGACCAAACTGTACACAATACTCCAGTGCGGATTCAACAAGGCTCTATACAATTGCAGCAAGACATCTTTACTCCTGTACTCAAGACCCCTCGTGTGAAGGCCAACATACCATTTGCCTTCCTAATTGATTGCTGCACCTGCACAAGAGCTTTTAGTGTCTCATGAACAAGGACACCCAGGTCCCTTTGGACATCAACACTTCCCAACCTCTCACCATTTAAGAAATACTCTGTCTTTCTGTTTATTCTACCAAAGTGGATAACTTCACACTTACTCACATTATATTCCATGTTCTTGCCCATTCACTTAGCCTCTCCTGGTCCCCTGGAAGCCTCTCTGCATCCTCCTCACAACTCACACTTCACCGAGCTTTGTGTCATCTGCAAACTTGGAAATATTACATTTAATCCCCACATCCAAATCATTTATATAGGCTGTTAACAGCTGTGGCTCCAACACTGATCCTTGCAGCACCCCAATAGTAGCAGCCTGCCATCCTGAGGAGGACCCGTTATTCCTGCTCTCTGTTTTCGGTCTGTTAACCAATTCTCAATCCATACCAGTATATTATCCCCAATCCTATGTGCTCTAATATTGTTTACTCACCTCCTGTGTGGGATCTTACCAAAGGAAAATGCAAATACCACACATCCACTGGTTCTCCTTTATCTGTTCTGCAGGTAACATCCTCAAAAAACTCAACCGGTTTTTCAAACCTGTTTTCCTTTTCATAAATCTATGTTGACTCTGCCCAATCATATCATTATTTTCTAACTGTCTAGTTATCACACCCTTTACAATTGGTGTATTCTTCTCCATGCTGCTATTGTACACTTTCAGTGACTCAGATGGGGGTGTTCACCTGCACATCAGAGCTGGCGACAAGCTGTTCAACTTGGCAAGACTGTGCGCCAAGACCAAATTGGGTAAATTCCTAGTCTGTGAGTTGCTGTTTGCTGATGATGCTGCGCTGACATCCCATAATGAAGTTCACTTACAGCAGCTTGTATATCGGTTCTCCCTGGCCTGCAAAGAGTTTGGACTGACGATCAGCCTCAGGAAGATCAAAGTTATGGGCCAGGACGTAGAGACTCCACTTTCCATCAACATCGACAACCTCACTTTGGAGGTTGTCAACAGCTTCACATACCTTGGATCAACAATCACCAGCAATCTGTCCCTTGATACTGAAATCAGCACCAGGATTGTCAATGCTGCAGCTGTCATGTCAAAGTTGAGAAGACGAGTGTGAACCGACAGCAAACTGAACGATACAAAGCTCCACGTGTACTCGGCTTGTGTTCTCAGCACCCTCCTTTATAGTCAAGAAGCATCAACAACTTATATAAGCCAAGGAAAGCAGCTGAACAGCTTCCACCTCCGCTGTCTCAGATGGATATTGGACATCTCCTGGCAGGACAGAGTGCCGAATGCGGAAGTACACCAGCGTGCAGGGATCCACAGCATGTTTGCCCTCTTGAGTCAGCGGTGACTCTGTTGACTGGGCCAAATGAATGACGGTTACATTGCCAAATAAATGCTCTATGGTGAGCTTGCTATCAGCATGAGACCAACAGGTCAGGAAAAAAATTCAAGTCATTTGGAGAGGTTTGAGTTAACTAACGAGAGTGAGCATGGATTTATAAATGGGAGTTCATGCTTGACAAATCTAACTGCATTTTTTTATAAACTATCTGAGAAAGTTGATGAAGGGAATGCAGTGGATGTTGTTTATTTGGATTTTACGAATGCGATTGAAAAAGTACCACTTGCAAATTCCACACAAGCAGTACTCAGAACTAAACCTGGGTCATTAGAGTTGTGAGATTGCAGTGCTCACCACTGTATCACCTTTAGAATGTGGATAGAATAAAAAGTGAGATTGGATGGACAGAAGCAGTCTGAAAAGATGGCTCAAACAAAAGGTGAAAAACCTGAAATGTTAATTCTGTTTCTCTCTCCACAGATGCTGCCCGAGGTGCTGAGCATTTCCTGCACTTTCTGTTTTTATTTCAGCTTTGCAGGATGTTGCTTTGATCAGAAAAAAATGGATGATCGGCTGTGGGCGCCAGTGAAATTCCACAGGAGCAAATGAAAATGTTCACCAATAGCGGCTTGTTGGTCTTGGGGCATGATACTCACTTTGGGTGCATAAATGATTAACATGCGAGAGGTCCTGCGTTCAAATCCCAGACGAGCCCTTCTCTGTTGCTATATTTAGTTTAAGGTCATCGATTGGTTTCAGCCTTCCAGAAGGTGGAATCGATTTCCATACTGAGCCTGCTTGAGGACGGGTGAACTGGATTCAAAGAGCTTGTCGACAAAATTGAAATGAACAAAATATACAGGTTGTCAAGTGGTAATATAAAGTTGCAGCAGTAACTAAAGGCCTGCTCAGGTCTGCAAATGTAACCCGACCCAAGCCTGACAGCACCACATCCGACCTGGTCCGAGTCCTTTCATTTTTTCCCGTGCCCGAACCGACCACCAGAATGTTCAGTTAAACTTGCTTCCGTTTTTCACTTTTTAAGCTTGTGCAGATAAGGCAACAAAAACTGTAACTGGACTTGAAAGGTTGTTTAAATGTACATTAAGATTAGAGCTACATACCGGAGGTGATGAGCTGAAGATTGTTGCCATAGAAGTTAGTGATTGTTAGGTCACTAGTTAAAGAGAAAGTCATGGAGTTGTGCCCAGACAGGTTGTCCCACACTGTATTGATTAAAATATTGCCCGAAGGCTAGAAAATATCATTATACATTCCCTAGACTCCTGCTTTACAGGTTGAAATACTTGCTGCAAGTTTATCCAGAGAGCAGCTGAGATGCAGAGACCAGGAAGGTCTTGAGTGATTAATTATTATAAAATATACATTCTTATATTAAAGAGATTGTGCTCTACCTTCAATAGAATCGCTCACTGCAGACTAGTGCAGAGTGTTTCCCACCTTGACGTCCTGGCTGTCACTGGATCTTGAGTCCAGGCCTCTGGATTACTGGTCAAGTAATCTTTGAAATGTCTCCTTTGATTTAATATTTTAGACTGGTGAGTCAGATTTTACAAAAAAAAATTAACTTATTTAAGACTGCTTCGTATTTAGCAGTGTCAAATGAATAAAGAAATTAAAATATATTCAAAATTATATATCAACTATTAAATACTAATGCCCAGCTTTGTATATAAAAAATGCCTCTTAATTTCATTAATTATCCATAAACACTGAGGCCACATTAAACTAAAAGCAGCGATTTATCAGGTCTGACACTTAATTGATTAAATATATTCCAAATTTAGAGCATAATTCATTGTCTTTCCCCTTTAAATCTCTTAATTTGCATTACAAGCCTCCTTTACTTTACAATCTTTATTCAATACAATATGTTTTGAGGCAGGTACAAGAAGTCTTGCCAACCCCTAACGGGATGTAGTCAATTCATTTGCAAACTGTGCAATTAAAGAAAAGGGTGAAGTTGCTTTTAATGCAGATTGTAGCTGTTCAACTGCTTTTGTCACCAAGAATACAAAGCACGAAGGAAAACCAAGAGATAAACCAAAACACAAAAAGGTTAAATTTGTGTCAATGAAAAATAGAAGTCATTAAAAACATCATATTACACAACAGTGCAGCAAATGATTACATTGTACATATTTCATTATGATTAAAATGGCAAAGAGCTTAAACACCCCTCGAATCAGGAAAGGGCAAGAAAGGGCTAACTGGATAATTATGTGCCTGGGGCTGAATTCTGCTACAATGTACGCCAAAAACTGTTTATTGATTAGTACACAGTAAGTTGAAATACCAAGCAGAGTAGGAAGTACACTTCAAAAGATCTGCGGTTTCCAGTGTTTTACTAACACAATTTGAACACAAGGCATTTAGAGTTTTCGAGTGTGTCTGACCCAGCCTGGCCTGACCTGAGCCCGAATGCCGAACCCAAATGCTGAACCAGGAGGAGCGACCCAAACCCGACACATGTCATCGGGACCCGTCGGGTTCGGGTCAGGCAGGTAGCCATGTTCTAGCATTAACTGAGACCTGGCTCCAAAAGCAACAATACTGTGTTCTGGTCTGGAATGGAATTCTTCAATTGTTTCTGTTTGGCTTGGATTGACTCATCGATTTTCGTGTTTTTCACTTTGTCGATGCCTTTGAATAATTGTGGATCCTTCTTCAGGGTGTCTTCTTTCACCAGGTAGTTCTGACCTCTGATGATGTTGATCGTAATCAGCTTCAATTTGCTGATAATTTTGGAACTGAGCAGATTTCCTTTGCTTGAGTCGACAACATGTAACTCAGTCTGACATGTGGACTCATGGGAGGATTTGAAAGCTGCCCTTGCATTGGAGCATACAGTTGCATCCATCCAAACAGAGGTAGAGTAGAAGTGACAGTTCAGTCTGTAAATCATGGGACGTTTAATCTCAGGGTTGTGAGTTTGAGCGCCATTTAGTTTTTCCCTATTTTTCGGCTTCAGTAGCAGAGATGACAAGGAGTGTTTGAAATGAAATTCAACAACAGTATGAGAAAGTCTCACTTTCATTCGGGACCCTTAACTCTCTGCAGCATCTCGCTGTGAAAGATTGAACTTTATCTCATTTCTTTTTCAGCTGGGAGTCAGTGCGGCTCAGTGGGACTTCTAGCTGTCTCCCACCTCACAATCCATCAGTACTGAGAAAGCAACGGGAAATATTACTCATGGCTGAGTAAGCAGAGGAGACCGATTTAAGGTGATTGGGAAAAAAACCAAAGGCAACATGAGGAAAAACCTTTTTTTAAGCAGCGAATGGGTAAGATCTGATATGTACTGCATGAGAGTGTGACGGAGGAAGATTCAACCATAGCTTTCAAAAGGATATATGATAATTATCTGAAGAGAAAAAAAAAATCAGGTTTTCATGCAATACATGAGGATGTGGCATGAGCTGAGTTGCTTGTGCAGAGAGGCAGCACAAGCACGATGAGCTGAACCCCTCCTTTTGTGCTGTAGGTATTCTGTGATCTATGATTCTATACAAAGTGAAACCAACATTCACATATGAGAAACTGACAGGTACAGTGTAAACCCCACACGAACAAACCAGCAAATGCCAGGGACAGAGTAAAACCAACAGTCCTAGACAAGAAACTGACAGATACTGTGTGAAACCCAAAAATCATTTATCAGGATTTGGCAGTTAATGTGTAAAAACCTCTCTTCAATATCCATACTGCAAGGTACAAAGAAAATTAGGTACAAAACCAGGCTCATACTTCGAAGACTGAGAGATAAAAAGCAAAACACAGACTCACCTACAAGAGACTGACCATTACAGAGAATAAAAAACACTCACCTAGAGGAGGTGCAGATTAAAAACACATGCATGTAACAGAAACTGATAGGGACAGAATCAAATCCTTTCTCACACATGACACAAAAATTGGTGGTGTCGTAAATAGTGAGGAGGAAAGCTTTAGATTACAGGACGATATAGATCGTCTGAGGCATAGAATATAAGAGCAGGGTGTTATGATGGAGCTGTATAAAATGCTAGTTAGGCCACAGCTGGAGTACTGTGTACAGTTCTGGGCACCACACTATCGGAAGGATGTGATTGCACTGGAGAGGGTGCAGAGGAGATTCACCAGGATGTTGCCTGGACTGGGGAATTTCAGCTATGAAGAGAGACTGAAAAGGCGAGGGTTGTTTTCCTTAGAGCAGAGAAGGCTGAGGGGAGAGCTATACAAAATTATGAAGGGCATTGATAGTTTAGATAGGAAGAAAGTATTTCCATTAGCAGAGGGGTTAATAACGAGGGGGCGTAGATTTAAGGTGAGGGGCAGGAGGTTTAGAGGGGATTTGAGGAAAAAATTTTACCCAGAGGGTGGTTGGAATCTGGAATGCACTACCTGAAGGGGTGGTAGAGGTAGGAACCCTCACAACATTTAAGAAGTATTTCGATGAGCACTTGAAATGCCATAGCATACAAGGCTACAGGCCAAGTACTGGAAAATGGGATTAGAATAGTTAGCTGCTTGATGGCCGGCACAGACACGATGGGCCGAAGGGCCTGTTTCTGTGCTGTATAACTCTATAACTCTATATCAGAAACTGATAGATCTGGACAAAAGCTGATGCTCACATACAAGTTGTTGAAAGATGTGTGGTGAAACTCACATAGCAATAGCAGAAACAAACAGTCACAGACCAAAAACTGAAACATACAAAGTAAAAACCCACATTCTCGCACTCGAAATTCACAGTTACGAAGTGAAGTTGACTCTCTCCTCCCAGGCACTGACAGGTACAAAAGAAAACACACATTAACATACCAGGAAATGAAAGGCTGCATTTGCTGACAATGCCACCACTAGGTGGCGCTGCATCAGCACATGTGCAAAAGCAGCCTGTTCAAATCAGACCGCAATTGTTGACAACGCGATCGGTAGGTGGCGCTGTTTTGGCACATGCGCAGATACAGCATGTGCCACGAAAACGTCACAGCCTGCGACTGCAGCAGCTGCCAGGACTAAAGATGGCGCTGGTCAAAAATTCACAGAGATGAAACCTAACAAACACGTGGCAGAATACAATGGCCGGAGTGAGAGAGTGGAGCGCGCCGGGGAGAGCAGTGCGGGGAGACCAGCGGTAGCGGTGCCCGGGGGGGAGTGTGAAAGGTGGAGACCAGCGGTAGCGGTGCCCGGGGTGGGGGGGGGATTAAAGAGGAGAGGGAGGGGGGGATGGGAGAGGGAGGGGGGGCATGAAAGAGGGAGGGGAGGGATGAAAGAGGGAGAGGGAGGGAGGGATGAAAGAGGGAGGGGGGAGAAAGAGGGAGAGGGAGGGGGAGAAAGAGGGAGGGGGGAGAAGGGGAAGAGGGAGGGGGGAGAAGGGGGAGAAAGAAGGTGAGGGAGAGGGAGGGGGGGAGAAAGGGGGAGAAAGAGGGAGGGAGAGGGAGTGGGGGAGAAGGGGAAGAGGAGGGGGGAGAAGGGGAAGAGGGAGGGGGGAGAAGGGGGAGAGGGAGGGGGAGAAGGAGGAGAAAGAGGGAGGGGGGAGAAAGAGGGGGGGAGAAAGAGGGAGAGGGAGGGGGGAGAAAGGGGGAGAGGGGGAGGGGGGGAGAAAGGGGGAGAGGGAGGGGGGAGAAAGAGGGAGAGAGTGGGGGGGGAGAAGGGGAGAGAAGTGGGGGGGGAGAAGGGGAGAGAGTGGGGGTGAGCAGCGGAACGGAAGAGGAGTGCCTTTTTCTGTGCATGCGCCATGAACACAACAGCAAAAGACTTACTGGCCAGTCCCTGGACCCGGTGACACCAAGGTCTTCGCACGCTCGCTCCCCGCGGCTCTCTACGGCCTCTCGCTTCCGGCCCTCTCCATTCAGCCCTTCCCTCCAGCTGCGGATGCCCAATCCAGTTGCTTTCTCCCCTACCCTGTTGCTTTCTCTACTTCTCCACAGTACTTCAGGCAGTGCAACTGTTTGGTCCCTGCATTTTGCATGCTCCCTCTTCCCACCCCTCCCCCTCTTCACCCACCCCTCCCTCTACCCCCCCACCATAGTTGAATATCTGAAGTGCAGTTGCAAAGTCGGGGAAATAACATGCAAAACAAAACCTCAACACTTCTGGGTTTAATTATTGAAAAGTTTTATTAAGTTCATTAAGTATCCGAGGAACTGCTGTGCATGGATACATGAGTGTTGTGTCCAGCATTCCCATTGGTCAGACAGGCCGAGTCTCTGCTATGCACAGCTAAAGAGATTGTTCCTGGAGAGCCTTGTGGTGAATGAACGCTTGGCTCTCTATTCCACTACTGTATTGTCCATGTGAAGAAGGCAAAGTCACAAGAGTCTGAGCTCAGTCTATTCTTGGTGAATGTTCCCCAAGCGCATCCCAATGTGCATTCCCAATTCATCCATAAATGCAATGTTCCTTTCCACATCGTGATGAGCTCCGCAGCATGATCCAGTTGCCTTCGTTGCTTGAATGCTGACCGTAAGTCTCGAGGATTGTTTTCTCGACGGCATGTTTTACATGAAAAGAAGAAAGGCAAATCAGAGTCAGAGCTTCCCTCCCTCCAATGAAATTACTGTTGCGCATGCTTTATGCTCTGCAGTATAGGCCAATGAATCACTTAGTACCCACCTCAGCTGTAGGAGGCAGGATAATGTAACTGCCCTTATCTCGTGATGGTTCAATGCTGCTCTCAGGGAAAACATGAATGATGTGAGGGTGCTGGAAAAAGAAGCACATTTCTTTTGGACTATGAACATAAAGCAGGCCATTTAGCCCAGCTGTTCCCTGCTAGTGGTTATGCTACTCGTGAATCTTTCCATCCATTCCCATTTAATCCTGCCTCCAACTATCTGCATCATCTTCCATTTCTTTCACTCTTATCTACCTTTGCCTTAAAGCAACACTGAGGATGGAGAATGGTGTGGCTGCACTCCCACCTCACCAGTTGTGTACGCAGCAAGAGCATTCACATTTGTGCTACCACTGGACACGGCATGCTTGTTTCTTTTAGTGCTCAGTCTCTTCTTGCTGAATGTTCCCCAAGTTCTTGACCCCTTTGGACGCCTTCTCTGCTTGACAGGCAGCAGCTGGCAATTGCGGAGTCTCACAAGGCTCTGCATGGTTGTTTCAAGGGCGGATGGGGAAACATGTGGCAGTGTGTCCACGTGCACTGCTTGGATGGGTGCAGGAACAGGTGACTGTGTAACTGAACAGCAAGGAGAGTGTACCGCAGGTGGGGGAAGTGGAGCTTTGAACAGGCAGGCATATGTATGGTCCATCAGATCATTAGGCCAGGGGGTGAAATGCTCAGGATCCATGAATTGTGGCACGCGACTGATGTCCAGCGCGTGGCCACCTCCATCCGAAGGTGCTTCCGGGCAATTGTTGGGCAAATTAATTGGCTCCATCTCATCAGCCAGTCCTTGTGTCCTCCCACCCTCCCCCCCTTCCCCCCGTCCCTCCCTTCCCTTCCCTCCTTTCCCCCTCCCTTCCCCCCTCCCTTCCCCCCTACCTTCCCTCCTTCCTTCTTCCCCCTGCCCTCCTCCCTTCCCACCTTCTCTCCTCCCTTCCCTCCCCCTCCCTTCCCTCCTCCCTACCCCCCTTCCCTCCCCCTTCCCTTCCCTCCCTTCCCTTCCCTCCCTTCCCCTCCCCTCCCTTCCCTTCCCTCCCCTCCCTTCCCTCCCCTCCACTCCCCTCCCCTCCCCTCCCTTCCCTTCCCTCCCTTGAAATGTATTTTCAGAGCAACTTACCTTGGAACAATCTCCTCTGTCTAATAAAAATGAAGCAAATGTCCAAAATAACTAAATAATTGAGATAAAATGCCCGACGAAACCTCTCCTCCTTCCATTTTCAAAAACTCGCGCCGAAGCATTCGGAAGATTGACGCACAAGCGCACACGGGCTCCGGTCATCTGCGCATGCGCTGCGGTCCGGATTGCCAGGATCAGTTTGCGCATGCGCAAAGGCCAACCTGACGTGTTCCCGAGGAAGATGACGTTACGCGATGACGTCATCTGCGCATGCGCAAACTGGTCCTTGCAATCCGGAACGCAGCGCATGCGCAGAGGGCCCGAGACCGTGTGCGCATGTGCGCACCTCGGCGCATTCTGATGTAGCGTTGTCATCAATCACTTTGTTCAAATAAAACGTCCCAGTCAGCGACGTTCTGGCAGCTGCCAGGACTAAAGATGGCGCTGCTCAAATAATCACACAAAGGCAATGTAAAGCAAAACAAAGGCCATGTGTTTAAATGACAGCAGGGAATGGCTGGTGAGATCGGGCGGAGGGGGTTAGGGTGGAGGGAGGGGGTTGGAATGGCTGGAGAGATCAGGCGGGGGAGAAAGACCGGAGAGATCAGGTGGGCGAGAATGTCCGGAGAGAGCGGGGAGGAGGAGGAGAGCACACCCACCGCCACCAAGGTCTTCGGCCGCTCCCTCCCCACTTCCCCCATGCTCTCTACTTGCTTCCCCCACACTCTCTCCCCGCTTCCCCCACGCTCTCTTCCCACTTCCCCCACACTCTCTCCCCGCTTCCCCCACACTCTCTACTTGCTTCCCACCCCTCTCCCTGCCCTCTCCCCTCACTTCCCCCGCTATGTCCCCCCACCCTCTCCAACCCCCACTACCCCCGCCCTCTCCTTCTGTTAAGCTATTCCGTGACCTTGTCCTATCAATACCTTCTCCTTTGTTATCTCTTGCCCCACCCCGCTTTACTTGCTTAAAATCTTTGACATTTCTTATATCTGCCAGTTCTGAAGAAAGGTCACTGACCTGAAATGTTAACTCTGTTTCTCTCTCCACAGATGCTGCCAGACCCGCTCAGTTTTTCCAGCACTTTCTGTTTTTATCATCGATTTTCTTCTTTTTTACTTTGCCGATGTCTTTGAATATATTGTGGATCCTTCTTCAGAGTGTCTTCTTTCACCAGGGAGTTCTGACCTCTGTTGATGTTGATCGTAATCAGCTTCAATTTGCTGATAGTTTTGGAACTGAGCAGATTTCCTTTGCTTGATTCTACAACATGGAACTCAGTCTGACATGTGGACCCATGGGAGGATTTAAAAGTAACTTGGATGATCCCTAGGACTGGTGGAGGAGTATCTGATCCATGGGAACCCAGGTTCAATCCCGGGTTTCAGCAATTCTGCTTCCTTATGCGTCCCTTGCCTTGGTTCTGATTTTCCAGTTGCACAATTTACTTTGAAATTATTTACCAAGCACCAGTGGATTGGATTTGAGAAACAACACAGAGTCATTTACAGCACAGAAGGTGGTCGTTTGGCCTATCACGTCCATGCTGGCTCTCCCCGGAGCAATCTAGTCAGTTCCACTCACCAGCTCGATCCCTTTCCTCCTGCAAGTTTCTTTCCTTCAAGTATCCATCCAATTTCCTTTTCAAATCATTGATTGTCTCTGCTTCACCACACTCGTGGGCCGAGACATTACCACCCACAACATAAAAAAGTTCCACCTCACCCAAGGATGCGAAATATTTATATCTTCTATATTTAGCTTATTCTCTATTTCTATGAGAATAGACTGGCAGTCAACATGAAAAGGAACCCAAAAATCTTTGAGCAGCATGTAAATGATAAGTGGGCAGTAAGAGGTAGAGTGCAGCCTATTAGGGACAAAGAGGGTAATATATGCTTCGAGGTGCAGGGCAATGTTAATCTACTTAATGAGTACTTTGTATCAGTGATCATTAAGGAAGTGGAATTGGACAAAATATCAGTAGAAGTGCAGAGAGTAGAGGCAATGGATAGGGTACAAATTGAGAGAGGGAGGTACTAAAAAGGCGGAGCAAAGCAGCACCGCAAAGTGCTTCGTGATAATATCCAGGGCATCACTAAACCAGCAATCCGCCGCCTGGTTCGCCGTGGCGGGGTCAAGCGGATTTGGTTTGATCTATGAGGAGACTCGCGGGGTGTTGAAGGTATTCCTGGAGAATGTGATCAGGGATGCGGTCACCTACACTGAGCACGGAAAGCGCAAGACGGTCACTGCCATGAATGTGGTGTACGTTCTGAAATGGCAGGGCCGCACTCCACGGATTCGGCGGCTGAACAACTCGACCCTTTCCAGCAAACACACAACAAAGGCTCTTCTGAGAGCCACCCACCGCCTCACACAGAGAGAGCAGTGACCTGGAAACGGGAGCTGGGATAGGCTGTTCAGAACTGACTGGAATAAATCTGTCCTGTATTCGGGAATAAAACTGGAATCCCCGAATTTGACATTTCATTTGCAGCAAGGATGTGCAGTGGATTTGATTTTCTAAACGGGCTGTGTAAACAGTGCCCGAGGTTCTACAGTTAGTTATTTCCCCAGTCGACACATGCCCTCAGTGAAAAGCCACATCTTCTTCTTTGGCCTCCTTGTCTCGAGAGACAATGGGTAAGCGCCTGGAGGCGGTCAGTGGTTTGTGGAGCTGTGCCTGGAGTGGCTATAAAGGCCAATTCCAGAGTGACAGGCTCTTCCACAGGTGCTGCAGGTAAAAGTGGTTGTCGTGGCTGTTACGCAGTTGGCTCTCCCCTTGCGCTTCTGTCTTTTTTCCTGCCAACTGCTAAGTCTCTTCGACTCGCCGCACTATAGCCCCGCCTTTATGGCTGCCCGCCAGCTCTGGCGATCATTGGCAACTGACTCCCATGACTTGTGATCAATGTCACAGAACTTCATGTCGCATTTGCAGACGTCTTTAAAGTGGAGACATGGATGGCCGGTGGGTCTGATACCAGTGGCGAGCTCGCTGTACAATGTGTCCTTGGGGATTCTGCCATCTTCCATGTGGCTCACATGGCCAAGCCATCTCAGGCGCCGCTGCCTCAGTAGGGTCTATAAGCTGGGGATGTTGGTCACCTCGAGGACTTCTGTGTTAGAGATACGGTCCTGCCACCTGATGCCAAGGATTCTCCGGAAGCAGCGAAAATGGAATGAATTGAGACGTCGCTCTTGGCTGACAGATGTTGTCCAGGCCTCGCTGCTGTAGAGCAAGATACTGAGGACACAGGCTTGATACACTTGGACTTTTGTGTACTGTGTCAGTGTGACATTTTCCCACACTCACTTGGCCAGTCTGGACATAGCAGTGGAAGTCTTTCCCATGCGCTTGTTGATTTCTGCATCGAGAGACAGGTTACTGGTGATAGTTGAGCCTAGGTAGGTGAACTCTTGAACCACTTCCAGAGTGTGGTTGCTGATATTGATGGATGGAGCATTTCTGACCTCCTGTCCCATGATGTTCGTTTTCTTGAGGCTGATGGTTAGGCCACATTCGTTGCAGGCAGTCGCAAACCTGTCGATGAGACTCTGCAGACACTCTTCAATGTGAGATGTTAATGCAGCATTGTCAGCAAAGAGGAGTTCCCTGATGAGGACATTCCGTACTTTGGTCTTCGCTCTTAGACAGGCAAGGTTGAACAACCTGCCACCTGATCATGTGTGGAGGAAAGCTCCTTCTTCTGAAGACTTGAATGCATATGAGAGCAGCAGGGAAAAGATGATCCCAAACAGTGTGGGTGCGAACAGTTCCGGATCCAAAACGTTAACTCTGCTTCTCGTTCCAAAGATGCTGCCAGACCTGCTGAGTGGTTCCAGCATTTCTTGTTTTTATTACATTGGTTTAAATTGTCGACCTGGCAGAAAGTTTGAATTCGCAAAAGGCGCCAACTTCAGTGTCGGAAAGAAGCGATTACTGGAAAATCTATTTAAAGTTGTTCGTAAAATATTTTCCACCAACCTTTAAAAACCTTTGTTTATTCCACTATTTTCGCCACAAATTCCTGGCACTATTTTACGCACAGTTTTAACCTGTCATTTTTTTCCCACTTCTTATCTGTAACTGGCAGTAAAAGACTCCATTCAGCAATCCTGAAGGGACCAATAACTCAAACTTGGTGTGGAAAGGAATAAATTAGACTTTTGGTAATTCCCCTTCACACAGGGATCAGGGGGACAGTGAGAAGCCACTGAAATAGTTGCTTAAACATTTTAAATAGATCTTATTCTGTCCTGTTACTGACATGCTGGAATTAGACAGTAATCAGCCCTTTCACAGAGACTGTGGGTGGCTCTGAAAAGAGCCTTTGGGTTATTAGATGACATTTTGGCCGCTTTCCTTTTTCTGGAAGCTCTGAGCGCTGGTTTTCTTGGGCAGCAGCACGGCCTAGATATTAGGCAGCACCCCGCCCTGTGCGACGATCACTCCTCCCAGCAGCTTGTTGAGCTCCTCGTCGTTGCGGACGGCCAGCTGCAGGTGTCTGGGGATGATGCGGGTCTTCTTGTTGTCCCGGGCCGCGTTACCACCCAGCTCGAGGATTTCAGCGGTCAGATACTCGAGCACAGCAGCCAGATAGACCGGGGCTCCCGCACCCACACGCTCAGCATAGTTGCCTTTTCTCAGGAGCCTGTGAACACGGCCCACCAGGAACTGCAGTCCAGCCTGGGAGGAGCGAGACTTGGCCTTGGACCGAGCTTTTCCGCTGGTCTTTCCTCTTCCAGACATTTCCACAATCTCACAAATACTTTCACAAAGAATGGATAACTACCTCAGCATTAAGCATCCACATGGGGTAGACAGGATGGTCAAGCAGTCTGAAATGGTGCATTCAGATCACAACGCTCTCTGGAGGGGTGGGTTTAAATCCCACTTCTGACAAGTTGTGCTTTGAGATGACTACAGGCATTTGGGAGCAGTGGTGAAAAACACAGAGCATGAAAGAATTTTGACAAGCAAAATCAAAACGAATTCAAAGATATTTCTTCAATATATGGGAGTAAGAGGCAACAGAGGAAAATGTAGAGCCCATCAAAGAACTAAAAAGTAACCTATGTGTCAGGGTTGAAGATGTTGGTATGTTTGTTAATGAATACTTTACTGTCTTCACAAATGAGGGGGTGATGCAGACATTATAATTAAGGAGAAGGAGTGTGAAGCATTGGACATGATAAACTGAGGGGGAGAAGAAGTATAAATGGGATGAGCATCCTTGAAAGTGGATAAATCATCAGGGCCGGATGAAATGTACCCCAGGCTGTTAAAAGAAGCCAGTGAGGAAATAGTGGAAGGTCTGACCATCAGTTTCCAATCCCTCACTGGATACAGGTGTGATGTCAGAGGATTGGAGGTCTCTGCAACAAAAGCAAAATTCTGCAGATGCTGGAAATCTGAAATAAAAACTATTAGTGCTGGAAATACACAGCAGGTCTGGCAGCATCTGTGGAGAGAGAAGCAAAGTTAACATATCTGTTCTGATGAAAAGTCACTGACCTGAAATGTTAACTTTGCTTCTCTCTCCACAGATGCTGCCAGATCTGCTGTGTATTTGCAGTCCATTTTGTTTTTATTGCTAACATTGCACCATTGTTGAAAAAGGAAGCAAGAGATAGACCGAATAATTAAAGACCAGTCAGCCTAACCTCAATAGTGGGTGAATTATTGGAATTAATCCTGAGAGACACTTTAAACTGTCACTTAGAAAGGCTCAGATTAATCAAGTATCATCAGCATGGATTTGTTCAGGGAAGCTCCTGTCTGACTATCTTGAGTGAATTTTTTGAAGAAGTAACAATGAGGATTGTGAGGATAGTGCAGTTGATGTGGTCTACATGGATTTTAGCAAGACTTTTCACAAGGTCCCACATGGCAAACTGGTTAAAAAAAACATAAAAGCACATGGGATCCAGGGGAATGTAGCAAACTGGACATAAAATAGACTCGGTGGCAGGAAGCAAAAAGGAATTGGGTACGGGTGTTTGTGCAACTGGAGGTCTGTTTCAAGTGGTGTTCCACAGGGCTCAGAACTAGGTTCCCTGCTTTTTGTGGTATATATTAATGATTTGGACATGAATGTAGAGGGCATAATCAAGACGATTGCAGATGACATGAAAATTGTCCGTGTTGCTGATAGCGAGGAGGATAGCTGTACACTGCAGGAAGATATCAATAGACTGGTCAGGTGGGGAGAATAGTGGCAAATGGAATTCAAATTGGACAAGGGTGAGGTGATGCATTTGGGAGGTCAAAAAAGGCAAAGGAATACACAATTAATGGGAGAACACTGAACGGTGCAGAGGAAGTGAGGGACGTTGGAGCGAATGTCCACAGATCCCTGAAGGTAGCAGGACAGGTCAATAAGGTGGTTCAGCAGGTATATGGAATCCTTTCCTTTATTAGCTGAGGTATAGAATATAAGGGTGACCTGGGTGTCCATGTCAATAAGTCACTGAAAGCTAAAATGCAGGTGCAGCACTCAATTAGGAAAGCTAATAGTATGTTAGCCTTTATCGCAAGACGATTTGAGTACAGGAGTAGTGAATTCTTGCTTCAATTGTACAGAAACTTGGTTAGAGCGCACTTGGAATACAGTTTTGGTCTCCTTACCTTAGGAAGGATATTATTGCCGTGGAGGGAGTTCAACGAAGGTTCATCAGACTTCTTCCAGGGATGGTGGGACTGTTGTATGAAGAAAGGTTGGAGAAACTGGGGCTGTATTCTCTAGAGTTTATGAAGAATGGGAGGTGATCTCATTGAAACCTACAAAATACTTAAACGACATTCAGGGTAGATGCAGCTAAGATCCCTGGTTGGGGAGCCGAGAACCAAGAGAAGGAATTTCAAAATAAGGGAGTAGCCGCTTAGGACAGAGATGAGGAGAAATTTCTTTACTCAGAGGTTTGTGAATCTTTGGAATTCTCTACCCCAGAGGGCTGTGGAAGCTCAGTCATTGAGTATGTTTTAAGCAGAGATTGACAGATTTCTAAATACAAATGACATAAGGGAATATGAGGAAAGTGTGGGGAAAAGGGCATTGAAGTGGACGATCAGCCATGATCATATTGAATGGTGGGGCAGGCTCGATGGGCTGAATGGCCGACTCCTGCTCCTATGTTCCTCTGTTCCTAACTCCACATGATCAGCGAGGCACAGCTTCAGGCCGACTTGGTGGGTGGTGCAAACAGATATTACTGCTTCTGATCTTCACCAGAACAGAGTGAGATGTAACATTGAACATCAATCAGACTGTGAGAGAATACAGCAGAATAAAACACATGGAGAGACACTGTGGAATAACAAATAGATTTGATTGGAATGTTGAATTCTGATTGGAATGGATAAAACAGCAGATTAAATTGGGATTCTCATTGATCTGGGACAGAAAAGAGAAACTGATGGAAAGAAGGGAAGAAGAAAGAAAAGAAAGGATGGAACTGTTCACTTTTTTCAGTTTTTTCACTCACCCATCAAAGCTGGATAAAAAAAGTTGCAAATAACAGAGAATTTCACCAGAAAGGGAGGTTAAGTGCTGTCGAAACCTTGGATCGAAGGATGCCCCAACAGATCACCTGTTTAACTGTCTCCTCACTGGGGGATTTCAAGCAGTGAGTAATATTATTCTCTACGTTTGTTAAATGAACCCAGAACTGTCACTTGGAGTTAATATCTGTGTTCCGACTCCTGAATTATAAAATTGTGACTTTATCAATATTTTCTGGACACACTTCCAGCTGAAAGAACTAAGAACTCTTTTCTAATTTACACAATACTGTATACACACTCATCAAGCCTCCTAAGCTAGCATCCTTGGTGCTGCTCTCTCTTCTCCCAAATCTCATCTCATTTGACTGTTACATCGTCACTCTGACAGTGGGAGGGGTTGATCCCACTGTCTTCAGCATTAACCCTTTACACCCTTATCCTACACTGTCAGTCAGAAAAAAATGGTGAGAGGGTACTTCCTTCATTTATCGAAAAACCAGCTGCTCCCAGTTGAAAATCAACTCAAACCCATCAGCGAGAGAGAGAGACTGTCAGAGAACTTCCTGCATCCAGTCCTGACCCTGTCACACTCAGCAGCTGCTCGCCCAGACCCCACTCTCCTCAACACTGAACATTGTTACCGAGACACTTCAAATACTGTTGAGAAAAGGCAGGAAAGGTCAAAGTTCACAGCTGTTTTGAATAGAACAAAGTTTAATATCTTCTCACTGTTTCTCGGTAACCACATGAGACAATGGTTTTCTTATTTGGTTCCTTTAATTTTTCTTGTTCCTGACTGAGAAATATTCCAAACCTCAGATCAACCCTCCCACTTGTGTCGTGTCCCAGTCTCAGTTCCAAGCAACACATAATGACACACACACTTTGAAACAGACAACACGGTCACACTTTCCTTCAGTGAGATTAGGGTCGAGCTTTTTTTCCAGGTCGAATGCAACTGTGAACAAATTTGTATCAAAGAAGTTGCCTTTGAAATATCAGCACTGAATTTCTGTACGAGGAGGAAGAGCCATTCCAAACTCACATCCTTCACAA
Source organism: Heterodontus francisci (assembly GCF_036365525.1). NCBI lineage: Eukaryota > Metazoa > Chordata > Chondrichthyes > Heterodontiformes > Heterodontidae > Heterodontus > Heterodontus francisci. The sequence goes on along the minus strand of NW_027141631.1, from coordinate 3,574,270 downwards.
AGGCTGTTTTCTCCTGTGAATGAAATTCATCATGTAATTTGAATTCTGAGTTAAAGTTCACAAGACACAGACATAAATGTTGATACAGAAACTTCTCAAGCATATTGCAAATATGAAATAAGGCTCCGCTGGGAATCGAACCCAGGATCTCCTGTTTACAAGACAGGTACTTTAACCAACTAAGCTACAGAGCCAGATCACAAGTGCTGCTGCAATTGAAATCTGAGGTGGTTACTATTTATTCTCATCCCACTTATCCACAGGTCACAACAAAAATTTTAACTTTTCCCACTTACTGATACAGTCAATCATATGCTCGATTTTTCCCAGAATAGAATACACTTAATGAACAACAAAATTATCAGTTTCTTATAGAACAAGTTTTAACTAATCATGAAGTAAAGCATAAACACACAGGTGGAAATTTTAAATGTTCCCTTTTTACCTTAACCAACATTTAAAGTCCCTTTCTTCCCTCAGCTGAACACACGCACACACACATACTGAAAAAAAAGGGATTTTTCTATACAATTCAGGGCTCTGTTAAAGACAAAAAAAAACACTTGGACTGATTACTTGCTCATTTCTGAAGAAAACAGCAGATGAGATATGTTGTTCCAAAATTGACATGCAGTCTAATTTCCGAGTACATGTACACAGGTCACTCGGTTCTTTTAGAAGAGTTTATTTAGAGGCGGGGTTGAGAATTAATTTTAGCAGGCTTTCTTCAAAGACAGAATATGAGACGAATTGACACAGTGAACTTCTCAGAGTCTTTTCAAGATTTGCTGCAAAACAAGGTGGGTTGCGGTCTTCTCTCATTCCTTGACACTTCTTCTGGCTAACTTTATCAGCTGCTCACTCCAGAAGGTAAAACACAATGACTGCTCCAAACAAAAGCTTGCGATTTTTCTGCCCTCTTTGGTGCGCGCTGCTGCTGCCGGGCTTGTCCAATCAAGAGGCACGACTGACTTCTCTGTCCACATTTCCCCGTTACCAGGGCTTCTGTTCTACATTTAGCTTGAGTTGTGACAACTTGTCAACATAGTTGTCAAATTAATACTTTCAGTGCCCTCTTGAAAAATAACTGGTCTTACATTTATTCAGTTTGATTATAATTTCCTCAACAAAATAAAATTCACAAAAAAAATATTCAAAGTCCCTTCCATAACATCATGTACTTTCCCTGAGCTACAGGTTATTGCAAGTCTCTCTGGCTGTGTTTTTTTCTGTTGATTTTGCACTCAGGTTCTTTCTGAATCCATGTGTTTGCAGTTCTTTGTGCGTGAGAGACATGGAGATATGCTGAAAGATTTCCCAACAAATTATTCATATCTCCGTCTTTCTCCGAACTTTGTACAAACACATTAATGTGGGAATCACACACACCAGGCCGTCAAACCTCTCCGCTAAACATTGAAAGGTGACAGTGTTTGTTGTGACGGGGTTCCATTTATTCAGACACATCTGGGAGAAAGGTAATAGTGATCAAGATGTGATTCACACATGTAATGTATTTGTATATTATGTTCATGAGGTAATGATGTAAATAAACAATTCCTTGCACTTCCCACACTTGGTGTACATTTTCTCTGCTGATGCCCCCTGAATATATCAGAGAAAATGGTGATGAGGATGAGATAAAAGTCCGAAAATATTGGCAGCAAACAGCAGCAGGGACGGCAGTGAACAAGATCAGCCAGCTCCTGGTGAGCTACCTGCTCGGATGATGGAGATTTTGGGTGGATTGTGTGAAGCCTGGGCCACAGACTGTCTCCTCAGTGGAATGAGATGCCGCAGGGTCTCAGTGTGCATCCGATTCAAAGTGATATTTTGGGAAAATATGGCTACACCCATGGGATACATGGCTCGGAACAGATGAGAGGGCTCGAGAACCATTCAGTTCATATATTGAAAGAATTGAAATGTTTTTCAGAGCTAATAACATATTGGAATGTGAAGATGAAAATATAGAGGTCAAGACTCTGAATAAAGCAATTCTTGAGGGCAAGAAAGCAATTTTGCTAATGGAAATTAGCCTGGAAGTGTATGACCAGCTGACAAAGGTTCCTGCTCCCATCAAGGCAAAAGATGTGCCATTCAAAACAATCATCACCAAGTTAGAGGAACATTTCAACCCTAAGCCACTAGAGATCACGGCAAGCTAGAAATTTGGAACCAGAAAGCAGAAAAGTAGTGAATCAGTTGGTGAGTACATTGTGACACTGAAAAATTTATCACTGCATTGCAGCTTTGGCACATTCTTAGACGGTACATTATGAGACAGATTTGTGCTTATATTGGTGAATGAGAAAAGATACGAAACACACAAAATCCGACATTTGAGCTAGCGTGTCAGATTGCTCTTTCCATGGAGATAGCATCAAAGAATGCTCGGGAATTTCATCCTGTGCCAGTGATAGTAACACACTTCAGGGGAGCTTAAAAAAAACTGGAAAGTGGGCTTTCAAATGGCAGATAAAATTTACACAGAGAATTGTGAAGTGATACAATTTGGGAGGAAGAATAAGGAGAGGCCATATAAATGAAATGTTACAATTCTAAAGTGGGTGCAAGAACAAAGAGACAATGTACACCAATCTTAGAAGGTTTGAAAAGGCTGCTAAGAGAAAACAGGACACTTGGCTTTCTTAATAGAGACATAGAGTAAAAGCAAATAAGTTATGATAAACCTTTATAAAATACTGGGTCTGAATGGCCTACTCCTGTACCTCCACAGAAAGCTTCCATTCCAGGTTTACACACACTCGTCAGGATCACTCTCCACAGATCCCACCACTCCATGCAAGGATATCTCCCTCACGATCAGATCACAGGTCCTTAGTCCTACCACATCCAGTCATGAATGATGGTGGACAGATGAGATGAGGAGGCTCCAAAAACATCCCCATCCTCAATGATGCTGGAGCCAAAGCTGAAGCATTTCTAACAATCTTCTGTCAGAAATTGCTCAGTGGATAATTCATCTCGGCCTCCTGAGGTCCCCAGCATCACAGTTTCCAGTCTTCAGCCAATTCGATTCACTCCACATGATAGCAAGAAACAGATGAAGGCACTCGATACAGCAAAAACTATGGGCCCTAACAACATTCCGGCTCTAGTACTGAAGACTTGTGCTCCAGAACTAGCTGCACTCTCAGCCAAGCTGTTCCAGTAGAGCTACAACACAGGCATCTACTGGACAATGTGGAAAATTGCCCAAGTGTGCCCTCTCCATAAAAAAAATCAGGACAAATGCAATCTGACCAATTGCCGCCCCATCAGTCTACTATCAATCATCAGCAAAGTGATGGAAGATGTCATCAACAGTGCGATCAAGCACCGCACACTTAGCAATAATCTGCTCATCGATGCTCAGTTTAGGTTCTGCCACGGTCTCTCGGCTCCAAGCAAATACTAGCAGGTAGAGTATAATGTGGGAAAATGTGAGGTTATCCACTTTGGTGGGAAGAATGGAAAAGCAAAATATTACTTAAATTGCAAGAGACGACAGAATGCTACGGTGCAGAAGGATCTGGGTGTCCTTGTACATGAATCACTAAAAGTTGGCATGCAGGTAGAGCAGATAATTAGGAAGGCAAATGGAATGTTACCTTTTATTTCAAGGGAATGGAGGACAAAAGTAGAGAAGTCTTGCTGCAAATGTACAGGGGTGTTGGTGAAAACACACCTAGACTACCGTGTACAGTTTTGGTATCCTTATTTAAGGAGGGATATCCTTGCAGTGGAGGCAGTTCAGAGAAGGTTCACTGGATTGATTCCTGTGATGAAGGGGTTGTCTGATGAGGAGAGTTGAGCAGGCTGGACCTGTACTCATTGGAACTGAGAAAAAATGATAGGTGATCGTATTGAGACATATAATATTCTGAGGGGGCTTGACGGGGTAGATGCTGAGAGGATGTTTCCCCTCATGGTGGAATCTAGAACTCAGGGACACGGTTTCAGAATTAGGGGTTTTCCATTTAAGAAGGAAATGAGGCCGAATTTCGTCTCTCAGAGATTCATTAATCTTTGGAATTCTCCAGCGCAGAGAGCAATAGAGGCTGGATTATTGAATGTCTTCACGACTGAGTTCGACAGACTTTTATCTACCAGGAAGTCAAGGGTTATGGGGAGCAGGAAGAAAGTGGGAGTGAGGCCATGATCAGGTCAGCCATGATCCTATTGAATGGCGGAGCAGGCTCGAAGGGCAAAATGGCCTACTCCTGCTGCTATTTCTTCTGTTCTTCTGTTCTTATAACCTCATTGCAGGTTGGTTCAAACAGAGACGAATGAGTGGCATTCCAGAGGAGAGGTGAGAGTGATTGCCCTTGAGTGAGTGTGGCATCAAGGATCCCTAGCAAAATTGAAGTCAATTGGAATCGGGGGAAAACTCTCCACTTGGTGGAGTCGTACCTCGCACAAAGCAAGATGGTTGTGGTTAGTGGAGGCCAATCATCTCAGCCCAGGACATTGCCTCAGGAGTTTCTCAGGGTAGTGTCCTAGGTCCAGACATCCTCAGCTGTTTCATTGTTGACTCAGAAGAGTCAGAAGCGGGAATGTTCCCTGCTGATTCACAATTCCTCAGATACTGAAGCAGTCTGTGCCCACAAGCAGCAAGACCTATACAACATTCTCAGCTGATAAGTGACAAGCAACCTTCTGGCCACACAAGTGCTAAGCAGTGAACATCTCTAATGAGAGAAAATCAAACCATCCACCTTTTGATATTCAGCAGCATTACCATCGCTGAATCCCTCACCATAAACATCTTGGGGGTTACCATTGACCAGAAACTAAACTGGACCAGTCACATCTATGCTGCGGCCAGAAGCGTAGGTCAGAGATTGGGAATTCTGCAGCAAGTATCTCACCTCCTGATACACCAAAACCTGTCCACTATCCACAAGGCACAAGTCAGGAGTGTGATGGAATACACCTCACTCAACAACACTCAAGAAGCTCAACACCATCCAGGACAAAGCATCCCACTTGATCAGAACCTAACCCACCATCTTAAACATTCACTTCCTCCACCACCAGTACACAGTGGCTGCAGTGTGTACCATCTCCATATGAACTGCAGTAACTTGCCAAGTATCCTTCAACAGCACCTTCCAAGCCCGTGACCACTACCACCTCGAAGGACAAGGGCAGCAGATGCATGGGAACTCACTACCTGCAGTTTCCCCTCCAAGTCACTCACCATCCTGACATGGAACTATATCGCCATTTCTTCGCTATTGTTGGGTCACAATCCTGGAACTCCCTCCCCAATAGCACTGTGGGTGTTCCTACACCATATGGACTGCAGTGGATCAAGAAGGCAGCTCACCACTACATTCTCAAGGGCAATTAGGGATGGGTAATAAATGCTAGACTTATCAGCGATACTCGCGCCCAAGAATGAATAAAAACCAAATCACTCTCCAAAGATTCCCCACAATTCAGGCTGGGACATTTACATCAGGAGCACAGAGCTTTATATAACTACAACATGAGTTCCAATCTTCAGATTCCATTAGCCTTTCACATTATTTTCTACCAGTCCACTAGCTTTTAGTGATTCAGCACTCGGGTCTCTGCTTCTCCAGTTTCTAACATCTCACCACTTATAACAAACACTCTGATCTATCTTTCGTAGGGACTAGATGACCCCTCATTTTAAACTCCATCTGCCAAAGCATTGCTCACTCACTTAATCTATCAAGAAGATTTGAAAATAAATTTCTTGCCAAAGGATAATGTTCTGCTTCTGCTCCCTCGCCGTTTGCTTTTCCCGTTAGTCTTTCATTTGGTGTAAATCCAGAGAAAGTAAAGATGGAAGGAAGGGAGGGAGGGAAAAATCTTCCTCCTTTTCGTGATCCCAATTTGATCTTCATTCCCGTCCAATTTGGGTGAAGAATTCCAATTGTCTGTCTCAATTTTAATAAAGTATAAACAATTCTGGAATCACCTTCCAGATATTGACAAGAACAGGTTTCCAGGCCGACTGAACACAAAATTTCCCCCCCTGGAAACAACAATGCACGAGACAGTTCATAAACTAACAACAAGGATGGGATTTGAACCCACACGCGTGAAGAACAATGGATTAACAATCCATCATGTTAACCTCTCAGCCACCTTGTCAACTGTGTGGGCGTAATGGTCACCTTCAGCTCAGATCCTGACTGTGCAGCCAGATGTGCAATGATGGAAATGTAGCTTCTGTAAGTAAATGAAATTTCCATCACATCAGGTCATGGCCTGTTGGGAATGGAGCGGTGTGAAACATTCCAGACCATGTCCAACACGTTTCTACTCAGTGTGAAAACTCACCACGGAAAGACTGGAACATACAAACATTTGATCACACCATGATTAACATCACTCAGACATCTGAACCATTAGGTCACTGACGAAGTCATGATGACTTCTAATTTCTCATGAAATGACAACTGAACTGACTGGAAGAATTGCTTTAACTCCACATGATCAGAGAGACACAGCCTCTGCCGACTTGTCAGGTGGCGTAAACAGATATTACTGCTTCTGATCTTCACCAGAACAGAGAGTGAGATGTAACATTGATCATCAAACAGACTATGAGAGAATACAACAGAATAAAACACATGGAGAGACACTGTGGAATAACAAATAGATTTGACTGGAATGTTGAATTTTAATTGGAATGGATAAAACACCAGAAACAACTGATTAAATTGGGATTCTCATCATTATATTGATCTGGGACAGAAAAGAGAAACTGATAGAAAGAAGGGAAGAAGGAAGAAAAGAAAGGATGGAACTGTTTACTTTTTTCAGTTTTTTCACTTGCCCATCAAAGCTGGATAAAAAAGTTGCAAATAACAGAGAATTTCACCAAAAAGGGAGATTAAATGCTGCCGAAACCTTGGATTGAAGGATGCCCCAACAGATCACCTGTTTAACTGTCTCCTCACTGGGGGATTTCAATCAGTGAGCAATATTATTCACTACCTTTTTTGTGAAATGAACCCAGAACTGTCACTTGGAATTAATATCTGTGTTCCAACTCCTGAATAATAAAATTGTGAGTTTCTCAATATTTTCTGGACACATTTCCTGCTGAAAGAACTAAGAACTCTTTTCTAATTTACACAATACTATATACACACTCATCAAGCCTCCTAAGCTGGCATCCTTGGTGCTGCTCTCTCTTCTCCCAAACCTCATCTCATGTGACTGTTACATCATCACTCTGACAGTGGGAGAGGTTGATCCCACTGTCTTCAGCATTAACCCTTTACATTCTTATGCTACACTGTCTGTCCAAAAAATGGTTAGAGAACTTCCTTCATTTATCGAAACACCAACAGCTGCCAGTTGTAAATCAACTCAAACCCATCAGAGAGAGAGAGAGAGAGAGAGAGAGAGAGACTGTCAGAGAACTTCCTGCATCCAGTCGTGACCCTGTCACACTCAGCAGCTGCTCACCCAGACCCCACTCTCATCAACACTGAATACTGTTACCGAGACCCTTCAAATAATGTTTATAAAAGGCGGAAACATTCAAAGTTCATCGCAGCTGGACTGAATAGAACAAAGTTTAATATCTTTTCACCGTCACTCGGTGACCACATGAGAGACAGTCCTTAAATCAGTCGTATAAATTATCAGCTGTAAGAATGTTTGTCATTGGGTTGAATAATTTCTGTGTGAGAAATATTCCAGCATCATAAACCAGGGGAATGTGCTGACTGAGCTGTGTCTTCATCTCTTCTGGTCAGTCGGACAGTTCACCCTTCATTCTGCTCTGATTCGCTTTCCCCAAGCGGATCTTCAGATTCTCAAATAGTCATAGAGTCGGACAGCATAGAAACAGGTCCTTCGGCCCACCGCATCCATGTCGACCATAATTCCTATCTATACTAATCCCACCTGCCTGCATTAATTTCATATCCCTCTATGCCTTGCTCATTCAAGTACCTGTCCAGATGCCTCTTAATTGTCACTACTGTTCTTGCCTCCACCACCTCCTCAGGCAGCTCATTCCAGATACCCACGATTCTTTATGTGAAAAATTTACCCCTTTGATCCCCTTTAAACCTCCTCCCTCTCACCTTAAATCTATGCCCTCTAATTTTAGTCACCCCTCCTATGGGAAACAGACTCTGGCTATCTATGCTATATATGCCTCTCATAATTTTATATACCTCTATCATGTCTCCTCTCAGCCTCCTTCGCTCCAGGGAAAACAGACCCAGCCTGTCCAATCTCTCTTGATAACTCAAGCCCTCCAAACCAGGCAACATCCTTGTGATTCTTTTCTGCACCCTTTCTAGCTTAATCACATATTTCCTGTAATGCGGCAACCAGAACTGCACACAGTACTCCAAATATGGCCTAACCAACGTTATGTATAACTGTAACATGACGTCCTAACTCTTGTACTCAATGCCTCGGCTAATCAAGGCAAGCATGCCATACGCCCTCTTCACCACCCTGTCTACCTGTGTTGCCACTTTCAGGGAACTATGTACTTGCACACCAAGGTCTCTCTGCTCAACAACACTCCCCAGAGCCCTGCCATTCACTGTATATGTCCTGCCCTGGCTTAACTTCACAAAATGCATCACTTCACACTTGTCTGCATTAAATTCCATTTGCCAAGCCCTTGTCCACTTTCCCAGTTGATCTATATCCTGTTGTAACCTTAGACAACCTTCTTCACTGTCCACTATACCACCAATTTCGGTGTCTTCTGCAAACTTACTAATCATGCCCCTTACAATCACATCCAAGTCATTAATATATATGAAAAACAACAGGGGGTCCAGCACCGATCCCTGCGGCACACCACTGGTCACCGGCCTCCAATCTGAAAAACAACCGTCCACTACCACCCTCTGCCTCCTATCACCAAGCCAATTTTGCATCCAATTTGCTAGCTCATCCTGGATCCCATTTGTTCGAACCTTCTGGACCAGCCTACCAAGTGGGACCTTGTCAAAGGCCTTGCTAAAGTCCATGTAGACAACATCCATCGCCCTGCCCTAGTCAATCCTCTTGGTCACTTCCTTGAAAAACTCAATCAAATTCGTGAGACATGATTTCCCACGCACAAAGCCATGCTGACTATCGCTAATCAGACCATGCCTTTCCAGAAGCATATAAATTCTGTCTCTCAGAATGCCTTCCAATAACCTTCCCACCACTGATGTAAGACTCACCGGCCTGTAGTTTCCTAGCTTATCCCTTCTGCCCTTCTTAATAAAGGCACAACATTAGCTATCCTCCTGTCTCCCGGTACCTCACCCGCGGCTAACGATGACACAAAAATCTCTGCCAGGGCCCCAGCAATCTTCTCCCTTGCTTCCCATAGCATCCCAGGATGCACCTGGTCAGGCCCTGGGGATTTATATCCACCTTAATGCACTTCAAAACCTCCAACACCTCCTCCTTTGTAATGTTGATATGCTCCAGGATATCAGTGTTCCTTCCCTTGAACTCACTAGCTTCCATGACCTTCTCCACGGTAAATACGGATGAGAAATATTCATTTAAGACCTCGCCCATTTCCTGTGGCTCCACACATATATTGCCACACTGATCCTTAAGGGGACCTACTCTCTCCCTAGCTACCCTTTTACTCTTAAAATACTTATAGAATCTTTTAGGATTCTCCTGTATCTGATGTGCCAGGGAAATCCCATGGCCCCTTTTCGCCCTCCTAATTTCCTTCTTAAGTGTACTCCTACATCCCCTATATTCCTCGAGTGAGTCGCTCGATCCCAGCTGCCTGTACCTGACATATGCCTCCTTCTTTGTCCTGACCAGACCTCAATATCACTCGTCAACCAAGGTTCCCTAAACTTGTCAGCTTGCCCTTCCATCTAACAGGAACATGCCTGCCCTAAACTCTTCCTATCTCATTTTTAAAAGCCTCCCACTTACCTGCAAACAGCCTCTCCCATTCAACTTTTGAGAGTTCCTGTCTGATGCCATCGAAATTAGCCTTCCCCCAATTTAGGACTTCAACCTGAGGACCAGTCCTATCCTTTTCCAGAACTATCTTGAAGCTAACAGAGTTATGGTCACTGGTCCCAAAGTGCTCCCCCACTGACACATCAACCACCTGCCCAGCCTCATTTCCTAAGGGGAGGTCGAGTGTAGCCTCTTCTCTGGTAGGGCCATCCATATACTGCTTCAGAAAACTATCCTGGACACATTTAACAAATTCTTCCCCATCTGATCCCTTAGCACGAAGGCAGCCCAGTCAATATTAGGGAAGTTAAAATCACCCACTATTACAACCCTATAATTCCTACACCTATCTGTGATTTCCCTACGTATATGCTCCTCCACTTCCCTCTGACTATTGGGTGGCCTATCGTATAATCCCATCAAAGTGATCACCCTTTTCTTATTTCTAACTTCTACCCACAGGTCCTCGCTGGACATTCCCCCCCGGATATCCTCTCTAAGTACTGCCGTGATGTCCTCCCTAATCAATAGTGCAACTCTCCCTCCTCTCTTACCTCCACCTCTGTCACGCCGAAAGCTTCGGTACCCCGGAACATTGAGCTACCACTCCTGTCCATCCCTCAACCACGTTTCCGTAATAGCTACAATATCACAATCCCATGTACCGATCCATGCTCTGAGTTCATCTGCCTTACCTGTCAGGCTTCTTTCATTAAAGTAAATGCAGTTTAGCCTACCAGACCTTCCACGCTCCCTGTCCTGCCCCTGCCCAGCCTGCCTACTGGACTTGCTTGCTTTAACCTCTACATTTGCCTCAACCATCTCATCTGAGAGATTACTACTTTCGATCCCACCCCCTGCAAGACTAGTTTAAACCCTCCTGAGTAGTACTATCAAACCTCCCTGCAAGGATATTGGTCCCCCTCCAGTTCAGATGCAACCCATCCTTCTTGTACAGGTCACCTCTGCACCAGAAGAGATCCCAATGATCGAAGTAGCTGAAGCCCTCCCGCCTTCGCCAGTCTTCAGCAACGCATTCATTTGCCTTATCCTCCTATTCCTACCCTCACTATCACGTGGAATAATCCTGAGATTACAACCCTAGAGGTCCTGCTTTTTAACCTTCTGCCTAACTCCCTATATTCACTTTGCAGGACCTCATCTCTCTTCCTGCCTATGTCGTTAGTAGAAATATGGACCACGATCTCTGGCTGCTCACCTTCCCCTTTCAGAATGTCCTGCAGCCGCTCCGAGACATCCTTGACCTTCGCACCAGGGTGGCAACATACCATCCTGGAGTCTCGTTTGTGACCACAGAAACGCCAAACTGCACCCATTACTATAGAATCCCGATCAGTATAGCTCTTGCAACATTTTTCCTCCCCTGCTGTGCAGCAGAGCCCTCCGTGGTGCCACAAACTTGGCTGTTGCTGCTTTCCCCTGGGAGGTCATCCCCCCGCAACAGTATCCAAAGCGGTATATCTGTTTGAGAGGTGGATGGCCACAGGGGACTCCTGCATTACCTGCTACTCCGTCTGGTGGTCACCCATCTCTTTTCTGCCTGTGCAGCCATTACCTGCATTGTGACCACCTCACTAAACATGCTATCCACAACGTCCTCAGCATCGCGGATGCTCCACAGTGAATCCACCTGCAGCTCCAGTTCCGTAATGCGGGTAGTCACTAGCTGCAGCTGGATACACTTCCTGCAGACATGGTCACCAGGGACACCAGAAGCGTCCCTGATTTCCCTCAAAGCGCAGGAGGAGCATATCATGGGGCTGAGCTCTCCTGTCATGACTTACCCTTTGGTTAATTAGTTACTACCTTCATTAAAAAATACTAATTATACTAGGGTAATTGTTCTACCCACTTCAATCTAAAGTCCTTAAAAAAAAACACTTTAGTAGTACTCACCTTATCACCAGAGGATTTTTTTTCCAACAAAAAAAAACAACTTTCCCCTTATTTTTTAAGATATTCAAACAGCTGCTACTTACCAAGCAATCGGCTTGCAGCTCTCCTCTGATGTCACTGTTTGCCTTTTTTGTTCAATATTCCGGCGCATTGGAAGAGGTTCGACTGCTCTCCGCTCCCGGAAGGAAAGAGACTGGGCCTCGATCCTCGGGGTCGATTTACAGGCTCCGCTCCCGGTGTTCCCCCCACAGGTCCGCTCTGCTCCTCACCTCTCCACTCTTGGAAGGTAAGAGCAAATCTGGACACTGGGTTTTCTTATTTAGTTCCTTTCGATTTTTCTTGCTCCAGAATGATAATATATTCCAACCTTGGATCAACCTTGCCCTGTCTCCCAGTCTCGGTTAAAAGTGACACATAACGGCACCAACACTCTGAAACATACAACATGGTCACACTCTGCTTCAGTGAGATTAATGCTGAAGCAATTTCCATGTCGAATGCGATTGTGAACAAATTTCTTTCGAGGAAATTGTGGGTGATTGAGTATTTGCACTGAATTTCTGTGCAAGAAGCGACAGTTTCAAACAGCCATTCCCAAATCACTTCCTTCACAAAGACAAAAACTGTGCTGTCTTAACGTGTGACTCAACTTCACAAACAAATCTGAACTCGAAGTTCAGGAGAAGACAGAGAAGAGAATAATTGACAGTGTAATCTTTGAATCATAATTTTCTGTTTCTTCGCTGAAGTGAGGCTCAACCCGAAGACATGCGAGATTACGGAAATCTACAAATTTGGAATGAGAAAGCATAAAGTAGTGAAACAGTTGGTGAGTACATTGTGGCACTGAAGAATTTATCACTACAGGGCAACTTTGACACATTCTTAGACCGTACATTATGAGACAGATTTGTGCTATCTTGGCGGATGAGAAAAGATACTAAACGCACAAAATCCCACATTTGAGCGAGCGTGTAAGATTGCTCTTTACATGGAGATAGCATCAAAGAATGCTCGTGAATTGCGTCCTATGCCAGTGACAGTAACACACTTCAGAGGAACTTAAACACACTGGTAAAATGGGCTTTCACATAACAGATAAAATTTTATACAGAGAAGTGTGAAGTGATACAGTTTGGGAGGAAGAATGAGACAATGTACACCAATCTTTTTTGATCAAGGTTTGAAAAGGTTGCTCAGAGCAAACAGGACACTTGGCTTTATTAATAGAGGCAAAGAGTAAAAGCAAATAAGTTATGCTGAACCTTTATAAAGCACTGGGGCTGAATGGCCGACTCCTGCACCTCCACAGAAAGCTTCCACTCCAGTCTCAGACACCCTTGTCAGGATCACTTTCCATACATCCCGCCACTCCACGCACGGATATCTCCCTCAGGATCAGATCACAGCTCCACAGTCCTGCCACATCCAGTCGTGAATGGTGGTGGATAATTAAATAACTAACAAGATGAGGAGGCTCCAAAAACATTCACATCCTCAATGATGGTGGTGCTGAGCACGTCAGTGCAAAAGATGAAGCTGAACCATTTGCAACCATCTTCAGTCAGAAATATTAAGTGGATTTGATCTGTGCTAATTTCAGCTCCTCATGCTCGCTGGTGCCTTGGTTCTCTGGTGCTAATTTCAGAGTAAATCATGCAGCTTGACAATTGGAGCCAAAGAAAAAGACACAGGAGAGGTTGAAAGTGCCAAAACCTGGGATTGAACCAAGAACTGTTTAACTGTTAGTACAGCACGAACTTAACAAAGCTATTTCAACAACACACTAAAGCCACCATTCTGTCACTGCTTTGGAAGACAATATATACATTAAAGTGTTTGTAAAAAGTTACAGAACACAACATGTGAGTAATATTCCCCATTGTTATCTCAGTACTGATGGATTGTGAAGTGGGAGACAGCCAGAAGTCCCACTGAGCAGCACTGACCCTGAGCTGTGAGTGAAATGAGATAAAGTTCAATCTTTAGCAGAGAGATTCTGGAGAGAGGTAAGAGTCCTGAATCAAGGAAAGACTTTCTTACATAATAAAAGCCAAATACTGCAGATGCTGGAAATCTGAAATAAAAACAAAAAGTGCTCGAAATATTCAGTAGGTCTGGCAGCATCTGTGGAGAGAGAAAGAGAGAAAACATTTCAGGTCTGTGACCTTTCATCAGAACAGACAAAGGTTAAAAAAGAATTAGGTTTTAAACAAGTGAAGGGGAGGGGTGTGTGCGAGAGAACAAAGGGGAAGGTGTTTGATAGGGCAGAGGGCAGGAGAGATTAAATAACAAAGCTGTCCTGGGACAAAGGCAAAGAGTGTGTTAATGCTTGTGGTTGCCTGACACCAGTCATGCTCTGAAGTTATTGAACTCAATGTTCAGTCCACAAGGCTGTAGAGTGCTGAATCGAAAGCCAGGTGCTGCTCCTCGAGCTTGCGTTGATGTTCACTGGAACACTGGAACAGGCCAAAGACAGAAATGTTGACATGAGAACAGGGGGGAGTGTTGAAATGGCAAGCAACCAGAAGCTCAGGGTCATGCTTTCGCACTGAGCGGAGGTGTTCCACCTAATCTGCGTTTGGTCTACCCAGTTTAGAGGAGACCGCATTGTGAGCAGTGAATACAGTATACATAATTGAAAGAAGTACAAGTAAATCGCTGCTTCACCTGAAAAGAGTGCATCGGGCTTTGGATAATGAGCAGAGAGGAGGGAAAAGGGCAGGTATTATATCTCCTGCGATTGCATGGGAAGGTGCCTTGGGAAGGGGACGAGGTGTTGGGGTAATGGAGGAGTGGACCAGGGTGTTGTGGAGGGAACAATCCCAGCAGAATGCTGACAGGGGAGGGGAGGATGCGTTTGGTGGTGGCATCACGCTGGAGGTGGCGGAAATGGTGGAGGATGATCCTTTGGATGTGGAGGCAGGTGGGGTGGAAAGTGAGGACAAGGGGAACCCTGTCGCAGTTCTGGGAGGGAGGGGAAGGCGGAGGGCAGAGGTTGAGGGTCCTGTCAACTACACTGGGAGGGGGCCGGGGCGGGGGGGGGGGTGGTAGATGAAATCTGATGAAGTTGTTGAATTTAATTTCAAACACTCCTTGAACTCTCTGCCGATGAAGTCTGAAAAAGGGAAGAACAACCACACAACAAGGGTCTCAAATCCAAGACCCTGAGATTAAAAGTCTCATGCTCTACCAACTGAGCTAACAAGACCTGATACAGTACTTCTACTCTGTCTGTTATTGGACGGATGCAGCTGTTGGCTCCACCCCAAGGGCGGGAGTTTGTTCCACCAACCATGAAGCAGCTTCCCATCAATTCCCCAGATTATCAGTAAATCCACTTCCAGAAGCCTCAAAGTGTGATATATTCCTCTCACTCATCAATAATAAAACTGAAATCTTTTTATCTTCCAAATGCTGCCATCTATTTTGTCAGTATTTATTTCTCTCTCCTTTTTATTTAGTTCATGCATTCCTTAGGAATTTGTTTTCCAATTATTTCTGAGGGAAGAAATGAACAGATCTGGCAGCTCAAAACTGGGCATCCATGAGGCACTGTGGGCCATCAGCAGCAGCAGAATTGTATTTAAACACAATATGTTACCTCATGGCCTGACATATCCCTCACTCTACCATTACCATCAAGCCAAGGGAACAATAGTGGTTCAATGAAGTGTGCAGGAGGGCATGTCAGGAACGGCACCAAGCAGACCTAAAAATGAGGTGTCAACCTGGTGAAGCTACAACACAGGATTACTTGCATGTCAAACAGTGGAAGCAGCATGCAATAGACAGAGCTAAGCGATCTCACAACCAACAGATCAGATCAAAGCTCTGCAGTCCTGTCACATCCAGTCCTGAATGGTGGTGGATAATTAAACAATTAACAGGAGGTCAAGGCTCCACAAATATTCCCATCCTTAATGATAAGGGAGACCAGCATATCAGTGCAAAATACAAGGTTGAATCATTTGCAACCACCTTCAGCTAGAAGTGCCAAGTTGATGATCCATCTCGGCCTCCTCCTGAGGTCCCCAGCATCACAGATGCCAATCTTCAGCTAATCCAATTCACTCCACATGATATTTGCAGCGGTTCAAGAAGGCAGCTCACCACCACCTTCTCAAGGGCAATTAGGGATGGCGCCCATATCCCATGAATGAATAAAAAAAAAAATCAAGAAATGGCTGAAGGCTCTGGATACTGACAACATCCCGGCTGTAGTGCTGAAGACTTATGCTCCAGAACTAGCCGTGCCACCAGCCAAGCTGTTCCAGTACAGCTACAACACTGGCATCTACCCGGCAATGTGGAATATTGCCCAGGTGTGTTCTGTACACAAAAAGCAGGACAAATCCAACCCGGTCAATTACTGCCCCTCTTGATCATCAGTAAAGTGATGCAAGGTGTCGTTGACAGTGCTATCAAGCAGCACTTACTCAGCAATAACCTGCTCTTCATTGCTCATTTTGGGTTCCGCCAGGGCCACTCAGTTCCTGACCTCATTATGGCCTTGGCCCAAATATGGGCAGAAGAGTTGAATTCAGGAGGTGAGGTGAGGTGACAGTGACTGCTCTTGCCAAGAGCATCAAGGAGCCCTTGCAAAATTGAAGTCAATTTTAATCAGGGGAAAACTCTCCACTAGTTGGAGTCATACATCGCGCAAAGGAACATGGTGATGCTTGTTGGTGGCCAATCATCTCGGTCCAAGAACATCACTCAGGACTTCCTCACGGTAGTGTCCTAGGCCCCAACCATCTTCAGCTGCTTCATCAATGACCTTCCCTCTGTAATAAGGTCAGAAGTGGGGATGTTCGCTGATGATTGCAAAATGTTCTGTCGCATTAACATCTCCTCAGATACTGAAGGAGTCCAAGTCCACATGTAGAAAGACCTGGACAACATTGGGCTTGGGCTAACAAGTGGCAAGTAACTTTCACGCCACAAAAATACCAGGCAATGACCATTTCCTACAAGAGAGAATCTAACCATCTCCCCTTGATATTCAATGACATTACCATTGCTGAATCCTTCACTATCAACATTCAGGGGGTTACCATTGAGCAGAAACTGAATTGGATCAGCCAGATAAATAGCATAGCTACAAGAGCAGGTCAGAGGCTGGAAATTCTGCTGTGACTGACTCACCATCTACAAGGCACAAGTCAGGAGTGTGATGCAATACTCCCCACTTGCCTGGATGAGTGGAGCTCCAACAACACCAAAGAAACTCAACACCGTCCAGGACAAAGCAGCTCGTTTGATCAGCACCTCATCCACGACTTTAAATATTCATTCCCTGCACCACCAGTGAGCAGTGGCAGCAGTGTGTGCCATCTACAAGATGCACTGCAGCAACTCACCAAGCCTCCATCAACAACACCTTCCAAACGCCCGACCTTGAGAACCTGGAAGGACATTGAATGAATGGGAACACCACCATCTGCAAGCTCCCCTCCAAGCTACACACCATCTTGACTTGGAACTATATCACCGTTCCTTCACTGTCACTTGATCAAAATCCTGGAACCCCCTTCCCAACAGCACTGTTGTTTTACGTACAACACATGGACTGCAGTGGCTCAAATAAGCTGCTCACCACCACCTTCTCAAGGGCAATTAAGGATCGACAATAAAGGCTGCGTTTGCTGACAACACAACCACTAGGTGGCACAACTCGCTTTCTCCCCCTCCTTCGCACCGGCCGCTTCCACCCTCCACAGTCGCTCACTCCAGACCTCACTGCTCCCCCCACTTCCCTGGACGATTGTCCCCCGATCGCGTCACCCCATTCTCTGGTCGCTTGCTCACTCCCCACCCCCCCTCCCCTCCAGCCGCTAGCTCTATGCTGCGCTGCTTCCCTTCTCTCGGCCACTTGCTCCCACGTTTGTCCAGTCTCCACGCGCCGCCCGAAGAAGTAAGGTGGGCTGCAAAGTGTGACGTAGGTGCGAGTAGTGAGTGGCCTAGAGGAGGGAAGTGGCACAGCCTAGAGCTAGCAGCTGGAGCGGGGATTGGGAGGTTGAGAGAGAGCAGCCAGAGAGCTCGGTGATGCGAGCGGGGAACGATCGGCCAGGGGAGCATCGAGGTGTGGAGCGAGCAGCTGAGAGGAGGAAGCGGCGAGGCCTGGAGCGAGTTGCCGAGGGGGGAGAGCTCCAGCCTCAAAGTCTCCTATTCAGCCGCTTCCTCCAGCTGAGTGAGGGGCTGGATACCCGATGACGCTTTAGCGCACATGAGCGAAGATGGACCATGCGCGGATATGCCATGATGTTGGCGCTGCGCAATGACATCATCCTGCGCATGTGCCACTTAATCCTGGCAAGATGTAGTTGTGCCTATGAGCAGCTTGGCACAGTCCGATGATGTCAGCGGGCCGCTGCATTGACAGGAGTCACATTGTGTCAGCAGTGCCCACATCCCATGAAAGAATAAAAAAGAGATTTACCACAATGGTAGCAGGGTGAGGGATTTCAGTTATGTGGAGAGATTGGAGAAGCTGGGGTTGTTGTCCTTGCAGCAGAGAAAATTCAGAAGAAATTTGACACATTTGTTCAAAATCATGAAGTTCTTTAATAGTTTAAATAAGGAGAAACTGTTTCCAGTGGTAAAAGGGTCAGTAAGCAGAGGACACTGATATCAGGTGATTGGCAGAAGCACCAGAGATGACATGAAGAACCATTGTTTACACTGCAATGTGTTGTGATAAAGAAAGAAAAGACTTGCATTTATATAGCACCTTTCAAGACCACTGGACATATCAAAGCACTTTCTAAACAATGAAATACTTTTGAAGTGTTATCACTGTTGTAATGTCAGAAATGCAGCAGCTGATACCCACAAACAGCAATGTGTTAATGACCAACTGATCTGATTGAGAGGCAAATATTGATCACAACAGAGTGAATAATTGATGCGTCAGTTTCTGTATCTGAAATGTGACTTAGATCTGCTGTTATTAACCGAGGCAGCGCTGCAGAAGGATATGTTAATAATCTCTCACTAATCAACTGCAAACAGTCAGAATGTATAACTGTGAACAGCACTTTCTGCAATGTCAGGGCTGGAAAATTGAGGGAGGGAGAGACATTGTCAGTATCTGAGTGTACACAGCACTGTGCAGAGAAAGAGCCAATATACCGGGGCTGAGACACAGTGCATCTTTTCACATTTAATCACAATAATATCCACAGTCAGGAATTGAAAAGGATGAAAAACCAAATAACAAGAGCAAAAGTAAGAAAACTAAGCAATTATAGATTAGCTGATAAGCTTTCAAAGTGTTACCTGGTAGTCTACTGTTTTATATTCAATGCTCTCTCCACTGTGGCCAGGGAATGATTTCTTCTCAAGGGCTGAATATTAACAAAACTTCTTAGAACTTAAAATCTTTCAAAATTAATTCCATGGAGCTAATGGGGAAAAGTCAAATAACTGCATCAATTACAGGAGAGCTGGTTGGTGATGACGTGGATGTGTCTGCAGTGTGCAGGACCAGACTGTTTCTATAGATTCACAATGAATGTTCAACCCTTTATTTGGAACAGTAAAACTGATCGTGGACAATGGCTATTCTGGTTGCAGCAACCTGAAGATTTAACTCATTGACACCCTGCTTCAGGGGAATCGAGAAAGCATAACACCCAGCTCTGTCAGTTAGTGTGCTTGTTTGCTCACCCACAATTTGTTGGTTCAAGCACTTAAAAGGATGAGGCATTATTAACTTAAACTCTTCTACATCTGCTATATTACTCTTGCTGTTGATTCTTCAAAGATAAGGTTAATCAAGACTTTCTTTGTGAAATCCATGCTGACTGTGTTTTATTATATTTTCATTTTCATATGTATTTTCTACTTTTGGGAATTACAGGATATTGTCATTTTTTATTGATTTTATTTTTATTTATTGCATTTATTGCCCATCCCTAATTCCCTCGAGAAGGTGGTGGTGAGCTGCCTTCTTGAACCACTGCAGTCGATGTGGCGCTGTTAGGAAGGGAGATCCAGTATTTTGACCCAGCCACAGTGAAGGAACGGTGATATAGTTCCAATTACAGGATGGTGTGTGGCTCAGAGGGGAACTTGCAGGTGGTGGTGTTCCCATGCATCTGCTGCCCTTGTCCTTCTAGGTGATAGAAGTCATGGGTTTGGAAGGTGCTGTGTAAGGAGGCTTGCTGCGTTGCTGCAGTGCATCTTGTGGATGGTACACGCTGTGTGTTGGTGATGGAGAGAGTGAATATAGTGAATGAGGCGCCAATCAAGTGGGCTGCTTTGTCCTGGATGACGTTGAGCTTCTTAAGTGTTGTTGGAGCTGCACCCATCCAGGCAATGGAGAGTATTGCATCACACTCCTGACTTGTGCCTTGTAGATAGGGGACAGGCTTTGGGGAGTCAGGAGGTGAGTTACTTGCCGCAGGATTCCTAGTTTCTGACCTGCTCTTGTAGCCATGATATTTATATGGCTACTGCAGTTCAGTTTCTGGTCAATGGTAATCCACAGGATGTTGATAGTGGGGGATTCAGCAATGCTGTTGAATGTCAAGGGTAGATGGTTAGATTCTCTCTTGATTCAGAAGGTCATTGCCTGGCACTTGCGTGACTCGAATGTGAAATATCCTTATTGTAGGGTATTGTATTGTACTGTACAGTAACTACACTTGGAAAGTCCTTCATTGGCTGTAAAAGGCTTTACAAAGTCCTGTGGTCGTGAAATGCATGTGTTGCTTTTTCCATTGTTATCAGTGTAATTTTGATCAAAAGATAGGTTTCGTGAGCACAAGGTTTAAATCAATGTTGATTCAAATAATGTAAAAGCATCTATATTCTTGCACTGTACTTAATAATCACCATCTTCCCATCCTTACAGAGTACAATGTTTTTGACCCTGAAATTGATTCCACAATCTCAGTCCCTCAGACAATTTCAGCCCAGTTCTGATGAAAGATCACAGATCTGAAACGTTAACTCTGTTTCTCTCTCCACAGATGCTGTCAGACCTGCTGGGTATTTCCAGCATTTTCAAGAGTCTCGATTTAATGAACAGGAAACTTGTTTCAGATCAGATTGGGAGCCAGTGTGAAACCACTCCATTGTACTCATGTCTGAGATTCTGAGGACAGTTGGCTGTGAGTGGAAGACATTAATTAAATGTACCTAGCAACAGCTCAGACCAATTATTATTTTACATGGTGGTGTGATGGCCATCCAGGGGTTAAAAGTCGGTTTCTTGCAAGGTTTCAGTGTGCAGGAACACTAGAAGACCTCAGGGGTAAAGGCTCAGATCATCAACCAAGTTCTCCACCTGATGAGGGATCTAGACTGGACAAAGAGGACCGTGACACTTTGAGACCAAGCTCGACCAGTCCACACACCTGCTAGAGCTGTCAAGTTATATTCCCCAAGTTTGTTAAGTATAATTTTACTTCCAATTATTAAGTACTATTTGACTCTCAATAAAAGTTCTGGACTTATTAATCAAGTATCCTGTTGATTTAATTGGTTAAAGTCATGCCCAAAGAGATTGTCCACAATCGACTTTCCAGAACTGAAAGATAAGTCTGCAAGGATTGCTAATTTTACAGCCCTGTTTAAAAAGAGAGATAAACCCAGGAACTACAGACCAGTTCATCTAATGTCAGTGGTGGGGAAACTTTTAGAGACAATTATCCAGGAGAAAATTAACTGGCACTTGGTCGAACATGGGCTAATAAATGACAGCCAGTACAGATTGGTTAACAGAAGATTGTGTCTGAAATAATTAATGAATTAACTTCTTTGATGAAGTTTCACAGAGAGTTGACCAGGGTGGTGAGGTTGATGGTGTGTGTCTGCACTTCAAAATTGTGTTTGAAAAAGTACCATAAAATAGACTTGTTAACAAAATTTGAGCAGATGGGATTAAAGAGGCAGTGGCAGCGTGGATACAACATTGGCTGAGAGACGGAAAGCATAAAGTAGGGTGAATGCTTGTTTTTCAGAATGGAGGGACTAATCCAGTAATGTCACTGTTGTTGCAGTGTGTGCAGTGTCTGACCCTGAGCTGTCCTAAGGAGGGGGCTGTTTGTGATGTTCCTGTGGGGTGTATTATCATCAGGGTATCTCTCTGAGCTGTCACAGGGATGGGGCAGTGTGTGAGATCCTTGTGCATGTCATGCAGGCCCACTGGCGTGTGGTTCCATCCTGATGCCAAGAAACGGAGCCCCATCTATGGGCAAAAAGTCTCACTTCCCTGTGGGTGTCTTGAGAGAGAAGAAGGCTTAGGGAGTAAACCTGGACAGTAAATCCGGAGTGGAGTCCCATACCTGTTACTTATCAGGTAGTTTTCCAGCAACTCCTACAGCAGAGCTAGTACGAAACAGTGCTGTTTTTTTCCTTTCCTTTGGACAATACTAGCAATGCTGAGAGGGGGTCCTGATGCTCAGTGTCTCCATACTATTTGCCCAGGCCTGTGCCTGGAGAGGACACTCCAGCTTCATGGTTAAACATCAGCAAAACATGGGAAGAAACAGTTACCGATTATAAGCTCTCACTCAATTGGTGTAGAGTATGAGCACCAGGGGTTACTTTTGACAGTGGGAGAGATCTTCGCGTCTCAATGGATAACTACCACCTACTCCAAGCTGTGCAGCCGCCAGTCAGTTAGGTGCTGTCCTGCCACGACCTACCTGCTTCAATGGGTGCTTGCACCTTCGAGAGATATCTCTCAACTGGCGGATTGATAATCTATGCACCAGGCAAGACAAACTCAACAAAGAAGACACCAGTGCTTCGCATCACAAGCTGGAATGTAAGGACCATGTGTCCTGGCCTTACCGACAACCTTCTGCAGCACACACAAGACAGCTGTGATTGACAAGGAACTCACAAGGCTCAATGTGGACATTGCTGTGCTGCAAGAAACTGGACCCATTCAAAGTGGATCCCTCAAAGAGAAACACGACACCTTCTTCTGGCAGGGGAAATCCCAAGAGGCAACTCGTGAGCATGGAGTGGGTTTCACAGTAGAAAAACACGCCACTTGCAATGAGTGAACCCTCCACAGTTGGCTCAGAGAGACTTCTTCCCCTTCACTTGTTAACAAGCGCGGGCCCAGTTAATCTCATGTGCATCTATGTCCCGACACTCACCTCCACCCCAGATGTCAAGGATCAATTCTATGAGACACTTGACACTGCCATCAGTAGAATTCCCAGCACTGAGGGACTGTATCTTCTAGGGGATTTCAACGCAAGCTTGGGTACTGACTACAGCTTGGTCAATGAGCATAGGGCACCAGGTGATTAGCAAGATGAACAAAAATGGACAGAGATTTTGGAGCGTTGCTGTCACCATGGACTCTGTGTGACGAACAGCTACTTCCAACTCAAGCTGTGCCACAAGGTGTCCTGGAGACATCCGAGACCATGCCACTGGCACCAGCTAGACCTTATCATCACCAGACATACCACCCTCAGCAGTGTCCTCATCACTCGCAGCTATCACAGCGCTGACTGTGACACTGACCACTCCCTGGTGTGTAGCAAGGTCAGGCTTCAGCCAAGGAAGCTTCATCCATCCATGAAGAAAGGTCGTTCTCGGATCAACACTCACCGAACCACTGATCCAGAAAGGACCCAGGAGTTCCTCAACATCCTAGATCAGTCTCTTTCAGAAAACACCCAAGGCTTCAGTGCAGTGTCAAAGTGGAATCATCTGCACGCCACCATCTATAACTCTGCACTCACTGTATGGGAAAAGAGATGGGAGGAATGCTGACTGGTTTGAGGCTTATTGGACTGAAATGGAGTCAGTTACTGCAACTAAGAAGAGAGCCCTCATGAACTACAAACAAGTCCCCAGCAAACAAACTCTAGATGCTCTCAGAGCTGCCAGAAACAAGTCTCTGCAGACTGCTCGGCACTGCACCAATCAATACTGGTTAAAACTCTGCAACAGCATACAATCTGCCACTGAATCTGGGGGATGCTAGAGGGACATATGAACGAATTCAACACACCAAGGTTCCTTAGACAGCACCTTCCATACCCGCAACCTCTACCAACTAGAAGGACAAGGCAGCAAATTCATGGGAACACCACCACCTGCAAGTTCCCCTCCAAGCCACACACTATCGTGACTTGGAACTATATCGCCTTTCCTTCACTGTTGCTGGGTGAAAATCCTGGAACTCCCTTCCTAACAGCACTGTGGGTGTACCTACCTCACACAGACTGCAGCGGTTCAAGAAGGCAGCTCACCACCACCTTCTCATGGGAATTGAGGGATGGGCAATAAATGCTGGCTTAGCCAGTGATGACCACATCACATGAATGAATAAAAAGAAAATTATGAAAGCAACGGGCCCAGCAGTAACTAAATCAGCACCTTTGAAGACAAAGACAGGGACAATCATCACTGAACCTAACAAGCAGATGGAAAGGTGAGTGGAGCATTACCTTGAACTCTACATAACGGAGAACATTGTCATTGAAGTAGCTCTCAGCACCATTCCAGACTTCCCTGTCATGGAGGAGCTGGACAGCGACACCACCATAGAGCTCAACAACGCCATTGACCGTCTTGCCAGTGGTAAAGCCCCGGGAAATGATGGTATTCCACCTGGAATCATCAAAAGTGGAAAAGCAGCTCTGCTGCAGCATCTCCATGAACTTCTGTGTCTCTGTTGGAAGGGGAGATCTGCGCCTCTAAACATGCGTGATGCAAACATTGTCACCTTGTGCAACAATAAAGGTGATCGCAGTGACTGCAGAAATTACCGAGGCATCTGCTTGCTAAGTATTGTGGGGAAGGTCTTTGCTCGCATTGCTCTGACCAGATTGCAGACCCTGACATCACACATCTATCCTGAGTCTCAGTGCAGCTTCAGAGCTGGTAGATCGACAGTCGACATGATTTTCTCACTTCGGCAGTTACAGGAGAAGTACTGTGAACAGTACAGACCACTCTACATTGTCTTTATAGACATCACCAAGGCCTTCAATCTTGTCAGCAGAGACGGACTCTTCAAACTGCTGTGGAAACTCGGCTGCCCTCCTGAACTCTTGGGCGTCATCTCTTCTTTCGACGAGAACATGCACAGTTCCGTCAGTTACAATGGAGCAACATCAGACACTTTCACGATCAGCAGTGGGGTAAAACAGGGCTGTGTCCTGGTGCAAACTCTCTTCGGAACGTCGGAGGAGGCAGTTTAACCTGTCGAGCCTGCTCTGTCATTCAATTACATCCTTGCTGATCATCTACCTCAACACCACTTTCCCGCGCTCTCCCCATATCCCTTGATGTCATGAGGATCAAGATTTCTATCAATTTCTGTCCTGAACATGCTCAATGATTGAACCTTCACAAACCCCTGAGGTAGAGAATTCCAAAGATTCACCACCCTCTGAGTGAAGAAATTCCACCCTATCTCAGTTATAAATGGCCTTTTAAATGAAACTTGAAGGAATACAATCCCAGTTTCCTCATAAGACAATCCCACCATCCCAGGGATTAGTCTGGTGACCCTCTGTTGCACTCCCTCTGTGGCAAGTATATCCTTCCTTAGATAAGGAAACCAAAACTGTACACAATACTCCAGCACGATCTCACCAAGGCTCTATACGATTGCAGCAAGACATCTTTACTTCTGTACTCATGACCCCTTGTGTTAAGGCCAACATACCATTTGCCTTCCTAATTGATTGCTGCACCTGCATGCGAGCTTTTAGTGTCTCATGAACAAGGACACCCAGGTCCCGTTGGACATCAACACTTCCCAACCTCTCACCATTTAAGAAATACTCTGTCTTTCTGCTTATTCTACCAAAAATGGATATCTTCACACTTATTCACATTATATTCCATCTGTCATTTCATTCACTTATCCTGTCCAAGTCCCCTGGAAACCTCCTTGTAACCTCCTCACAGCTCACATCCTTTACAATTGGCATATTCTTCTCCATGCTGCTATTTTACACTTTCAGTGACTCAGATGGGGGTGTCCACCTGCATACCAGAGCTGATGACAAGCTGTTCATCTTGGCAAGACTGCGCACCAAGACCAAAATGAGTCAGTTCTTGGTCTGTGAGTTGCTGTTTGCTGATGACGCTGTGCTGACATCCCATAATGAAGTTCATTAACAGCAGCTTGTATATCGGTTCTCCCTGGCCTGCAACGAGTTTGGACTGACGATCAGCATCAGGAAGATCAAAGTTATGGGCCAGGCCGTAGAGACTCCACTTTCCATCAACATCGACAACCTCACTTTGGAGGTTGTCAACAGCTTCACAGACCTTGGATCAACAATCACCAGCAATCTGTCCCTTGATACTGAAATCAGCACCAGGATTGTCAATGCTGCAGCTGTCATGTCAAAGTTGAGAAGACGAGTGTGAACCAACAGCAAACTGATCGAAAATACAAAGCTCCGCGTGTAACAGGCTTGTGTTCTCAGCATCCTCCTTTAGAGTAGAGAAGCATCAACAACTTATACAAGCCAAGAAAAGCAGCTGAACAGCTTCCACCTCCGCTGTCTCAGATGGATATTGGGCATCTCCTGGCAGGACAGAGTGCCGAATGCGGAAGTACACCAGCGTGCAGGGATCTGCAGCATGTTTGCCCTCTTGAGTCAGCAGTGACTCTGTTGACTGGGTCATGTGTGCTGAATGGATGACGGTCGCTTTGCCAAAGACACGCTCTTTGGTGAGCTTGCTATCAGCACGAGACCAACAGGTCACCTACGTCTGTGATACAAGGACATCTGCAAAGCGAGATCTCAAGCTGACTGGGATTGGAGTCGATGCATGGGACGTCCTTCCTGCTGACTGGAATTCCTGGAGAAAGGCATTCAGGAAGACCATGGGAAAAGCAGAGGACAAAAGAAATGACCAGATGGTGGGAAAGAGAGCTCAGAGGAAGGAAAAATTATCAGTCGACCTCGGGCCAATGATATTCATCTGTACCAGCTGCGGAAGGGATTGTCACTCACGAGTCATCCTCTACAGCCACAACAAACGATGTTTCATACAGAAGTGACGTACACCCCGGGTGTAGCCCATCGTCTTCCAAGACGGACGGTTGCCTATTACAATTAAAACGACAGCTACAACTACAAGAGCGAGTCAGAGGCTGGGAACTCTGCCGTGACGAACTCAACTCTTGACTCGCCAAAGCCTGCCCACTATCGACAAGGCCTTCCTCTGATTTCAATTATACACACATTTGTGATCTGGCTCTGTGGCTTAGTTGGTTAAAGCACCTGTCCAGTAAACAAAAAATCTTGGGTTCAACTCCCAGCAGAGCCTTGTTTCACAGTAACAACTTGCTTGAAAAGTTTCATTATTAACATTGACATTTGTGAACTTTAATTCAAAATACATGATGAATTTCAATGACGTAAACAAACAGCCTTTGTGAAGGATATGAGTTTGGAATGGCTGTTCCTCCTTGTGCAGAATTTCAGTGCTGATACATCAAAGGTAACTTCTTTGACATAAATTTGTTCACAGTTCCATTCAACCTGGAAAACAGCTTGATATTAATCTCACTGAAGGAATAGTGTTTGTGTCATTATGTGTTGCTTTCAACCGAGACTGGGACATGACGCAAGTGGGAGGGTTTCTCTGAGGTCTGGAATATTTGTCAGTCAGGAACAAGAAAAATCAAAGGAACCAAATCAGAAAACCTATGTCTCATGTGGTTACCGAGAAACGGTGAGAAGATATTAAACTTTGTTGTATTTAATACAACTGTGTGAACTTTGATCTTTCCTGCCTTTTATAAGCAGTATTTGAAGGGTCTCAGTAAAAATGTTCAGTGTTGATGAGAGTGGGGTCTGGCTGAGCAGCTGCTTAATGTGACAGGGTCAGGACTGGATGCAGGAAGTTCTCTGACAGTCTCTCTCTGATGGGTTGGGTTGATTTTCAACTGGCAGCTGTTGCTGTTTTGATAATTCAAGTTCCCTCCACCAATTTTTTTGGACAGACAGTGCAGTATGAGGATGTAAAGGGTTAATGCTGAAGACAGTGGGATCAACCCCTCCCGCAATCAGAGTGATGATGTAACAGTCACATGAGATGAGGTTTGGGAGGAGAGAGAGCAGCACCAAGGATGCTAGTTTAGGAGGCTTGATGAGTGTGTAGATAGTATTGTGTAAATTAGAAAAGAGTTCTTAGTTCTTTCAGCAGGAAATGTGTCCAGAAAATATCGCGAAACTCACAATTTTATTATTCAGGAGTTGGAACACAGGGATATTAACTCCAAGTGACAGTAGTGGTTTCATTTAACAAAAGAAAAGTAGAGAATAATATTGCTCATTGATTGAAATCCCCCAGTGAGGAGACAGTTAAACAGGTGATCTGTTGGGGCATCCTTCAATCCAAGGTTTCGGCAGCATTTAATCTCCCTTTTTGGTGAAATTCTCTGTTATTTGCATCTTTTTTTAATCCAGCTTTGATGGACCAGTGAAAAAACTGAAAAAAGTGAACAGATCCATCCTTTCTTTTCTTCCTTCTTCCCATCAGTTTCTCTTTTCTGTCCCAATTTAATCTGCTGTTTTATCCATTCCAATCATAATTCAACATTCCAATCAAATCTATTTGTTATTCCACAGTGTCTCTCCATGTGTTTTATTCTGTTGTATTCTCTCACAGTCTGTTTGATGATCAATTTTACATTTCACTCTGTTCTGGTGAAGATCAGAAGCAGTGTTATCTGTTTGCAACACCTTACAAGTCGGCCTGAGGCTGTGTCTCATAGATAATGTGGAGTTAGGAACATAGGAACATAGGAGCAGGAGTCGGCCATTCAGCCCATCGAGCCTACCCCACCATTCAATATGATCATGGCTGATCATCCACTTCAATGCCCTTTTTCCAACACTTTCCTCATATTCCCTTATGTCATTTGTATTTAGAAATCTATCAATCTCTGCTTTAAACATACTCAATGACTGAGCTTCCACAGCCCTCTGGGTTACAGAATTCCAAAGATTCACAACCCTCTGAGTAACAACATTTCTCCTCATCTCTGTCCTAAGTGGCTTGCCCCTTATTTTGAAATTGCGTCCCCTGGTTCTCGACTCCCTAACCAGGGGAAACATGTTAGCTGCATCTACCCTGACTGTCCTTTAAATATTTTGTAGGTTTCAATGAGATCACCTCTCATTCTTCAAAACTCTAGAGAATACAGCCCCAGTTTCCCCAATCTCTCTTCATAGGACAGTCCCACCATCCCAAGAACAAGTCTGATGAACCTTCTTTGCACTCCATCTCTGGCAATAATATCTTTCCTGAGGTAAGGCGACCAAAGCTGCACACAGTACTCCAAGTGCAGTCTAACCAAGGTTCTATACAATTGAAGCAAGAATTCACTACCCCTGTACTCAAATCCTCTTGCGATAAAGGCTAACATACTATTCGCCTTCCTAATTGCTTGCTGCACCTGCATGTTAGCTGTCAGTGACTTATTGACATGGATACCAGGTCACCCTTATATTCTATACCTCAGTTATTGACCTGTACTGCTACTTCAGGGATCTGTGGACATTCACTCCAACGTCCCTCACTTCCTCTACACCGTTCAGTGTTCTCCCATTAATTGTGTATTCCTTTGCCTTTTTTGACGCCTGCTCTCGCTGTTCCCTGCTCTCCGAGTGAACTCTTGCTCCCTCTCTCTCCTGGGCTGTTTATGCTCCACTCTGCTCTCACTGTTTCCTGCTCTCTTAATGTATCAATATTTGTTTGCCTTGTGTTTAATTTAAAATATGGATTAACTGTATTTTACAGTTGTAGGTTTTATTTGGTAGTCCTGTGCAAGTTATGGATTGGTATTTAATATTTAGCTCTGTGAAAACGATTGTGAATGAAAATATAACTTTCAATCTTATACATGGGCTGGTCTGCAAGCTCCAAGTCCTTCATTTTGTAGTAATGGAATTGATACTGTATCTTTCAGTCTTAATCTCTGTGGGATTTTTGAACTGGTATGTAATGCATAACTTGGTCTAACGTCTGATGTACATTATTGGGATTCATAGGATCATAGGAAATAGGGGCATTAGGTCATTGAGCCCATCAAGCCTGCTCCAACATTCAAACAGATCGTGACTGATCATCTACCTCTACGCCATTTTTCCCTGCTATCACCATATCCCTTGATCTTGTTAGTATTTAGAAATCTATCGATTTATGTCTTGAATATGTTCAATGATTGATCTTCCACAGCCCTCTGGGATAAAGAATTCCACAGATTTCTCACCCTCTGAGTAAAGAAATTCCTGCTCATCTCAGTCTCAAATGGCCTGCCCTTATTCTGAGACTGTGTCCCATTGTTCTAGACTCACTAGACAGAGGAAACATCCTATCCATATCTACCCTGTGACACCCTGTAAGAACTTTGTCTGTTTCAATGAGATCACCTCTCATTCTTCAAAACTCCAGAGAATTTCGGCCCAGTTTCTGCAGTCTCTCATCATAAGACAATCCCACCATCCAAGGGGATGAGACCGGTGAATCTCTGTTCCACTCCTTCTGTGACAAGTCTATCCTTCCTTAGATAAGGAAACCAAAATTGTACAGAATACTCCAGGTGCGGTCTCATCCAGACTTCATACATCTTTACTCATGTACTCAAATACGCTTTCAATGAAGCCAACATACCATTTGCCTTCCTGATTGCTTGCTGCACCTGCATACTAGCTTTTAGTCTCATGAACAAGGACACCCAGGTGCCTTTGGACATCGACACTTCCCAGCCTCTCACCATTTAAGAAATACTCTTTCTGTTCATTCTACCAAAGTGGAGAACTTCACACTTATTTACATTATATTCCATCTGCCATATTCTTGCCCATTCATTTAACCTGTCCAAATCCCCTTGAAGCCTCCTTGCATTCATTCTGTACCTTTCAACCAGGTAAATTTTGTCTGTTCTATTTCAGATTTTATATTTAAAATGTAACCATGGTGACAGAGTTTATTTAGATCTGATAGTGAGTTTGTTTTTGGGCTGTGATTGATGTATCAACCTGTCAGCTGTATTGAATTGGAGTGAAATGGAAACAACTTCTGTCTCTCCTGTTGTTGTTTGACTGTTGGATTGAAAATGTGTCTCTTGACTTTGGGATCAGTGTCTGTCTGACTACTTATTTTGTTTGCTCCAGTGGAACTAATGAGCTGGCAGTATCTCTGTGCTTTGGGAGTGATCCTGTACCGACTGTGTGTTGGAACGAGATCACTTTCCTTGTGTCCAAGAATCACCACATCCATTCAGGTTTCTTCGTGTATTTTCCTGCAGGAATGAAAGAACTGGTGAGGTAGAAGATACAAAAGCGATCAATGTAATCGTCCCAATAATAATCATTATGAACAATCACAAAATGAAAACCAGGAACACAAACAGTGTCATTGTCTGACTCCACTGCAGTACTGCAGCATTCAGCTTCTGTTTACCAGGTGTTTGCAGAGGTTTTACAAACACTCCCCGATTCCCCCTCAACTTCCCGCCACTCAATGCTAATCTCTGAGCACATCTGCGGACACGCTCCCAAATCAGTGGCTGCTGGAAGCAGATGCTGTTTGTTCCCTTCCCCCGGGCCCGGGAAGTCTCCATTAGCAGCTGATTTAAAGCATCTTCCCCTGATTGAGTGAATGGCCTCACAGACTGGGTTGGGGAAAGACTGCGCATGCGCTCCACTCCTCATTGTGACGTCCCACTGGGGCGGGGCTGGATCGCGCGTGCGCAGATCTTTGCAGCAATTCAGCATTCAAACATCAATGGGAACTTTGCCCATTTCACCCTCATCAAAGTCCCAAAGAAAGTGAAGAGGGGCTTGGACTGGAGGGAGGGAGCGGCGGGGTAGGGGGAACCCAGAACCCAGAAAGCTGCCCACTTGCCCCATTTTGATGCTCAATTTGCGGTCATTCCCTGCAGGGGGTTTGTTATTATTGAGCCCCTCCTGGTAAAACAATCCGATAGAAAGAGGGGAGAAAGGAGGGAGCCGGTGTGTTTGCTGGGACCTTGCAGAATTCATTTCAGCAGCAAAAGTCCCGGGTTATATTAACCCGAGTGAAACACGCTGTCAGTGAGAGGGAAACCGAACGGCCCTTTTCATCTTTTCATTGGAAACAAAGTAGAGCCGGAAGTGCGGCGAGCAGAGCAGACACACAAGCTCAATGACAGGAGAGCTCGGCCGTCCCTGAGTTTCAGCTCCCGGCTCTTACATTTCTTCATCCACACTGTCTTTACTGTGGATGTTCAGGGGTTCCTTGTCGGATCTGAGGACTGTATCCATTAAACATTCTGAGTCAGGGGATCCATACACTCTCTGTTACCAAGATTTATGGGCAGGAATGTTTCAAAACTTTGTCTATTAAATCATTGTATTATTCACAGAACTAATGAGGCAATCGGTTCATTATTCTGGCCTTGAACTTGGTTTGGGTAGACCGAAAACTGAGAGGTTCAGCACCTTTCCAGTTCTTCACTAATATAACTGATTTTTTTTGATGAAGTAACAGAAAAGGTTGATGAAGGGAAAGCAATGGATGTTGTCTATATGGATTTTAAGAAAGCGTTTGACAAACTACCACATAAAAGACTGGGTAACAAAACTGAGGCTCCTGGAATAGGAGGGTCAGTATCTGCTTGGATTTAAAAATGGATGAAATATCAAGAAAAGCGAGTTGTGATATTTGGTTGTTTTTCAGAATGGAAGATGGTGAACAGTGATGTCCACAAGGGTCAGTGTCAGGACCACCATATATATAAATGACTTGAATATTGGAATCACAGAATCACAGAATTGTTACTACACAGAAGGAGGCCATTTGGCCCATCGTCTCTGCACTGACTCTCCAAATGAGCAATTCACCTCATGTCACTTCCCCGTCTTCTCCCCATAATCCTGCACATTCTTCCTTTTCAGATAACAGTCTAATTCCCCTTTGAATTCGTCAATTGAACCTGCCTCCATCACATTCTCAGGCAGTTCATACTTTAACCACTCGCTGTGTGAAAAAGTTTTTCCTCATGTCGCTTTTGCTTCTTTTACCAATGACTTTAAATCTGTGCCCTCTCGTTCTCGATCCTTTCACAAGTGGGAACAGTTTCTCCCTATCCACTCTGTCCACACCCCTCATCATTTTGAATACCACTATGAAATCTCCTCTTAGCCTTCTTTTCTACAAGGAAAACAGTCCTAACTTCTCCAATCTATCTTCATAACTGAAGTTCCTCATCCCTGGAACCATTCTCATGAACCTCTTCCATAATCTCTCCAATGCCTTCACATCTTTCCTAAAGTGTGGCACCCAGAACTGGATGCAGTTCTTCAGCTGAGGCTAGTGTCTTAGCCAAGTTCAACATGACCTACTTGTTCTTGTACTCTGTGCCTCTATCACTAAAGCCGAGGATACTGTATGCTTTATTAACCACTCTCTCAACCAATAACATATAACCCCAGGTCCCACTGCTCCTGCACCCCCTTTAGAATTGTACCCTTTATTCTATATTGTCACTCCATGTTCTTCCTACCGAAATGAATCAATTCACATTTCTCTGCATTGAACTTCACCTGTCATCTGTCCTCCCATTCCACCAACTTGTCTCTGTCCTTTTGAAGTTCCACACTATCATCCTTACAGTTCACAATGCTTCCAATTTTCGTATCATCCATAAACTTTGAAATTCTGCCCTGTCCACCAAGGTCTAGGTCATTAATATATATCAGGAAAGGCAAGGGTCCCAACATTGACTCCTGGGGAACTCCACTACAAACCTTCCTCTAGTCCGAAGAACATCCATTGCTCACTACTCTTTGTTTCCTGTCACTCAGCCAATTCCATATCCATGTTACTGCTGTCCCTTTTATTCCATGAGTTATAACTTTGCTCACAAGTCTGTTGTGTTGCATTGTATCAAATTCCTTTTGAAAGTCAATAAAAGCAAAATACTGCAGATGCTAGAAATCTGAAATATAAACAGAAAGTGCTGGAAATACTCAGCAGGTCTGGCTTCATCTGTGGAGAGAGAAACAGAGTTAATGTTTCACATCAGTGACCTTTCAGATGCTGCCAGACCTTTTGAAAGTCCATGTACGCCACATCAACAGCATTGCCCTCATCATCCCTCTCTTTTACCTCATCAAAAAACTCCAGCAGGACAGTTAAACATAACTTTCCCTTAAGAAAGCCATGCTGGCTTTCTTGAATTAACCCACATTTGTCCATGGGGCGATTAATTTTGTCCCGAATTATTCTTTCGAGAAGAGAGTGAGACGAGGTGAGTTGCTTTAGCAGAGAGCCAGCATGGGTTCTTCAGGCCGAATGGCCTCCTTCTGTGCTTTAGCCATTCTATGATTGTATGATTCTAGCAGCAACAGTTGGTGGAGAGGCAGTGATGCAGGAATGGGTTGACAGAAAGGGGAAAGTCTGGGCTGGTGTGTGTTTGCAGCATTTGCAGCTTGTGTGCGGGTTTGAAGAAAGGTGATTTGGAAGCTGTGTTCCAAATTGAAGAGTTTATTGGAAGCCTGAAGTTGATGTCAATGAAGAAAAAAATGTGTTAAGATGAAGCGTGGTGTGATTGTGGATAGCAGTAAATATATTGTTGGTGAATTATTTGTGTTAATAAACTTCCACTGCACCCTCTGCTGCAGGCTGCTGTTTATATCCAGCTGTGTATTAGTGCTGTGTGTTAGATAAATGTTTAACATAGAACATAGAACATAGAACATACAGCACAGAACAGGCCCTTCGGCCCACAATGTTGTGCCGATCCTTTGTCCTCTGTCAAGGACAATTTAATCTATACCCCATCATTCTCCTTTATCCATATACCTATCCAAAAGCCTTTTGAAAGTCCCTAAAGTTTCTGACTCAACAACTTCCCCGGGCAAGGCATTCCATGCCTCGACCACTCTCTGGGTAAAGAACCTTCCCCTGACATCCCCCTTATATCTCCCACCCTTCACCTTAAATTTATGACCCCTTGTAACGCTTTGCTCCACCCGGAGAAAAGGTTTCTGACTGTCTACCCTATCTATTCCCCTGATCATCTTATAAACCTCTATCATGTCACCCCTCATCCTTCTCCTTTCTAATGAGAAGAGGCCTAGAATGTTCAGCCTTTCCTCGTAAGACTTATTCTCCATTCCAGGCAACATCCTGGTAAATCTCCTCTGCACCCTCTCCAAGCCTTCCACATCCTTCCTAAAATGAGGCGACCAGAACTGCACACAGTACTCCAAATGAGGCCTTACCAAGGTCCTGTACAGCTGCATCATCACCTCACGGCTCTTAAATTCAATCCCTCTGCTAATGAACGCTAACACCCCATATGCCTTCTTCACAGCCCTATCCACTTGAGTTGCAACTTTCAATGATCTATGCACATAGACCCCAAGGTCTCTCTGCTCCTCCACATGCCCAAGAACCCTACCGTTAACCCAGTATTTTGCATTCATGTTTGTCCTTCCAAAATGGACGACCTCACACTTTTCAGGGTTAAACTCCATCTGCCACTTTTCAGCCCAGCACTGCAACCTATCCAAGTCCCTTTGCAGACGACAATAGCCCTCCTCGGTATCCACAACTCCACCAACCTTTGTATCATCTGCAAATTTACTGACCCACCCTTCGACTTCCTCATCCAAGTCGTTAATAAAAATCACAAACAGGAGAGGACCCAGAACTGATCCCTGCGGCACGCCACTGGTAACTGGGCTCCAGGCTGAGTATTTACCATCTAAGACCACTCTCTGCCTTCTATCAGTTAGCCAATTCTTAATCCAACTGGCCACATTCCCCACTATCCCATGCCTCCTGACTTTCTCCATAAGTCTACCATGGGGGACCTTATCAAATGCCTTACTAAAATCCATGTACACCACATCCACTGGTTTACCCTCATCCACTTGCTTGGTCACCTGCTCAAAGAATTCAATCAGGCTTGTGAGGCAAGACCTACCCCTCACAAAACCGTGCTGACTGTCCCGAATCAAGCAGTGTCTTTCCAGATGCTCAGAAATCCTATCCCTCAGCACCTTTTCCATCAACTTGCCTACCACCGAAGTAAGACTAACTGGCCTGTAATTCCCAGGGTTGTTCCTATTCCCTTTCTTGAACAGGGGCACAACATTTGCCACCCTCCAATCACCTGGTACCACCCCCGTCAGCAGAGAAGATGAAAAGATCATTGCCAGCGGCTCTGCAATTTCATCCCTTGCTTCCCATAACATCCTTGGATATACCCCGTCAGGCCCGGGAGACTTGTCTATCTTCAAGTTATTCAAAAACCCCAACACATCTTCCCTCCTAACGAGCACTTCCTCGAGCTTACCAGTCTGCTTCCCACCGTCCTCTTCAGTAATACACCCCTTCTCATTCGTAAATACCGAAGAGAAGTACTCATTCAAAACCTCACTTATCTCTTCCGGCTCAACACACAGTCTCCCGCTATTGTCCTTGACCGGACCTATGGTCCCCCTAGTCATCCTCATATTTCTGACATACGTTTCAACGCTGTTTATAAAGCAATAGCATTGCACTCAAACAGTCCCAGACATAGCAACACACGAACAAAAGCAAAATACAGCAGATGCTGGAAATCTGAAATATAAACAGAAAATGCTTGAAATAGTCAGCAGGTCTGGCAGCATCTGTGGAGAAAGAAACAAAGTTAATGTGAGCTAAGGAAACAGACCTGAACTGTTAACTGTTTCTCTCTGCACAGATGCTGCCAGACCTACTGAGCATTTCCAGCATTTTCTGTTTTTATTACAGCAACACCTTTGATCAGCAGTAGCGGTGATAGTGCGAGCCTGGGGGCAGCCGGGAAGGTACGTTTCACTATAAAGTACTTACCTGGCGATTCGGCGGACGCGGACACGGGGACTGCTGGGTAAGTGAACTTATATATTCGGGCAGTGGCTAAACCCGAAACACTACACGTGTAGTGTCTCCCACCCACCCTCCTCCTCCAACCAAAAAAATGGACTCTTGTGTGGAGGGTTTGGTAAGGTAAGGTTTTCCTTTATATTTTTTTATTCTCTGTTGTCAATTTAGAGCAGAGGGGATGGAAGCTAGGGCAGTTGCATGCTCCTCTTGCAGGATGTTGGAGGTAAGGGTCACCACTTGTGTCCCTGCTGACTTCACCTGTGAGAAGTGCACCCAACTCCAGCTCCTCACAGACCACGTTAGGGAACTGGAGCTGGAGCTGGATGAACTTCGGATCATGCGGGAGGCAGAGGGGATGATAGAGAGCAGTTATAGGGAAGTACTGACACCTAAGTCACAGGATAAAGGTAGCTGGGTGACCGTCAGGGGAGGGAAAGGGAATAGGCACAAAGTGCAGGGATCCCCTGTGGCCGTTCCCCTCAATAATAAGTATACCGTTTTGGATACGGGGGGGGGCGGCGGGGGACCTACCAGGGGAAAGCCACAGCGGCCAGGTCTCTGGCACTGAGCCTGGCTCTGCGGCTCAGAAGGGAAGGGTGGAGAATAGGAGAGCGATAGTGATAGGAGATTCAATGGTTAGAGGAACAGACAGGAGATTCTGTGGTCGCGAACGAGACTCCCGGATGGTATGTTGCCTCCTGGGTGCCAGGGTCAGGGATGTCTCAGATCGAGTCTACAGGATTCTTAAGGGGGAGGGGGAGCAGCCAGAAGTCGTGGTACATATCGGCACCAATGACATAGCTGGGAAAAGGGATGAGGACCTGAAAAGCGAATATAGGAGTTAGGTTGGAAGCTAAAAGGCAGGACGAGCAGAGTAGTAATCTCAGGAGTGATACCGGTGCCACGTGCTAGTGAGGCTAGAAACAGAGAGCGAGTGCAGCTGAACACGTGGCTACAGAGCTGGTGTAGGAGGGAGGGCTTCAGTTATGTGGATCATTGGGATACCTTCTGGGGAAGGTGGGACCTGTACAAGAAGGACGGGTTGCATCTGAACTGGAGGGGCACCAATATCCTGGGCGGGAGGTTTGCTAGATCTCTTCGGGCGGGTTTAAATTAGTTTGGCAGGGGGATGGGAACCGGAGCTATGGATAAGTGGATGGGGTAGCTGTTGAACAGGCAGATACCGAGTGCAGAGAGTCTGTGAACAAGGTTAGACAGTTGACAGGGCAAAGTTTCAGCCAGTATGATGGGTTGAAGTGTGTCTATTTTAATGCAAGAAGTGTCAGGAATAAGGGTGATGAACTTAGAGCATGGATCAGTACTTCGAGCTACGATGTTGTGGCCATTACGGACACTTGGAGATCACAGGGGCAGGAATGGATGTTGGATGTTCCGGGGTTTAGATGTTCCAAAAGGAATAGGGAGGGAGGTAAAAGAAGTGGGGGAGTGGCATTGTTAATCAGGGATAGTATCACAGCTGCAGAAAGGGAGGTCATCGAGGAGGGTTTGTCTACTGAGTCATTATGGGTGGAAGTCAGAAACAGAAAAGGAGCAGTCACTTTATTGGGAGTTTTCAATAGACCCCCCCAATAACAACAGAGACACGGAGGAACAGATTGGGAGGCAGATTTTGGAAAGGTGCAGAAGTAACAGGGTTGTTGTCATGGGTGACTTCAACTTCCCTAATATTGATTGGAACCTCCTTCGTGTGTCCAGGAAGGTTTCCTGACTCAATATGTAGATTTTTTTTTTTTAATTTCCAAAATATACTTTATTCATAAATATCTGTAAAAATTACATTGCCAAACAGTTTCCAAACAGCACCAAAAAATACAAACATTGACAGGGGGATCAGTTTCATTCAATACTGTCATGAGTTTCTTCCCAACCCTCCCGTTTCACAATTGTCATGTCAATTACAGTTTTACATTTACACCAATTGAGAATATTAACGATACAGTTCGAGGGATTTCCCATGGATCCAGCCCCTCAGTCCAGCTTGGTGGGGGAACCAGACACTGTGGTCTTTCCCCATTGAGCCTTTGCTGCGGCTGCCCCAAGCTTTAGTGCGTCCCTCAGCACGTAGTCCTGGACCTTGGAATGTGCCAGTCTGCAACATTCGGTGGTGGACAACTCTTTGCGCTGGAAGACCAGCATGTTTCGGGCAGACCAAAGGGCGTCTTCCACCGAATTGATAGTCCTCCAGCAGCAGTAGATGTTTGTCTCGGTGTGCGTCCCTGGGAACAGCCCGGAGAGCACAGACTCCTGTGTGACAGAGCAGCTTGGGATGAACCTTGACAAAAACCACTGCATCTCTTTCCACACCTGCTTTTCAAAGGCACATTCCAGGAGGAGGTGGGCGACCGTCTCTTCCCCACCACAGCCAACGCGGGGGCACTGTGCAGAGGGGGCGAGACTTCGGGTGTGCATGAAGGATCTGACGGGGAGGGCCCTTCTCACCACCAGCCAAGCTACATCTTGGTGCTTGTTTGAAAGTTCTGGTGATGAGGCATTCCGCCAAATGACTTTGACGGTCTGCTCGGGGAACCATCCGACAGGATCCACCGTTTCCTTTACCCGTTGGGCCTTGAGGACATTCCATGCAGACCACTGCCTGATGGACCGGTGGTCAAAGGTGTTTCCCCGCAGAAACTGCTCCACGAAGGATAGGTGGTACGGCGCCGCCCAACTGCATGGAGCTTTCCGCGGCAATGTGACCAGGCCCATCCTTCGCAACACCGGGGACAGATAGAAACTCAGCACGTAGTGACACTTGGAGTTTGCGTACTGGGGATCTACACACAGCTTGATGCAGCCGCACACGAAGGTGGTCATCAGGATGAGGGCCGCGTTGGGTACATTTTTCCTGCCCTTGTCCAGAGATTTGAACATCGTGTCCCTCCGGACCTGGTCCATTTTAGATCCCCAGATGAAGCGGAAAATGGCTCGGGTGACTGCCACGGCACAGGAGTGGGGTATGGGCCAGACCTGCGCCACGTATAGCAACAACGTGAGCGCCTCGCACCTGATGACCAGGTTCTTACCCACAATGGAGAGAGATTGCTGCCCCCAAATGCCCAACTTTTGTCGTACCTTGGCTACTCGCTCCTCCCATGTTTTGGTGCACGCCCCGGCCCTTCCGAACCATATCCCCAGCACCTTCAGGTAATCTGACCTGACGGTGAAGGGGACAAAGGATTGGTCAGCCCAGTTGCCAAAGAACATGGCCTCGCTCTTGCCGTGGTTAACTTTGGCTCCCGAGGCCAGTTCGAACTGGTCACAGATGCTCATCAGACTGCGCACGGACAGCGGATCCGAGCAGAAAACGTCGACATCATCCATGTACAGGGAGGTTTTGACCTGAGTGCCTCCGCTGCCTGGGATTGTCACCCCTCTTATGCTCGCATCCTTCCTAATAGACTCAGCAAAGGGTTCAATACAGCAAACAAACAAGACCGGGGACAGAGGGCAGCCCTGTCTGACTCCAGATTTGATCGGGAAACTTTCCGATTCCCACCCGTTGATTGAGACTGCGCGACTGATGTTTGTGTAGAGCAGTTGGATCCAATTGCAGATTCCCTCCCCAAACCCCATTTTGGAAAGCATTCCATCATGTAGGTCTGCGATATCCTGTCAAAAGCCTTCTCCTGGTCCAGGCTGATGAGGCAGGTGTCCACCCTCCTGTCCTGTACGTAGGCGATCGTATCCCTGAGTAGCGCGAGACTATCAGAGATCTTCCTGCCGGGTACAGTACAGGTCTGATCGGGGTGAATCACCAACTCCAGAGCAGACTTGACTCGACTGGCTATGACTTTGGACAGAATCTTGTAATCAACATTAAGATTAGATTAGATTAGAGATACAGCACTGAAACAGGCCCTTCGGCCCACCGAGTCTGTGCCGAACATCAACCACCCATTTATACTAA
The DNA here is from genome assembly GCF_036365525.1 of Heterodontus francisci. Taxonomy (NCBI): domain Eukaryota; kingdom Metazoa; phylum Chordata; class Chondrichthyes; order Heterodontiformes; family Heterodontidae; genus Heterodontus; species Heterodontus francisci. The sequence continues at coordinate 3,533,613 of NW_027141631.1, read as the reverse complement.
CCCTACGCTAATCCCATATTCCTACCAAACATCCCCACCTGTCCCAATATTTCCCTACCACCTACCTACACTAGTGACAATTTATAATGGCCAATTTACCTATCAACCTGCAAGTCTTTTGGCTTGTGGGAGGAAACCGGAGCACCCGGAGAAAACCCACGCAGACACAGGGAGAACTTGCAAACTCCACACAGGCAGTACCTGGAATCGAACCCGGGTCCCTGGAGCTGTGAGGCTGCGGTGCTAACCACTGCGCCACTGTGCCGCCCAGTGAGATGGGCCGCCAATTACTGATTTCTGCCCTCTCCCCCTTCTGCTTGTAAATCAGGGTGATGATGCCTTTTCTCATGGATTCTGACATGCTGCCGGCCAGGAGCATACTCTCGTATACTTCCAGCAGGTCTGGGCCGACCCAGTCCCACAGGGCCAAGTACAACTCGACCGGTAAACCGTCGCTCCCGGGAGTTTTACTCGTCTCGAAAGACTGGACGGCCTTTGTCAGCTCGTCCAGAGTTAGCGGCTTGTCCAGTCTCTCCCTCCTGCTGTCATCTAAGACCTCTGTGATAGATGACAGGAAGGACTGGGAGGCTCTGCTGTCTGTGGGCTTCGCGTCATCCAGCCCAACATAAAAGGATTTGCTGATCCTTAGTATGTCGGACTGCGAAGACGTTACCGAGCCATCTTATTCCTTCAGGCTGCTGATAACAGAGCTCTCTCTGTGTACCTTTTGGAAGAAGTAACGCGAGCACGTCTCATCCTGCTCGATGGAACGGACTCTGGATCGGAAGATGATCTTGGAGGCCTCCTTGGCAAAGAGCGAGGCCTGCTGGCTCTTCACCTCTTGAAGGTCCTCCTTGACCTCGACCCCCATTGACTGCAACCGGAGTAGATTTTGCATAATTTTCTGGAGTCGGGACAGTTCCCTCTGTCTCTCTCTCGCCTTCTGAACACCTTTGTGGATGAAGAACCTCTTGATGTTCTCCTTAATCGCTTCCCACCAGTGAACTGGAGACTCAAAGAGGGGTTTCACGGTCCTCCAACCATTGTAATCCCTTTTGAGTTCCTCAACGTTCTCTGGGGTCAGCAGAGTCGCATTGAGCTTCCACGTCCCTCTGCCAACCCGCTGGTCGTCCTGTAAGTGACAGTCGGCCAGTAAGAGGCAGTGGTCAGAGAAGAACACCGGCTTGACGTCGGTGGATCCAACCGTGCCAGCACGGGACACAAACAGGAAGTCAATCCTGGAACGGGCAGACCCGTCCGATCTTGACCATGTGTATCTGCGCTGCGCTCCGTCTGCAGGTTTTCTGAAGACGTCCTGCAGTTTGGCATCCTTAATTGTTTCTATTAGGAATCTGAACGTAGCGTCCAGTTTGCTGTCGTCACTGCTGGATCGTCCAGCCGCATCGATGATGCAGTTGAAGTCACCGCCTAGGATGACCGGCCTGGACGTCGCCAGCAGCAGTGGGAGCGGCTGGAAGACGGTCAGCCGCTCGCTGCGTTGTACCGGGGCGTACACGTTGATCAACCGGAGTGGAGCGTTGTTGTACATCACGTCTGCTATGAGGAGGCGGCCGCCCACCACCTCCTTAACTTCGGAGATGGTGAAGGTACCTCCCCGCAGCAGAATACCCAGGCCGGAGGAACGGCAGTCATTACCCCCCGACCAGATCGATGGCCCGTGGGACCACCATCGCGACCACTACCTGTAGGTGCTGAGGTGTGGTATTCCACACTCCTGCAGAAACAGTAGGTCAGCTTTGACCTTGGCAAGGTAATCCAAGGTTGAAACACATCGCGTAGTAGATTTAATGCTACGCACATTAATGGAAGCAATTCTTACACCCATGCTTTACGAAAAATTAGTTGTTGCTTCCCATACCATTTGTCCTCGCTAGTCCCAGTCCTTCGGGATGTTCCTGCATACCCATCGTGTGCGCAAGCAGTTTCACGTTGGTTGGGCTCAGAAACCCCTCCTGATTTTTCATGCAGGGTTTGTGCCGCTCGGGTGACATCGGGGGGGGGGGGTCTTGTAGGCAGAGAGCATTGGGTTGTCCTCAGCTGCTTCCATCTGTTCCTCCTCGAAAACATCACAGCTCCCGGTCTCCCGGAGCTCAGGTGCGCCAGACGTGTCTTTGCTCCCGATGTCCCGGAGCTGAGATGCGTTGGCCACGTCGTTACGTGTGGGGCATTGGGGTTGGGCCACGCCGGGCCCATCACAGCGTCCAGTGCCCGGGGGCTGGGATGCTTTATCATCCATCTCGGAGTTCTGCCGCCTCTTTTGAAGGGGCTGTCGTTCCAGCATTTCCCCGTCCAGTGAAGAGGAGTTGTTGCAGTCTGATTCAGAAGAGAGCCTCCTCTTGCCACTGGTTTGGGTGGTGGCTTTGGGATGTTTTTTCTTTGTGGTTTTCCTCTGGACCACTTGCCACTGACCTGTTTGTGTAGATAGGCTGACTGGAGGGGAAGCTATGTCGGATTTGGTGCTTGGCAACGAACAAGGCCAGGTGGCAGATCTCTCGGTGGGAGAGCATTTCGGTGATAGTGATCACAACTCCCTGACCTTTACTATCGTCATGGAGAGGGACAGGAGCAGACGGGATGGGAAAATATTTAATTGGGGGAGGGGGAATTACAATGCTATTAGGCAGGAACTGGGTGCATAAATTGGGAACAGATGTTCTCAGGGAAATGCACGACAGAAATGTGGAGGTTGTTTAGGGAGCACTTGCTGCGACTGCTGGATAGGTTTGTCCCGATGAGGCAAGGAAGGGATGGTAGGGTGAAGGAACCTTGGATGACAAGAAATGTGGAACAGCTAGTCAAGAGGAAGAAGGAAGCTTACTTAAGGTTGAGGAAGCAAGGATCAGACAGGGCTCTAGAGGGTTACAAGGTAGCCAGGAAGGAACTGAAGAATGGACTTAGGAGAGCTAGAAGGGGACATGAAAAAGTCTTGGCGGGTAGGATTAAGGAAAATCCCAATGCGTTCTACACTTATGTGCGGAACAAGAGGATGGCCAGAGTGGCGGTAGGGCCGATCAAGGATAGTGGAGGGAACTTGTGCCTGGAGTCGGAGGAGGTAGGGGAGGTCCTAAATGAATACTTTGCTTCAGTATTCACTAGTGAGAGGGACCTGGTCGTTTGTGAGGACAGCGTGAAACAGGCTGATATGCTCGAACAGGTTGATGTTAAGAGGGAGGATGTGCTGGAAATTTTGAAAGACATGAGGACAGATAAGTCCCTGGGGCCAGACGGGATATACCCAAGGATATTTCGGGAAGCGAGGGAAGAGATTGCCGCGCCTTTGGCGATGATCTTTGCGTCCTCACTGTCCACTGGAGTAGTACCAGATGATTGGAGGGTGGCAAATGTTATTCCCTTGTTCAAGAAAGGGAATAGGGATAACCCTGGGAATTATAGACCAGTCAGTCTTACGTAGGTAGTGGGAAAATTATTGGAGAGGATTCTGAGAGACAGGATTTATGATTAGTTGGAAAAGCATAGTTTGATTAGAGACAGTCAGCATGGCTTTGTGAGGGGCAGGTCATGCCTCACAAGCCTTATTACATTCTTTGAAGATGTGACAAAACACATTGATGAAGGAAGAGCAGTGGATGTGGTGTATATGGATTTCAGCAAGGCGTTTGATAAGGTTCCCCATGGTAGGCTCATTCAGAAAGTAAGGAGGCATGGGATAAAGGGAAAGTTGGCTATCTGGATACAGAATTGGCTGGCCCATAGAAGACAGAGGGTGGTAGTATATGGAAAGAATTCAGCCTGGAGCTCGGTGACCAGTGGTGTTCCGCAGGGATCTGTTCTGGGACCTCTGCTCTTTGTGATTTTTATAAATGACTTGGATGAGGAAGTGGAAGTCTGGGTTAGCAAGTTTGCCGATGACACGAAGGTTGCTGGAGTTGTGGATAGTGTGGAAGGCTGTTGTAGGTTGCAACAGGACATTGGCAGGATGCAGAGCTGGGCTGAGAAATGGCAGATGGAGTTCAACCTGGAAAAGTGTGAAGTGATTCATTTTGGAGGGTTGAATTTGAATGCAGAATATAGGCAAAAAGACAGGATTCTTGGTAGTGTATTGGAACAGAGGGATCTTGGGGCCCATGTCCATAGATCGCTCAAAGTTGCCACCCAAGTTGATAGGGTTGTTAAGAAGGCGTATGGTGTGTTGGCTTTCATTAACAGGGGGATTGAGTTTAAGAGCCGCGAGGTTATGCTGCAGCTCTATAAAGCCCTGGTTAGACCACACTTGGAATATTGTGTTCCGTTCTGGTCGTCTCATTATAGGAAGGATGTGGAAGCTTTAGAGAGGGTGCAGAGGAGATTTATCAGGATGCTGCCTGGACTGGAGGGCATGTCTTATGAAGAAGGATTGAGGAAGCTGGGACTTTTCTCATTGGAACGAAGAAGGATGAGAGGTGACTTGATAGAGGGGTACAAGATGATGAGAGGCATAGATAGAGTGGATAGCCAGAGACTTTTTCCCAGGGTGGAAAGGGCTATCACCTGGGGGCATAATTTTAAGGTGATGGAGGAAGGTTTCGGGGAGATGTCAGAGGTAGGTTCTTCACACAAGAGAGTGGTGGGTGCATGGAATGCACTGCCAGCGGTGGTAGTAGAAGCAGATACATTAGGGACATTTAAGCGTCTCTTGGATAGGTACATGGATGATAGTAGAATGAAGGGTATGTAGGTAGTTTTGATCTTGGAGTAGGTTAAAGGTTCGGCACATCATCGTGGGCCGAAGGGCCTGTACTGTGCTGTACTGTTCTATGTTCTATGTTCTATAACACAGGTGTTGGGAGGCTCAGCCTGGCTACGCAATGTTACAAGGACGCTGAGTGACACCATCGACAACGGGACAGAGAGAAAAACACACAGAATACGAATAGACTGTGAGGAAGCAAATGTGAGGAACGGAGAGAGAGAGACAGACAACGAAACTGAGATGGAGAAACAAGGCATTTGTATGATTGTGCTCTCTCTGTTGTCTAAAGGTATTTCCTGTTGTGTAAATATGTTTTCTGTTGTGTAAAGATGTACCCTGTTGTTGTGTAAAGGTTTTCCCTGTTATTGTTTTATTTTCTGTTGCTGACTGTCTCCTCACTGTGACGATTTGTCCTGGTTTTATTGTGGCCAAAATCACCATCTGGTGGTGGAGAGGAGACTCTGCAGGAAGGGGTTGACAAAGTGGGAGAGATTCGGCTGGTCCGTGTTTTCAGTTTGTGTTCATGTGAGCAAAAGTGATTTGTTACTGATTGATCTGTTCACTCGAAGGAAAAAGCTGATTGCAATCGAGCGCGTCTTGTTATTGTGGGGAAACACTTGATGTTTTGAAAGTGAACTGTTTGTGTTACTACCAAATATAAATAGCAGAAAATGGTTTCGATCCATTGACCTCTGGGTTATGAGTCCAGCACACTTCCGCTGCGCCACTCTGCTAACTGCTGTTTTCAAGATTAGCTGCCTGTTCGTGAAATATGTTCATTTCTCCAATGTTTTTATAAAAATAGGATTGTGGTCGCATTTCTCAAGAATCCCGGACTCAGCAACACACGTGCTGACGGACTCACCCTCACTGCACAATGACACAAGGACACTGAGTAACAGCACCGACAATGAGGCAGGCAGAGAAAGACACACAGAAAACCAGGAAGATATTATCAGGACCCAGAAAGGAACAGACAGAGAAAGGTACTGAGCAAACCAGCAAGAGACAGCGAAAGACTGATGATTTATGTAATTGTGTTCTCTGCTGTGTAAAGATGTTCCCTGTGTTCTTTTAAAGATATTTCCTGCTGTGTAATATGTTCTCTGTTGTGTTACTGTATTCACTGTTGTGTGAAGATGTTCTCTGTTATTGTGTAAAATGGTTCCCTGTTGGGTAAAGATCTTCTCAGTTGTGTAAATGTGATCCGTCTTGTGTAAAAGTGTTCCGGGTTGTTTAAATATGTTCCCTGCTCTGTAATGTAGAGCTGAGTCTGCACTAATGGAATTGCTACAGTATCTTCCAGTCTGATACTGTATGAGGGCTGGAATATGATCCAAAGCACAGTCTATACAAATTAAATTGCTATTGTATCTTTTAGTTTCACAATCCGGGTGAGTTTTAAACTGAATTCTCAGTTTGTATCTCAGGTTATACTATCTTTCAGATTCTCTCAATCTGATATCGCACTTGAGATTCAGACTTAAGAAAGGATGTACTGGCATTGGAGGAGTTCAAAAGCGATTCACTCAGCTGATTCCTGAGATGAAGGGGTTGACTTATGAAGAACGGCTAAACAGGTTATTCATTAGAGTTTAGAAGAATGAGGGGTGATCTTTTTGAAACGTACAAGATTCTGAGGGGGCTTAACAGGGTGAAGAAGGGTCTCTGACCTGAAACATTAACTCTGCTTCTATCTTCACAGATGCTGCCAGACCTGCTGAGTATTTCCAACATTTCTTGTTTTTATTAACAGGGTCGATGTTGAGAAGATGTTTCCACTAGTGGGGGAATCTCAAACTAGGCGACAAAGTTACAGAATAAGGGGACACTCATTTAAAACTGAGATGCAAAGGAATTTCTTCTCTCAGAGGGTAGTGAATGTCTGGAATTCTCTCCCCCAGACAGTATTGGAGGCTAAATCACTGAAAGTATTTAAAGAGGATGTAAATAGATTTTTGAAATATTGGAGAGTTGAGGGCTATGAAGAGCTGGCATGAAAGAGGAGTTGAGGTCTGGGGCAGATCAGCCATGATCTTACTGAATGGCAGGGCAGGCTTGAGGGGCCGAATGGCCTACTCCTGCTCCGATTTCTTCTGTTCTTATGTTATGTTATATCTAATGTATATGTCAGGATGCACTATGGGAATTAATACTGAAACTTATAAAATCATAATGTGTGTAAATATTGGGCTGGTATTTAACTTGAATCTCAGAGTACACTATTGTGGTTAATTCTGTAAGTTTGAAAAGGGAACTCTGTGCCATAATGAAAACAAGAAATGCTGGAAATACTCAGCAGGTCTGGCAGCATCTGCACAGAGAGAAGCAAAGTTAACGTTTCAGGTCAGTGACCTTTCAGATGCTGCCAGACCTTTTGAAAGTCCATGTACACCACATCAACAGCATTGCCCTCATCATCCCTCTCTGTTACCTCATCAAAAAACTCCAGCAGGACAGTTAAACATGATTTTCCCTTAAGAAATCCATGCTGGCTTTCTTGAATTAACCCACATTTGTCCATGGGATTATTAATTTTGTCCCGAATTATTCTTTCGAGAAGTTTTCCCACCTCCAAAATTGAACTGACTAGGGAGTGAAATGAGGTGAGTTGCTCTAACAGAGAGCCAGCACGGGTTCGACAGGCTGTATGGCCTCCTTCTGTGCTGTAGCCATTCTGTGATTGTATGATTCTAGCAACAACTGTTGGTGGAGAGGCAGTGATGCAGGAATGGGTTGACAGAAAGGGGAAAGTCTGGGCTGGTGTGTGTTCGGGTTTGTGAATAAAGGTGATTTGGAAGCTGTGTTCCAAATTGAAGTGTTTACTGGAAGCAAGAAGTTGATGTAAATAAAGAGTAAAACGTGTTAAGATGAAGTGTGGTGTGATTGTGGGCAGCAGTAAATATGGTGCTGGTGAATTATTTGTGTCAATAAACTTCCACTGCGCCCTCTGCTGCAGGCTGCTGTTTATATCCAGCTGTGTATTCGTGCTGTGTGTTAACGAGATAAATGTTTGTTTCAACGCTGTTGAAAAAGCAATAGCATTGCACTCAAACAGTCCCAGACACAGCAACACACGTACAAAAGCAAAATACTGCAGATGCTGGAAATCTGAAACATAAACAGAAAATGCTTGAAATAATCAGCAGGTCTGGCAGCATCTGTGGAGAGAGAACAAAGTTAATGTGAGCTAAGGAAACAGACCTGAACTGTTAACTGTTTCTCTCTGCACAGATGCTGCCAGACCTACTGAGCATTTCCAGCATTTTCTGTTTTTATTACAGCAACACAGGTGTTGGGAGGCTCAGCCTGGCTACACAATGTTACAAGGACGCTGAGTAACACCATCGACAACGGGATAGAGAGAAAAACACACAGAAAACCAAGAATAGACTGTGAGGAAGCAAAAGTGAGGGACAGAGAGAGAGGCAACGAGACTGAAATGGAGAAACAAGGCATTTGTATGATTAGAATTAGAATTAGAATTAGAATTAGAATATTACAGCGCAGTACAGGCCCTTCGGCCCTCGATGTTGCGCCGATCATCTGACCTACACTATTCCATTTACATCCATATGTCTATCCAATGACCACTTAAATGCCCTTAAAGTTGGCGAGTCTACTACTGTTGCAGGCAGGGCGTTCCACGCCCCTACTACTCTCTGCGTAAAGAAACTACCTCTGACATCTGTCCTATATCTTTCACCCCTCAACTTAAAGCTATGTCCCCTCGTGTTTGCCATCCTCATCCGAGGAAAAAGACTCTCACTATCCACCCTATCTAACCCTCTGATTATCTTGTATGTCTCTATTAAGTCACCTCTCCTCCTCCTTCTCTCTAACGAAAACAACCCCAAGTCCCTCAGCCTTTCCTCGTAAGACCTTCCTTCCATACCAGGCAACATCCTAGTAAATCTCCTCTGCACCCTTTCCAAAGCTTCGACATCCTTCCTATAATGCGGTGACCAGAACTGCACGCAATACTCCAGGTGCGGCCTCACCAGAGTTTTGTACAGCTGCATCATGACCCCGTGGCTCCGAAACTCGATCCCCCTACTAATAAAGGCTAACACACCATATGCCTTGTGTTCTCCCTGTTATCTAAAGGTATTTCCTGTTGTGTAAATATGTTTTCTGTTGTGTAAAGATGTACCCTGTTGTTGTGTAAAGGTTTTCCCTGTTATTGTTTTATTTTCTGTTACTGACCGTCTCCGAACTGTGACCATTTGTCCTGGTTTTATTGTGGCCAACATCACCATCTGGTGGTGGAGAGGAGGCTCTGCAGGAAGGGGTTGACAAAGTGGGAGAGACTCGGCTGGTCCGTGTTTGCAGCTTGTGCTCGTGTGAGCAAAAGTGATTTGTTACTGATTGATGTGTTCACTGAAAAGAAGAAGCTGATTGCAATAGAGAGCCTTTGGAAGCATCTTGTTATTATGGGTAAAATACTTGATGTTTTGAAAGTGAACTGTTTGTATTGTTACCAAACATAAATCGCAGAGAATGGTTTCGATCCATCGACCTCTGTTTTATGGGCCCAGCACGCTTCCCCTGCAGCACTCTGCTGACTACTGTTTTCAATTTTAGCTGCCCGTTAGTGAAATATGTTCATTCCCCAATGTTTTTATAAAAATAGGATTGGAGTCGGATTTCTCAAGAATCCCGGAATCAGCAACACACGTGCTGACGGACTCACCCTCACTGCCCAATGACACAAGGACACAGAGTAACAGCACCGACAATGAGGCAGGCAGAGAAAGACACACAGAAAACCAGGAAGATATTATCAGGATCCAGAAATGAACAGACAGAGAAAGGTACTGAGCAAACCAGCAAGAGACAGCGAGATAAAAGCAAAATACTGCGGATACTGGAAACCTGAAATAAAAACAATAAATGCTGGAACCACTCAGCAGGTCTGGCAGCATCTGTGGAAAGAGAAGCAGAGTTAACGTTTCGGGTCAGTGACCCTTCATCAAGGAGGCTAGGACAAATAGTATGGGAAGCAACAACTAATTTTTAGTAAAAAATGGGTGTAAGAATTGCTTCCATTAATGTGCGTAGCATTAAATCTACTACGCGATGTGTTTCAACCTTGGATTACCTTGCCAAGGTCAAAGCTGACCTACTGTTTCTGCAGGAGTGTGGAATACCACACCTCAGCAGCTACAGGCAGTGGTCGCGATGGTGGTCCCACGGGCCATCGATCTGGTCGGGGGGTAATGACTGCCGTTCCTCCGGCCTGGGTATTCTGCTGCGGGGAGGTAACTTCACCATCTCCGAAGTTAAGGAGGTGGTGGGCGTCCGCCTCCTCGTAGCAGACGTGATGTACAACAACGCTCCGCTCCGGTTGATCAACGTGTACGCCCCGGTACAACGCAGCGAGCGGCTGACCGTCTTCCAGCCGCTCCCACTGCTGCTGGCGACGTCCAGGCCGGTCATCCTAGGCGGTGACTTCAACTGCATCATCTGGAGATCTAAAATGGACCAGGGCGGGAGGGACACGATGTTCAAACCTCTGGACAAGGGCGGGAAAAACGTACCCAACGTCGCCCTCATCCTGATGACCACCTTCGTGTGCAGCTGCACCAAGCTGTGTGTGGAGCCCCAGTACACAAACACCAAGTGTCACTATGAGCTGAGGTTTTGCGAAGGATGGGTCTGGTCACATTGCCGCGGATCGCTTCATCCAGATGGACCATACCGTACCAGCTATCCTTCGTGGGAATGTTTCTGCGGGAAAACACCTTTGACCACCAATCCATCAGGCAGTGGTCTGCACGGAATGTCCTCAAGGCCCTACGGGAAAAGGAGATGGTGGATCCGGTCGGATGGTTCCTTGAGCAGACTGCCAAAGTCATTTGGCAGAATGCCTCATCACCAGAACTTTCAAACAAGCACCAAGATGTAGCTTGGCTGGTGGTAAGAAGAGCCCTTCCTGTCAGATCCTTCCTGCATGCCCGAAGTCTCGCCCCCTACACACGTGGCACTCGAGGTGGCTGCGGTGGGGAAGAGACAGTTGCCCACCTCCTTCTGGAATGTGTCTTTGCAAAGCAGGTGTGGAAAGAGATGCAGTGGTTTTTGTCGAGGTTCATCCCAAGCAGCTCTGTTACACAGGAGTCTGTGCTCTACGGGCTGCTCCCAGGGATGCACACCGAGATAAACATTAACTGCTGCTGGAGGACCATCAATTTGGTGATAGACACTCTTTGGTCTGCCCGAAACTTGCTGGTCTTGCAGCGCAAAGAGTTGTCCACCACCGAGTTTTGCAGACTGGCACATTCCAAGGTCCAGGACTACGTGCTGAGGGACGCACTAAAGCTTGGGGTAGCCACTGCAAAGGCTCAATTGGGAAAGACCACTGTGTAAGGTCCCCCCGCCATAGTGAACTGGGCAGCTGGACCCATTGGAAACCCCTCGTGCTGTATACACCAGATATGGGTTTGCTGTAAAATGTCCATGTCAGGTAAAACGGAGTGGAAGGGTTGTGAGGCAACTCACTCCTGTATTGAAGAAAACTGATTTCCTTTGCACTTTTTGGAATGTCAACTTGGTGCTGTTTTGAACTGTTGTATCATGCATTTTTTACAGATTTATATGAAGAAAGCATATTTTTAGGAATAAAATCCTGGGGATTCATATGCATAGTTCTTTGACGGTGGCAGGACACATTGAGAAAATAGTTAGCAAAGCATATGGGATCTTGGGCTTCATAAATAGAGGTACTGAGTACAAAAGTAGGGAAGTTATGCTGAATCTGTATAAATCTCTAGTTGGGCCACAACCAGAGAATTGCATCCAGTTCTAGTCAACACACGTTTGGAGGGATGTGAGTGTCCTGGACAGGGTGGAGAAGATTTATCAGAATGGTTCCAGACATGAGGGATTTTAGCTGTAAGGTTAGGTTGGAGAAGCTGGGGTTGTTCTCCTTGGAGCAAAGGAGATTGAGGGGAGATTTGATAGACATGTACAAGATTATAATAAATATGACAGGTTTAGATAACTTACAGGGCGATGGGGATAGAGCGGGGGAATGGGACTGAATGGATTGATTTACATGGGCTTGATGGGCAAAATGAGTTCCTGTACTGTAGTGACTCCATGACTCAATGACTCTCTCTCCTTCTCTCTCTCTCTCTCTCTCTCTCTCTCTCTCTCTCTCTCTGTCTATCGCTTTACCTCTCTCTGCCTCGCTCTCTCTATCTGTCTTTAGCTGGTCCTCTAACTTTCTATCGCACTCTCTCTCTCTTTTTTTTCACTCTCTCTCTCTCCATTACACACATATTTGTCAATCACATGTCAAAGAAGGAAGCGTAATGAAGGAATGTCTGCGCCCTTGAAAATGTTTCCAGCAGATTAGTTAAATGTTTAAAGTTTCTGTAGGGAGTTTGACCTGAGATGGTGAGACACAAGGTTGTGAGGTTATTAAAGTCTTCACCAAATGTAATAGGGAATAATTTTCTTCACTGGTGAACCCAAAGGAACAAATATGGCACAAGAATGAGAAAAGTCAGAGGATTGAGAAACATCCAATGGTTCTTCAAATCTACAAGTCAGCAGACCCACAGAAATACAGTAGGTTGAGAGTTCAGATCCAGTGATAGACTGGACAAATATCGAGCCAGTGCTTTTTTCTTTATAAACCTGACATCTGTCCACTTGGCTATTGCACCTCATCTCGATGTATCTGATAATACTGATACTATTTGTATTCCACAGTTGCTTTGAAATCACAAGCAATATAAATGGATTGGGAATGTCAATGGTCAGGAGCCATTAATGGATTGGGATAGTCAATGGACTGGAAAATATCAGTGGATTGAGAAATTCTATAGACTGAGTTCTATCAATGGATTGGGAAAGTTCAGTACATTGTGAAACATCAATGGATTAGGAAACAGGAATTAAAGGGACAGATGGAGTTCAACCTGGAAAAGTGTGAAGTGATTCATTTTGGAAGGTCGAATTTGAATGCAGAATACAGGCTTAAAGACAGGATGCTTGGTAGTGTGGAGGAACAGAGGGATCTTGGGGTCCATGTCCATAGATCGCTCAAAGTTGCCACGCAAGTTGATAGGGTTGTTAAGAAGGCATATGGTGTGTTGGCTTTCATTAACAGGGGGATTGAGTTTAAGAGCCGCGAGGTTATGCTGCAGCTCTATAAAGCCCTGGTTCGACCACACTTGGAATATTGTGTTCAGTTCTGGTCGCCTCATTCTAGGAAGGATGTGGAAGCTTTAGAGAAGGTGCAGAGGAGATTTACCAGGATGCTGCCTGGACTGGAGGGTACGTTTTACGAAGAAAGGTTGAGGGTGCTAGGGCTTTTCTCATTGGAACGAAGAAGGATGAGAGGTGACTTGATAGAGGGGTACAAGATGATGAGAGGCATAGAGAGAGTGGATAGCCAGAGACTTTTTCCCAGGGCAGAAAGGGCTGTCACCAGGGGACATAATTTTAAGGTGATGGAGGAAGGTTTCGGGGAGATGTCAGAGGTAGGTTCTTGACACAGAGAGTGGTGGGTGCGTGGAATGCACTGCCAGCGGTGGTAGTAGAAGCAGATACATTAAGGACATTTAAGCGACTCTTGGATAGGTACATGGATGATAGTAGAATGAAGGGTATGTAGGTAGTTTGATCTGAGAGTAGGTTAAAGGTTCGGCACAACATCGTGGGCTGACGGGCCTGTACTGTGCTGTACTGTTCGATGTTCTATGTTTCAGATGAAAGGATTGCATTAATCAATGGATTAGAATGTGGAGAGGCAGGAGAAAATGATGCCATTTTAAGTAGGGGGCCGGGGGTTAGTAGAAACAGACCAGGGCTATTTTACTCTCTATCTCACTCCTTTCTTCTATCTGGCTCATTATCACATCCTCGCTCTCTCAGAGTGGTGGGAATCACTGGAACCCACACTTGCTGCTCAGATTGTTTGGTTCCGGGAAAATACAAGATCCACATCAGATTCACAGGAAGGATAAATGTGATTCAGAGCCAATCATATTCCTTTTGGTGATGTGTGCTCAGCTTTGTTATATCAGCAAAGGCAGCAGGATATGCAAATCCTGAAGAGTTTTGATAGAGTAAAGAAGGAGAAAGTGTTGCCAGTGACAGAAGGGTCAGTAACCAGAGGAAACACATTTAAAGTAATTGACAAAAGAATTCGAGTTGTGATGAGGAGATTGTTTTTTCCGCAGTGTGTTGTTCTGGTCTGGAATGCAATCCTGAAAGGTCAGTGGAAGCAGATTCAATGTTAACTCTGAATGGAATTGGATATATACCTGACATGGAAAATCTAACAGGGCAATGGGGGAAAGGACAGGAGTGCGGGATGTGGGATTAGATTATATTAGATTAGATTAGAGATACAGCACTGAAACAGGCCCTTCGGTCCACCGAGTCTGTGCCGAACATCAACCACCCATTTATACTAATCCTACATTGCAACCAAACATCCCCACCTGTCCCTGTATTTCCCGACCACCTACCTACATAAGTGACAATTTATAATGGCCAATTTACCTATCAACCTGCAAGTCTTTTGGCTTGTGGGAGGAAACCGGAGCACCCGGAGAAAACCCACGCAGACACAGGGAGAACTTGCAAACAGGCAGTACCTGGAATCGAACCCGGGTCCCTGGAGCTGTGAGGCTCGGGTGCTAACCACTGCGCCACTGTGCCGCCCTAAATAAAATAGCTCTGTTAAATATCAAGCAAATGCACAGTAAAAAGGTTCAGTGCTTGGACCTCAGTTATTTTCACTCTGTCAATGGCAGAGAAGGCTCGAGGAACCATGTGGCTACTCCTCATGTTCTTCCCAGTGTCCAGAATAAAGTGCAACATGACAGTGATTTCAAGATGGCCGACACGAATGCAACGCACATCTTTTCTGGAAACATCACATTTAAAGTGAGAAGCTAATCATAAGGCACGGACGGGGATTGAACCCGTGATCTTCAGTTTACGAGACTGACGCCTTACCACTTGGCCACCATGCCTTTTATTAATGGACACCTGAGGCTCCAGAGGATGATTTGTGATTCTTTTTCAATTTGGTTGAAACAGCATCGAGAAACATGCACAGAAATAAAGAGGGATTGTGGAATGGGTAACAGATCAGCCTCATTCACATCATCAGCATCATGAAATCTTCATTCAGACGTTCCATTCCCATCCTCAGCTTTTCTCACATCTGTACAGTAATATAAGAGTGGACATTGGGTTGTTACTGGGCAGATTATATAAATAGACTATGTGCATCATCACAGGAAGTGATGTAATATAATCTGTGTGGCACCTCATGGAGAGTTGTCGATGAAACCTTCAATGCAAGGTGTGTGGAGTAAACTCAGGTTATTTTAACCGTCAGATTCTTATAAATTCTGTACTAAGCCTTGACAGATATCAGAATATTATATGGGGGCCACAGTAAACCAAAGTGAAGATGGAGAAATCTTTGCCTGCACCTTTGAAAAGGTCACTGGACTGAACCAAGCCGAGGAGTGGCCGAGATGGTTCCAGAGGTTTGCAAGGTATCGTACTGCATCGGGTCTCGTGCAGAAGCCAGACATGGAACAGGTCAGTACGCTATTGACTGCAATGGAGGGAGTGTGCAGGCAACATCCTCATGAAGAACAGAAGGCTACATGTGAAGAAGTTATTAAGGCACTCAAGACATATTTTAATTGAGGAAAAAAATGTCATCGTGGAGCCAAAGTTAAAACGCTGCATTTGCTGACAACGCAACCACCAGGTGACGCTGTACTAGCACATGCGCAAATGCAGCCTCTTCCACTGAAACGTCACTGTCTGTGACATTCAGGCAGCAGCCAGGATTAAAGATGGAGCTACTCAATTTATCACAGAAAACAACTTCGACCCAAAAATCCCCTCAAAGTTTGCCATCGCCGCCTCCGTCCCACCCCAACAGTCCCCCGCTACCTCTTGCGCATTCACGTTATATAGTACCAAGTCATCTTAATTCACCTAAAGTGAATTACTTTAGGAGCAGTGACTGTCGTTTCATAAGCAAATACGGCACATATCTACACAATGGGCATGTTTTGGTTGATACTCGGAGAACGTTGCGCTGTTTGAAGTCTCATTAGAAGGACAGCACCTCTGACAGTGCTGCACACCCTCTGTAATTCAGTGATGTTTCATAGAGTCATAGAGTTATACAGCACAGAAACAGGCCCTTCGGCCATCATGTCCGTGCCGGCCATCAAGTACCTATCTATTCTAATTCCATTTTCCAGCACGTGGCCGTAGCCTTGTATTCTGTGGCGTTTTGAGTGCTCATCTAGATACTTCTTAAATGTTGTGAGGGTTCCTGCCTCTACCACTCCTTCAGGCAATGTGTTCCAGATTCCAACCACCCTCGAGGTGAAACATTTTTTCCTCAAATCCCCTCTAAACAGCGCCATCCCATTCTCCGGACAATCATTCCCCGCTTCCCCCCATCCCACTCTCTGACTGCTCACTCCCCGCTTCACCCACCACCACCCCCATCCTGCTCCCTGGCCGCTCACACTCCAGGCCATGGGCTCTGCCGCTTCCCTCCTCTCGGCCACTCACTCCAACATTGCCCCATCACCCCTCGAGGCTCGCCTTGCTTTATCGGGTGGTGCGGTGAAGAATGATCGAATATTGGAGCGAGCGGCCGAGAGGAGGGAAGCAGCATGGCTTAGAGCTCGTGTCTGGAGGGACGTGGGGGGGAAGCGGGCCGTGAGTGGACGGAGAGAGGGCAGTGCGGGGGTGGGGGGGGAGCAAGTGGCCGGAGGGCGGGGGAGCGGGGTAGCGAGGAGCGGGCAGCGAGCGGCCTGAAGTGAGTGGCTGAGAGGGGGTAGAGAGTTTTCCCGCGCATGCGCCACTTCGTCCTGGAAGACGGAGGCTGAGCATGCGCAGCATCTCAGAGCGCAGGAGACTGTTTGTGCATGTGCGAGCTTGGAGCGCTCTGATGACGTCGGCTGGCTGCTGCATTGTCAGCAATCACTTTGAATTTAATAAGCGTACAAAACAGAAAGGGGAGAGTATTCATTCATTTATCAATGACTTGTACAATCTCACGGAGGATTGTGAATACCGCAACTTAAGGGAAGAACTGAATGGAGACAGGATTGTGTTCGGGGTATTAGACAACACCCTTTGAGATCATCTACAGTCCAGGGCTGGTCTCACATTAACGAAAGAGTTTCAATTGAGCAGACAAACAGAGGTTAGAAAGTTTAACCAATCCGTTGTCCAAGGGGACGGGGGAGTCTGATCTCGAGAGTTGCAGACTCAATTGAATTTGTTCAGAAAACAAAAGGAAAAATTAGGGGTAAAAGACAAGAAAGACGGGAAGAGCATCTAGTGGTAGCTGCAACCAATTGCAGTATGTGTGGCCGAGAGAGACACAAGTGGGAAAACTGCCTCGCCAAAGAAGCTGAGTGTTTTTCCTGCAGAAAGATGGGACACTTTCAGTCAGTGTGTGGCAGTAAAATACCAGCGCTGAATATAATTAAAGGGAAATCCCCAGAGAGCAAAAACATTAATGAAGTACAGGAAGTGTGGAAATACATTTTTTATGTGAAATCCAGGAAATAAAGTGAGAGTTGCTGGACGACAGAAATTCTGAAATATTTTAAGATAGAGGTAGATAGATTCTTGATAAACACGGGGGTGAAAGGTTATCGGGGGCAGTTGGGAATGTGGAGTTGAGGTAACAATCAGATCAGCCATGATCTTATTGAATGGTGGAGCAGACTCGAGGGGCCGAGTGGTCTACTCCTGCTCCTAATTGGTATGTTTGTATGTAAGAAAACATGTTCTAGATACAATGAGAACTATCATTTGTTTGGAAATGGATTTGAAACCCCCTTTTATCAAAAGGTGATAGAGCTTTAATTTTTCTACAATTAACAGACAAATCCTTGTGGAGTTGAGATTGACAGAAACAATGGGCTGGATTCTATAGAGCCCTCAACGTCGAGATCTGTGGTGGGGGTGGGGTGGGAGCCTCCTGAAGATGGCCCCGGATGAGGCACGCCATGGACCTCAACGCCGGCAGGGCCTGGCTCGATATTGCCGGCGACGGCGAGGCGTTGTGGGGGGACCCCCACCGCTCGGCAACGGGACCACAAACCTGCATTAATTATTATCCCATCACATCCTGATATCCAGCTGCGATCTTCAGCCCGGTGACCGGCACTGCCGTGCCTTCGGAGCCCCATCCGGGGAAATGAGGTGCAACACTGGTGGGGAGGGGGGAGAAGGTAAGTTTCTCAGTGTGGGGGAGGGGGGACGGAGTCAAATTAATGTCATGGGTGTTGGGGATGGTGGGAAGGGTTATAGTTTACAGTTTGCGCAGTTTTGGGCGGAAGGTCAGATGGTAAAGGTAGGTTTTGGGAGGGAAGGGCAAATAATTAATTTAACTGTTATTGGGGGGATGGGAGAGAGGCAAAAGCAATGTATTTATTTCATTTCATTTCATCTTCCTTTAAATATTTTCCAGTCGGACTAACAGCCCGTTAAAAATGGCTGACACTCCAGTACAGTACTAAGGCAGTGCTGCACTGTCAGAAATGCTGTTTTTCAGGTGAGACAGAAAACTGAGGATCCCTCTGCCCTCTCAGGTGGATGTTAAAGGTACCATGGCACTATTTCAGAGAATAGAAGGGGAATTATTTCTGGGGTACTGGTCATTGTTTAACCCTGAATCAACATCACTTAAAAACAGATTATCTCGTTTTTCTCACGTTGTTGTTTCTGGGAGCTTGCTGTGCGCACATTGGCCACCATGTTTCCTACATGACCACAGTGACTACACTTGGAAAGTCCTTCATTGGCTGTGAAAGGCTTTGCAACGTCCTGTGGTCGTGAAATGCAAGTCTTGCTTTTTCCATTGTTATCAATGTCATTGTGATCAAAAGATAGGATTCGTGAGCACAAAATTTAAATCAATTTCGATTAAAATAATGTAAAAGCATCTATATTCTTGCACTGCACTTAATAATCTCCATCTTCCTATCCTTACAGAGTGCAATGTCATCGACCCTGAAATTGATTCCACAATCTCATGGAATCACAGAGTCAGAGAATGTTTAAGGCACAGAAAGAGGCCACTTGACCCATCGTGTCTGTTCCACAAACAATTTCAGCCCAGTTCTGATGAAAGGTCACAGATCTGAAACGTTAACTCTGTTTCTCTCTCCACAGGTGCTGCCAGACCTGCTGAGTATTTCCAGCATTTTCTGTTTTTATTTCAGATTTCCAGTATCTGCAGTATTTTGCTTCTGTGTTACTTTGAAAGTTAAAACTGACCCACCTGTCTACAATTCACACTGGGGTCTCCCATGAAATGATTCTGTGTAATGTTGTTAGAATGAATGCAGACTCCGAGCACAGAGCTTCCTGTGGGGAATTGGGGATATGAAAACCAGCAGACTCTGCAGGAATTTCCACTGGGAGCACAAATTCACAAAATCTATCTTTTATATATCGATTCATTTTGATTGTCCTTCTGGAAAATTATTTTGAAGCAATTTAAACATCAACCCACAGCTCCATGACTGGGTCAATTATGAGGTCATCCTCTGACAGGTCATGTGACAGCTGGAGCCACAAGACATCAGAACTAGATTTGTGACTGGATTAAAACCCGGAATCCTATCACAATGGCTTTTCAAATAAAGCTGTTGCTGTTTGAAAACATAGCAGTTAAACTTTCTGCCTGACCATGAGGGGAGCTAGGGAGAAATTTACAAAACTCAATCCTTCAACAAAATAGTTCAAAAATCATTCATATCGAAATCATGTGAGGATTCATATGCAGTAGAGAAACAAGCAGAATACAGAAAGTGCAGAGGAGAGCTGAAAAAGGAAATGAGATCAGCAAGAGAATGTATGAGAAAAGATTAGCGGGTCACATAACTGGGAACACTGAAGTCTTTTACCAACATATGGACAGACAATGAAAGGGTGGGTCAATTAGGAGATCCTGTGGAGGCAGAGGGTGTGGCTGAGGTACTAATTAAGTACATTTCATCTGGCATCACAAAATGAGCGGATGCTGCAAACGTCACAGTGAAGGAGGAGGAAGTGAGAAAATTGGACGGAATGAAAATAGATAAAGCGGAGACAATTACAAGGTTGGCAGCTCTCACAGTAGAAAAGTCACCCAGTTTGAATGGGCTGCATCCTGCGTTGCTGAGGGAGGTAAGGTTGGAAATAGCGGAGACTCGAACCACAATCTTTCAATCCTCCTTGAATATGGGAATGATGCCAGAGGACTGGAGGAATCTCCTCAAGATTCCACATGAATCAGTGTCCATAATTCAACTTTACATATTTAAAACATGTTTACAAAAACAGTAGAAGTACTCTCATAACATAAAAGCAAAATACTGCAGATGCTGGAAATCTGAAACAAAAACAAAAAATGCTGGAAATACTCAGCAGGTCTGCAGCATCTGTGGAGAGAGAAGCAGAGTTAACGTTTCAGGTCAGTGATTAGGCACGCTACAACCTGCCGGACTGAACATTAAATTCAATCATTTCAGAGCATGACGGACCCCACCCCCCACACCCCCACACCCCCTACACACTTTTTTATGTTTTGTTTTTTTTCTTTTTTCTTTTTTATTTGGTTATTTTATTTCAGTTTTTTTTTTAGTTTGGTTAGTTTGTTTCTACTGTGTCTACCCATTGTTTCTGTTTTAAAAAAATGTGTAATGTTTGTGCTCGGAGTGCTTTGTGCATTACAGTCAATTCACACCTTCTCTGTACTAACGCTTTGTCTTTCAGCACACCATTGAGCACTGTTCAGCACTGTTCGCCTTTGTTCCATGCCCTTCTGGTCAGTTATTCTCTGTGACCTTGTCCAATCAACACCTCTTTTGTTATCTCTTGCCCCACCCCCAGCTTTACTTGCTTAAAACCTTTTAATTTATAATATTTGTCAGCTGTGATGAAGGGTAACTGACTTGAAATGTTAACTCTGCTTCTCTCTCTGCACAGATGCTGCCAAAACCTGCTGAGTATTTCCAGCATTTCCTGCTTTTACTCTCATAGCACAGTTAACCTGTTTTTTCTCTCTCTGTTCTTATTCTGTCTCAGTGTTTGGATCTCTCACTGTTTGGATTGAGAATTGAGCTTGTATCAGTCCTGTCATGGACAGATCTGCTGAGTATTACCAGCATTTTCTGTTTTTTCTTCATTTCAGATCAGAATTTCTTATTGAAACACGGGGAATGCTGTTTCAACTGCTCCGGGGATACCTTCATGAGTTGCTGAAACATTCTAATTCCCATTCCCACACGGAACGAAGCCAGGCAGGAGGAGAGACCTGTGACTCAATGATCAGACATTGCAGCTCATGAAGTGTGTTTTCTGATGGTCGATGGGTTCCTGTGTGAAGTTGACACGGGTTTGGTTTTTCTCCCTTACACTTTGACCCTTCAGTTAGTTCTTTGTGTTTAGCTGTTTCAGGTGATGTTACTGAGTCAGGAATGTTGGTCAGGACAGTGCGAGAATTCCCTGTGATTCTTTCAATAGCGCTGGGGAATCTTTAACATCCACCAACAGGGCCTCATTTAATTGTCACTTCAAAAACCTGCTGGCAATTATTGCTCAGGATTACACTGAGCTGGGACACTAAGGATATTCAATTAATGAAATCAGTACTTTAAACTGAGAGCAATAGTCCCTCCCACATCCTGATACCTTAGGATTTCTGAACTTTAATTACTGCTTCATTCCTTGGTTTGTGGGCTGGTTCACCACCTGCAGACATGTGAGGCACTCACAGGCACTGGTAATCTCTAGGCTTAGAGTCAGAGAATCATAGACAGGTTACAGCACAGAAGGAGGCCATTCAGCCCTTTGTGTCCATGCCAGCTCTCTGCAAGAACAAGCCAGCTAGTCACACTCCCCCGCCTTTGCCTGTAACCCTGCATTTTCTTTTCTTCAGATAATTATTAAATTCTCTTTCAAAAGTCATGATTGAATCTGCCTCCACCACACTGTCAGGCAGTGCAATCCAGATCCTAACCAGTCGCTGCATAAAAAAGTTTTTCCTCATGTTGCCTCTGGTTCTTTGGCTTTTCACCTTAAATCTGTGCCCTCTGGTTCTTGACACTTCTGCCAATGGGAATAGTTTCTCCCTATCTACTCTGTCCAAACCCTTCATGATTTTGAACACCTCTATCAAATCTCATCTCAACCTTCTCTTCCCAAAGAAGAACAACTCCAGATTCTCCAAAATAGTAGAAGGCGTTCTATTTCTACTGGAAAATGGGCAGAGAGAAAGAGTATCAGACAGAGTTCACAAGAGAGAGAAAAAATTGGGTATGTGTCTGTGAGAGAGAGCAAGACAGAGGGAGGGAGAGTAACTGTCTGTGTGTGAGAGAGAACACAACCCAGTCCCAATATAATTGCTCTTTCTTGATACTATTCGATAAACTCAGACCCTACCCAGATAACGACAGCTTCTCTCCCTCAATGCTGTTCCCCGCCCTGACTGGACAGAAATCCCCTCTCATAGCAGCACATTAACACTGGTCTCACTGCTTTTCCCTGCCCTGATGGTGCAGAAATCCCCTCTCATAGTTGCACATTAACACTGGTCTCACTGCTGTTCCATTCCCTGACTGTACAGAAATCCCCTCTCATAGCTGCACATTAACACTGGTCTCACTGCTGTTCCCTGCCCTGACTGTACAGAAATCCCCTCTCATAGCTGCACATTAACACTGGTCTCACTGCTGTTTCATTCCCTGACTGTACAGAAATCCCCTCTCATAGCTGCACATTAGCACTGGTCTCACTGCTGTTCCCTGCTCTGACAGTACAGAAATCCCCTCTCATAGCTGCACATGAACACTGGTCTCACTGCTGTTCCATTCCCTGACTGTACATAAATCCCCTCTCATAGCTGCACATTAACACTGGTCTCACTGCTGTTCCCTGCCCTGACTGTGCAAAAGTCCCCTCTCATAGCAGCACATTAACACTGGTCTCACTGCTGTTCCCTGCTCTGACTGTACAAAAGTCCCCTCTCATAGCTGCACATTAACACTGGTCTCACTGCTGTTCCATTCCCTGACTGTACAGAAATCCCCTCTCATAGCTGCACATTAACACTGGTCTCACTGCTGTTCCCTGCCCTGACTGTACAAAAATCCCCTCCCATAGCTGCACATTAACACTGGTCTCACTGCTGTTCCCTGCTCTGACAGTACAGAAATCCCCTCTCACAGCTGCACATTAACACTGGTCTCACTGCTGTTTCATTCCCTGACTGTACAAAAGTCCCCTCTCATAGCTGCTCATTAACACTGGTCTCCCTGCTGTTCCATTCCCTGACTGTACAGAAATACCCTCTCATAGCTGCACATTAACACTGGTCTCACTGCTGTTCCCTGCCCTGACTGTACAAAAATCCCCTCCCATAGCTGCACATGAACACTGGTCTCACTGCTGTTCCCTGCTCTGACTGTACAGAAATCCCCTCTCATAGCTGCACATGAACACTGGTCTCACTGCTGTTCCCTGCTCTGACTGTACAAAAGTCCCCTCTCATAGCTGCACATTAACACTGGTCTCACTGCTGTTCCCTGCCCTGACTGTACAAAAGTCCCCTCTCATAGCTGCACATTAACACTGGTCTCACTGCTGTTCCCTGCCCTGACGGTACAGAAATCCCCTCTCATAGCTGCACATTAACACTGGTCTCACTGCTGTTCCCTGCTCTGACAGTACAGAAATCCCCTCTCACAGCTGCACATTAACACTGGTCTCACTGCTGTTTCATTCCCTGACTGTACAAAAGTCCCCTCTCATAGCTGCTCATTAACACTGGTCTCACTGCTGTTCCATTCCCTGACTGTACAGAAATACCCTCTCATAGCTGCACATTAACACTGGTCTCACTGCTGTTCCCTGCCCTGACTGTACAAAAATCCCCTCCCATAGCTGCACATGAACACTGGTCTCACTGCTGTTCCCTGCTCTGACTGTACAGAAATCCCCTCTCATAGCTGCACATGAACACTGGTCTCACTGCTGTTCCCTGCACTGACTGTACAAAAGTCCCCTCTCATAGCTGCACATTAACACTGGTCTCACTGCTGTTCCCTGCCCTGACTGTACAAAAGTCCCCTCTCATAGCTGCACATTAACACTGGTCTCACTGCTGTTCCCTGCCCTGACGGTACAGAAATCCCCTCTCATAGCTGCATATTAACACTGGTCTCACTGCTGTTCCCTGCTCTGACTGTACAGAAATCCCCTCTCATAGCTGCACATTAACACTGGTCTCACTGCTGTTCCCTGCTCTGACTGTACAGAAATCCCCTCTCATAGCTGCACATTAACACTGGTCTCACTGCTGTTCCCTGCTCTGACTGTATAGAAGTCCCCTCTCATAGCTGCACATTAACACTGGTCTCACTGCTGTTCCCTGCTCTGACTGTACAAAAATCCCCTCTCATAGCTGCACATTAACACTGGTCTCACTGCTGTTCCCTGCTCTGACTGTACAGAAATCCCCTCTCATAGCTGCACATTAACACTGGTCTCACTGCTGTTCCCTGCTCTGACTGTACAGAAATCCCCTCTCATAGCTGCACATTAACACTGGTCTCACTGCTGTTCCCTGCTCTGACTGTACAGAAATCCCCTCTCATAGCTGCACATTAACACTGGTCTCACTGCTGTTCCCTGCTCTGACTGCACAGAAATCCCCTCTCATAGCTGCACATTAACACTGGTCTCACTGCTGTTCCCTGCTCTGACTGTACAGAAATCCCCTCTCATAGCTGCACACTAACACTGGTCTCAGGTGAATTTTGACTGGTCATTAAATGATCCGATAATAGCGTGGCCTCGGTTAATAGCAGTTTGAAGCCGGATATGTTTTAAATTCCATCGGCTCATCCCAAAAACCGACCTTTAAACAAGTCAAAACACTGGAAACACACGATGGCTCATTCAATGTCTATGGAGAGAACAAAGACGTTTACTGTTGGGGTTTGGACAATGAAGAGAAACAGAGGAACTTGACGAGGACATTCAGCCTTTCGAGTCTGTTCCACCATTCAATTAGATATTTGCTGATCTGTATATTAACACCATTTGTCTGCTTGTTTCTGTCACACTTGGTACCTTACCTAACTCAAATCTATCATTTGTCAGAAATAAATAAGGAAACTGATTCATCGAATTTCTTAAAAGCAAAATACTGCGGATGCTGGAAATCTCAAATAAAAACTGAAAGTGCTGACAAGACTCAGCAGGTCTGGCAGCATCTGTGGAGAGAGAAGCAGAGTTCACGTTTCAGGTCACTGACCCTTCTTCAGAACTGGCAAATATTAGAAATGTAAAAGATTATAAGCAAGTAAAGCGGGGGTGGGGCAAGAGATGACAAAGGAGAAGGTGTAGATAGGACAAGGCCACAGAATAGTTGACCAGAAAAAGGCAAACAATATGTTAACGGTGTGCTGAAAGACAAAGCATTAGTGCAGATAGGGTGTTAATGGACTGAAAAACTAAACAGCCACAATCACAAACATGAAAAAAACAGTGGGTAGGCACAGTAGAAACAAACTGAACAAACTAAAATAAAGTTTTCTTTTTTACTTTGCCGATGTCTTTGTATATATTGTGGATCGTTCTTCAGACTGTCTTCTTTCACAATGTAGTTCTGACCTCTGGTGATGTTGATCGTAATCAGCTTCAACTTGCTGATAGTTTTGGAACTGAGCAGATTTTCTTTGCTTGATTCTGCAACATGGAACTCAGTCTGACATGTGGACCCCTGGGAGGACTTAAAAGTAACTTGCATGATCCCTAGGACTGGTGGAGGAGTATCTGATCCATGGGAGAAGATTTTAGATATCAGCTTGTTCAATTACAGTTTCTGTTTTCTCTGTTACTTGTGGAATGTCGGAGCATCCATTATGTTGATCATTGCTCCGAGTGAATTACTGCAGATATTGTCTAATTACCTCTGAACACATCACATATGGGCAGGTGTCGGGAATTGTGGTCGCGAGCAACAAAAATCTTCTCTCGTGCTGCAAATATGTAATCTTCCTTCTGGCATTTAAATCTATGAATGTTTCCTGCAGGCTTCGATCAGCATACTGTAGTGAAATGTCCCATTTTTCTGCAGACTTGACACTTCTTCCCTCTCGAAGGACAAGTTTTGTAATAAGGATCCTCACCACTGCAATGATTGGATGTTTGAATGTGATTGTGATTTCTGTCTTGGTCATCCTTGACCTTGCTCTGGGTTTCCTCTGTGTCCTTGTGTTTTGTGTGTTTCTCAGGGGAATCTCGTCGTCACGTTATTTGCCTCTTTCTCAGACTTCTGAGTCTCATCATGTAGTGGTCAAGAGTCTCGCACCAGATTGTTTTGCTTGCCTGAAACATAAATTTCAGAGTGAGGATTTGCCCTTGCTTAAAAATATCTTGTTAGAAAATGCATCGCAACATCATAATCATTATCGGTCCCAGTGTCTCTGAGTGTATTGAAGGTATTGTCAACTTTTGGTCCAGCAGAGTGTAGGAGTAACGCTCTCTTTCTTCGGGGTGTATTGATAGCGAGTGCCATCATTAGGAGTTCAAGTCTTGTGAGCCATTTGCTCCAGTGTGGCCCTGGGTTGCTGTCTATCTCTGTAAAGGCTGGAAAGACTGGCTGTTGTTGTGCACACATGATGATTGTTATTTATTTAAATCTAGAATTGTCAATGTAAGTCTTCTGTATGTCCCTGGTTGTCTGTGTGATTACTTCTTTTTAATCCTCAATGTCAGAAAAATATAGTGTTGTGCTGTGTTCTTACGTCTACATTAAATGATGACCCCAGGCTTTATATTCAGATTCAATACAAACAGTATTTATTGTCTTTCTTATCTACATGGCATGATCACAGGTCCCAGGTCTTTTTCTCATTTTTTTTTTATTTTTTTATTTCCAAAATATACTTTATTCATAAAAATCTGTAAAAATTACATTGCCAAACAGTTTCCAAACAGCACAAAAAAATACAAACATTGCAAAAGAGATCAGTTTCTTTCAATAATGTCATGAGTTTCTTCCCAACCCTTCCGTTTCACAATTGTCATGTCAATTACAGTTTTACATTTACAGCAATTGAGAACATTAACGATACAGTTCGAGGGGCTTCCCATGGTTCCAGCCCCTCAGTCCAGCTTGGTGGGGGAACCTTACACTGTGGTCTTTCCCCATTGAGCCTTTGCTGCGGCTGTCCCAAGCTTTAGTGCGTCCCTCAGCACGTAGTCCTGGACCTTGGAATGTGCCAGTCTGCAACATTCGGTGGTGGACAACTCTTTGCGTTGGAAGACCAGCAAGTTTCGGGCAGACCAAAGGGCGTCTTTCATCGAATTGATAGTCCTCCAGCAGCAGTTGATGTTTGTCTCGGTGTGCGTCCCTGGGAATAGCCCGGAGAGCACAGACTCCTGTGTTACAGAGCTGCTTGGGATGAACCTTGACAAAAACCACTGCTTCTCTTTCCACACCTGCTTTGCAAAGGCACATTCCAGGAGGAGGTGGGCGACCGTCTCTTCCCCACCACAGCCAACGCGGGGGTACTGTGCGGAGGGGGCGAGACTTCGGGTGTGCATGAAGGATCTGACGGGGAGGGCCCTTCTCACCACCAGCCAAGCTACGTCTTGGTGCTTGTTTGAAAGTTCTGGTGATGAGGCATTCCGCCAAATGACTTTGACGGTCTGCTCGGGGAACCATCCGACAGGATCCACCGTTTCCTTTTCCCGTAGGGCCTTGAGGACATTCCGTGCAGACCACTGCCTGATGGACCGGTGGTCAAAGGTGTTTTTCCGCAGAAACTGCTCCACGAAGGATATGTGGTACGGCGCCGCCCAACTGCACGGAGCGTTCCGCGGCAATGTGACCAGGCCCATCCTTCGCAACACCGGGGACAGATAGAACCTCAGCACGTCGTGACACTTGGAGTTTGCGTACTGGGTGTCGACACATAGCTTGATGCAGCCGCACACGAAGGTGGTCATCATGATGAGGGCCACGTTGGGTATATTTTTCCCGCCCATGTCCAGAGATTTGAACATCGTGACCCTGCGGACCCGGTCCATTTTAGATCCCCAGACGAAGCGGAAAATGGCTCGGGTGACTGCCACGGCGCAGGAGTGGGGTATGGGCCAGACCTGCACCACGTAGAGCAACAACGTGAGCGCCTCGCACCTGATGACCAGGTTCTTACCCACAATGGAGAGAGATCGCTGCCATTTTCTCATTGGTGTGTGTGTGCTCTCCACAAGCCATGTGTAGAATGTGTCTCTCAAAATGGTGTCTCCTTATATATGTATGATGATGTCATCTGTTGCATCAGTGGCTTGGTCTCTTAAAGGTACACTTTCTTAAAGGTGAAGTCACCATTACACAACATTGCAAGCAATGAGTCAGCCACACTCGATCGAGTGTCAGGAATGAAGGTCAGAGGAGCAGACCAGGCTGGAAACACATAAAGAACGAGGGGCAGCCAATGTGAAAAACAGGGAATAAACAACATGGCATGGGTGGTGTTTACAATACCTCGAATCTCGGTTTGATTCTCTTCCAGGTCAGAGGGAATTCTAGTAACATGATGTCTATGGAATCACAGAATGACGAACAAAGAGACCATTTGGTCCATCATGCCAGTGTTGTCTCTTTGGTAGAGACAAATTACAATTAGTCCTGCTGCGTGGCTTTTTCCTGTAATCCTGTACATTTTCCCTTCCAGCATCTATCCATATCCCTTTTGAAAGTTACGATTGAATCTGCTTTCATCTCCCAATCAGGCAGTGCATTCCAGATCACAACACATTACAGTGTAACAAATGGTTCTTCATGTCACCTCTGGTTCTTTTGCCAATCACCTGATATCTGTGTCCTCTGCTTAATGACCCTTTTGCCACAGGAAACAGTTTCTCCTGATTTAAAGTGTTGAGAACCATCATGATTTTGAACACCTTGGACAAATCTCTTCTGAACTTTCTCTGCTCCAAGAGGAACAACCTCAGCTTCTCCAATCTCTCCACATAACTGAAATCCTTCACCCCTGGTATCATTGCAGCAAATCTCTTCTGTTCATTTCTTGCCCCAGAAATAATTGAAATGAAATGTTTCTAAGAAAATGCATGAACTAAATAAAAGGGAGAGAGAAATAAATGCTGAGCAAAATGGATATCAATGTTTGGAAGGTAAAAAGAGCAAAGAGATCGAAATTTTATTATCGAGGAGTGAGAGGAATAAATAACACTTTGGAGATTTTGTCAGTGGATTTACTGATAAATTTGGGAATTGAGAGGAAGCTGGTTCATGGAGAAAAAACTGCCAACCCGGGGGTGGAGCCGACAACTGCATCCGTCCAATAAGAGACAGAGTAGAAGTGACAGTTCAGTCAGTGGAACAGGACACTTTTAATCTCAGGATTATGGGTTGGATGATCCACTGTGGGTGCCCGTGAAATTCCACAGGAGCTAATACAACACCTTGCTGTCAGTGGCTCCTTGGTCAATGGGTGTGATTCTTGTTTAAGGAGTGTGATTAATGAAAGTGTGAGCGACCCCAGGTTCAAATCACCAATGAGCTCTTGGCATTTTTAGTTGAATGTTACTGATTGGTGTCAGCCTTACGGAGCTGGCTTGAGGACCAGAGAACTGGATTCAAAGAGCTTGTCGACAAAATTGAAATTTACACAATGTACACAGAGCCAAGTGAGAATATAAAGTTGTCGCAGTAATTGAGACCTGACTCCAAAAACAACAGGACTGGGTTCTGGAATGGAATGGAATGGAATTCTTCAGTGTTTCTGTTGTTTGGCTTGCATTGACTCATCGATATTCTTGTTTTTCACTTTGTCGATGCCTTTGAATAATTGTGGATCCTTCTTCAGAGTGTCTTCTTTCACCAGGTAGTTCTGACCTCTGATGATGTTGATTGTAATCAGCTTCAGTTTGCTGATAGTTTTGGAACTGAGCAGATTTCCTTTGCTTGAGTCTACAACATGGAACTCAGTCTGACATGTGGACCCATGGGAGGATTTGAATGCCACCCCTGCGTTGGAGTTGCATCCATCCAATAAGAGACCGAGTAGAAGTGACAGTTCTGTCAGTCGAATATGAGATTTTTAATGGCAGGGCTGTGAGTTTGAGTCAAAAACAAGAAATGCTGGAATCACTCAGCAGGTCTGGCAGCATCTGTGGAAAGAGAAGCAGAGTTAACGTTTCGGGTCAGTGACCCTTCTTTGGAACTGACAAATATTAGAAAAGTCACAGATTATAAGCAAGTGAGGTGGGGGTGGGGCAAGAGATAACAAAGGAGAAGGTGCAGATTGGACCAGGCCACATAGCTGACCAAAAGGTCACGGAGCAAAGGCAAACAATATGTTATTGGTGTGTTGAAAGACAAAGCATTAGTACAGGTTAGGTGTGAATACACTGAATATTGAACAGCAGCAAGTGCAAACCTGAAAAAAAACCTGAACAAAAACAGTGGGTAAGCAAACTGAACAAACTAAGATGAAATGAAATAAATGCAAAAAAAGATTGTAAAAAATGTAAAAAAGAATGGAAAAAAAGGAAGAAAAAACAACTAAAAATGAAAGTAAAATGGGGGGCTGTCATGCTCTGAAATTATTGAACTCAATGTTCAGTCCGGCAGGCTGTAGTGTGCCTAATCGGTAGATGAGATGCTGTTCCTCGAGCTTGCGTTGATGTTCACTGGAACACTGCAGCAATCCCAGGACAGAGATGTGAGCATGAGAGCAGGGGGGAGTGTTGAAATGGCAAGCAACCGGAAGCTCAGGGTCCTGCTTGCGGACTGAGTGGAGATATTCCGCAAAGCGGTCACCCAGTCTGCGCTTGGTCTCCCCAATGCAGAGGAGACCACACTGTGAGCAGCGAATACAGTATACTACATTGAAAGAAGTACAAGTAAATCGCTGCTTCACCTGAAAGGAGTGTTTGGGGCCTGGGATAGTGGGGAGAGAGGAGGTAAATGGGCAGGTATTACACCTCCTGCGATTGGAGGGGAAGGTGCCCTGGGACGGGGACGAGGTGGTGGGGGTAATGGAGGAGTGGACCAGGGTGTCGTGGAGGGAACGATCCCTTCGGAATGCTGACAGGGGAAGGGAGGGGAAGATGCGACTGGTAGTGGCATCACGCTGGAGGTGGCGAAAATGGCGGAGGATGATCCTTTGGATATGGAGGCTGGTGGGATGAAAAGTGAGGACAAGGGGAACCCTGTCACGGTTCTGGGAGGGAGGGGAAGGGGTGAGGGTAGAGGTGCGGGGAATGGGTCGGACACGGTTGAGGGCCCTGTCAACCACAGTGGGGGGAATTCCTCGTTTGAGGAAAAAGGAGGTCATATCAGAAGCACCGTCATGGAAGGTAGCATCATCAGAGCAGATGCGTCAGAGATGGAGAAACTGGGAGAAGGGAATGGAGTCCTTACAGGAGGTAGGGTGTGAAGAAGTGTAGTCGAGGTAGCTGTGGGAGTCGGTGGGCTTATAATGGATATTATTAGACAACCTATCCCCAGAGATGGAGACAGAGAAGTCGAGGAAGGGAAGGGAAGTGTCAGAGATGGACCATGTGAAGGTGAGAGAAGGGTGGAAATTGGAAGCAAAGTTGATAAAGTTTTCTAGTTCGGGGCAGGAGCAGGAAACGGCACCGATACAGTCATCAATGTACCGGAAAAAGAGTTGGGGGAGGGGGCCTGAGTAGGACTGGAACAAAGAATGCTCGACATATCCCACAAAAATACAGGCATAACTAGGACCCATGCGGGTACCCATAGCGACACATTTTACTTGAAGGAAGTGCGTGGAGTTGAAGGGCCCTCAACCGTGTCCGACCCATTCCTCGCACCTCTCCCCTCACCCCTTCCCCTCCCTCCCAGAACCGTGACAGGGTTCCCCTTGTCCTCACTTTTCATCCCACCAGCCTCCATATCCAAAGGAACATCCTCCGCCATTTTCGCCACCTCCAGCGTGATGCCACTACCAGTCGCATCTTCCCCTCCCTTCCCCTGTCAGCATTCCGAAGGGATCGTTCCCTCCGCGACACCCTGGTCCACTCCTCCATTACCCCCACCACCTCGTCCCCGTCCCAGGGCACCTTCCCCTGCAATCGCAGGAGGTGTAATACCTGCCCATTTACCTCCTCTCTCCTCGCTATCCCGGGCTCCAAACACTCCTTTCAGGTGAAGCAGCGATTTACTTGTACTTCTTTCAATGTAGTATACTGTATTCGCTGCTCACAGTGTGGTCTCCTCTACATTGGGGAGACCAAGCGCAGATTGGGTGACCGCTTTGCGGAACATCTCCGCTCAGTCCGCAAGCAGGACCCTGAGCTTCCGGTTGCTTGCCATTTCAACACACCCCCCTCCTCTCATGCTCACATCTCTGTCCTGGGATTGCTGCAGTGTTCCAGTGAACATCAACGCAAGATCGAGGAACAGCATCTCATCTACCGATTAGGCACACTCCAGCCTGCCGGACTGAACATTGAGTTCAATGATTTCAGAGCATGACAGCCCCCCATTTTACTTTCATTTTTAGTTATTTTCTCTTCCTTTTTTTTTTACATTCTTTTTTACAATTTTTCCAATCTTTTTTTGCATTTATTTCATTTCATCTTAGTTTGTTCAGTTTGCTTACCCACTGTTTTTTTTCAGGTTTTTTTTCAGGTTTGCACTTGCTGCTATCCAACATTCAGTGTATTCACACCTAATCTGTACTAATGCTTTGTCTTTCAACACACCATTAACGTATTGTTTGCCTTTGCTCCGTGACCTTTTGGTCAGCTATATGGCCTGGTCCAATCTGCACCTTCTCCTTTGTTATCTCTTGCCCCACCCCCACCTCACTTGCTTATAATCTGTGACTTTTCTAATATTTGTCAGTTCCGAAGAAGGGTCACTGACCCGAAACGTTAAGTCTGCTTCTCTTTCCACAGATGCTGCCAGACCTGCTGAGTGATTCCAGCATTTCTTGTTTTTGTTTCAGATTTCCAGCATCCGCAGTATTTTGCTTTTATTTTTGTGAGTTTGTGTGCCATTTTCTTATTCCCTTTTTTAAGGCTTCATGAGCAGAGAGTACAGGGAGTGTTTGAAATGAGCAAGTCTCGCTTTGATTCAGGACTCTTACCTCTCTGCAGCATCTCACTATGAAAGATTGAATTTGATCTCATTTCATTCTCAGCTCGGGGTCTGTGCGGCTCAGTGCCACTTCTGGCTGTCTCCCGCTTCACAATCCATCAGTACTGAGAAAGCAATGGGGAATATTACTCACATGTTGTGTTCTTTAATTTTTTGGAAAACTTGAATGTATGTATTTTCTTCCAAAACAAGGACACCAAGCCGCTGTTGATGTTGGGCTGAAATAGCTCATTTGGGAGAGCGTTAAACTGAAGATCGAAAGGTCGCTGGTTTAATCCCGGGTTTCAGCAATTTTGCTTCCTTTTGCGTCCCTTGCCTTGGTTCTGATTTTCCGGTTGCACAATTTACTTTGAAATTATTCACCAAACACCGGTGGATTGAATTTGAGAAACAACACAGAGTCATTTACAGCACAGAAGGTGGTCATTTGGCCTATCACGTCCATGCTGGCTCTCCCCGGAGCAATCTAGTCAGTTCCACTCACCAGCTCGATCCCTTTCCTCCTGCAAGTTTCTTTCCTTCGAGTATCCATCCAATTTCCTTTTCAAATCATTGATTGTCTCTGCTTCCACCACACTCGTGCGCCAAGACATTACCACCCACAACATAAAAAATTCCACCTCATCAAGGATGGGAAATACTTACATCTTCGATATTTGCTTTTTCTCTATTTCTATGAGAATAGACTGGCAGTCAACATGAAAGGAAACCCAAAAATCTTCGAGCAGCATGTTAATGATAAGTGGGTAGTATGAGGTTGAGTCGGGCCTATTAGGGACAAAAAGGATAATATAAGCTTAGAGGTGCAGGGCAATGTTAATCTACTTAATGAGTACTTTGTATCAGTGATCACTAAGGAAGTGGAATTTGACAAAATATCAGTCGAAGTGAAGAGAGTAGAGGCAATGGAGAGAGTACAAATTAGGAGAAGGAGGTACTAAAAAGGCTGGCTGTGCTTAGGGAAGATAAATCACCTGGTCCGGATGGCTCACATCCCAGGTTGCGAAAGGAAATGCGGATGCAGATAACGGAAGGACTTGCAATAATCTTCCAATCTTCCCTGGATACGGGGGAGGTGCCAGAGGATTAAACAGTGGCAAATGCGACACCCTTATTCAAGAAAGGGTGCAAGGACAGTCCGGGTAACTACAGGCTAGTTAGATTAACAGCAGTGGTGGGTATGGTTTTAGAAAGAATAATCAGGGTAAAAAATCAACAGTCACTTGGAGAGGTTCGAGTTAATTAAGGAGAGTGAGCATGGATTTATAAATGGGAGTTCATGCTTGACTAATCTAAATGCATTTTTTGATGAACTGACAGAGCAGCTTGATGAAGGGAATGCAGTGGATGTTGTTTATATGGATTTTAAGGAAGCGTTTGACAAGGTACCACATAAAAGGGCAGTTAACAAAATTGAGGTTCGTGGTATAGGAGGGTCAGTGTCCAATTGGATAGAAAATTGGTTTAAGGACAGAAAACAGCGAGTCTTATTAAATGGTTCTTTGTCAGACTGGAGGATAGTCGACAGTGGTGTTCCCCAAGGGTCAGTGCTCGAACCACTGCTTTTTTTTGCTAAAGGTAAGTGACTTGGATCTTGGAATATAGAGTAGAATCTCAAAATATGCCGATGACACCAAACTTGGAGGAGCGGCAAACAGTGAGGATGATAT
Source organism: Heterodontus francisci (assembly GCF_036365525.1). Taxonomy (NCBI): domain Eukaryota; kingdom Metazoa; phylum Chordata; class Chondrichthyes; order Heterodontiformes; family Heterodontidae; genus Heterodontus; species Heterodontus francisci. The sequence continues at coordinate 3,499,055 of NW_027141631.1, read as the reverse complement.
GAACTGCCTGCAACAGGACAATGATAGGCTAGCAGAATGGGCAGACAGGTGGCAGATGGAATTTAATAGTGACAAGTGTGAGGTGATGTATTTTGGCATAAGGAATAGGGAGAGGCAATATTTACTTAATGGCACAGTTCTAAAGTGTGTGTTGGAATAGAGGGACTTGGGGTTCATGTGCATCAATCTTTGAAGGTGGCAAGACATTTTGCGAGAGTGGTTAGTAAAGCATATGGGATCTTGGGCTTTATAAATAGAGGCATTGAGTACAAAGCAGGGAAGTTATGCTGAACCATTATCAAGCTCTGGTTAGGCCCCATTTGGGGTGTTGCTTCCAGTTTTGCTTCCCACACTTAAGAAAGAATGTGAGCGTCCTTGAGAGGATGCAGAGGAAATTCACCAGAATGGATCCAGGGATGGAGGATTTTAGTTACAAGGTTGGGTTGGAAAAGCTAGGGTTGTTCTGCCTGTATCAAAGGAGAGTGAGGGGAGAATTGATAGATGTGTTTTCGGCTATGACAGTTTTAAATAAGTTGGCAAGGAAACATTGTTCCCGTTAACTATTGGTACAAGGACTAGGGGACACAGATTGAAGGTTTTGGACAGGAGGTACAGGGGGAATGTGCGCAAGAACTTTCTTACACTGATTGGTGATGATCTGTAACTCGCTGCCCACGAGAGCTGTGGAAATGCAGACAATCGAGGATTACAAAAGGAATTTGAATGGCCACTTGAAGGAAATAATTTTACAGGGCGATGGGGATCGAGCAGACAAGTAATAACTCGTCTCCACTCCTAGTATTTCTAAATCCCACACATTCACGAGAATGTGAACAATTATTTCCTGTTGTGTCTCTCTCAGATTTGTAAACTTCACTGCATTGGAGTGAGGTGACATCTACTGGCAAGAAACAAGAACTGCCGTGATGAGATCAGCCATGATTGTGTTGAATGGCAGAGCAGGCTCGAGTGGCTGAGTTGCCGACTCCGGCTCCTCGTTCTTATGTTCATAGAATCATACAGCACAGAAGGAGGCCATTCGGCCCCATTGTGCCTCTGCTGACTCTCTGACAAAAAGATGCAATTAGTCCAACCCCCTGCCTATTTCCCCATAATCCTGGAGAATTTCACTTTGAAATATTTGTCCAATTCCTTTATGAAAGTTATAATTGAATCTGTTTCCACCACCCTGTCAGACAATTCATTCCAAATCCGAATCAGTTACTGGGTAAAAAGATCTCTCCTCACCTCCCCTTGACATTTTTGGCCAATTATTTTAAATCTGTGTCCTCTGGTTACTGACCCCCAGGACAGTGGAAACAGTTTCTCCCTCTCTACCCGATGAAAATCCTTAATGATTCTGAACATCTCTATTAAATCTTCCCTTAACCTTCTCTACTCTGAGGAGAACAATCCCAGCTTCACCAGCCTGTCCAGAGAACTGACACCCCTCATCTCTGGTATCATTCTAGTAAATCTCCTCTGAACTGTCTCAGAAGCTTTGATGTCCTTTCTAAAGCCTGGTGCCCAGAACTGGACACATTACTCGAGCTGAGTTCAAGCCAGCGGCGCCCACATCCCACGAACGAATAAAAAAACGCTCCCGAACCAGTCCCCAATTCTTAAGCATTGATCGACGCTCCCTGTCCAGTCCACAAATCTTATTCATTTAGAAACGCTCCCTGCCCAGTCTCCAACTCTTATTCAATTATAAACACTCCCTGCCCAGTCCCCAATTCTTATCCATTTACAGACGCTTCCTGACCAGTCCCCAAATTTTATTCATTTAGAGACGCTCCCTGCCCAGTCCCCAGTTCTTATCCATTTATTGACGCCGTTTCGGGAAGCCTCACCGGGAAAAGCTTCACCGCCGCCATCCGCAGGGATACAGATGGGATTGTTCCATCTTATTGTGGCCCTGAGGCCCTGCTCCAGCTGTGTGAGTCCGCAAAGTCTTCTCGCACTTTGTGAATATCCCGCTCCAACTCCGAACCCGCAGCTCCAGCTGCTGACAGAGCTCTCTACTGCGCCTGCGCGCCCCGCTCCTGTCACAGATAGGGCGGATTCTAGGACGCTGAGCATTCTGGGTATCACACCTGTCATTAATGCTATTCTTTCAGCTGAAAGGTTTTATTACGTACATTTCATGACCTGGAATCGTCGTGAGTGTTTTCTTTTGCACCTGTCAATGCCTGGGAGGATAGAGGCAGCTTCACTTTGTAGCCATGAGTTTCTGGTGTGAGAAAGTGGTGTTTAACTCACTATATTTCAGTTTTTGGTCTGTGACTGTGGGTATTATTCAGTACCTGTTTGTTTCTGCTATTGCTCTGTGAGTTTCACCACATATCTTTCAACAACTTGTATGTGAGCATCAGCTTTTGTCTATATCTATCAGTATCTGAGAAGTGAGAAAGGGTTTGATTCTATCCCTATCAGTTTCTGTTACATGCATGTGTCTTTAATCTGCACCTCCTCTGAGTGTGTCTTCGTCTCTGTACTTGTAGGTGAGTATGTGTTTTGCTTTTTATCTCTCAGTCTTTGAAGTGTGAGCCTGGGTTTGTACCTAATTTCCTTTGTACCTTGCAGTTGGGATATGAAAGAAAGATTTTTACACGTTACCTGCCAACTGCTGCTACGTGACTGTGGGTTTCACACTGTATCTGTCAATTTATGTCTGGTAATGCGAAGTTTACAGTGTACCTGTCAGTTTCTAGTATGTGAGTGTTGATTTCACTCTGAAAAGAATCATAGATCATAGAATAGTTACAGAACAAATGGAAGCCATTCATCTCATTGTGCTTGTGCTGCTTCTATGCACGAGCAACTCAGCTCATTCCACAGACTCATGTATTCCATGGAAACATGCAATGTTTCCACTTCAGATAATTATCTTTTACCATTTTGAAAGCCATGGTTGAATCAGCCTCCATCACAGTCTCAAGCAGTGCACATCAGATCTTAACCACTCGCTGTGCAAAAGAAGTTTTTCCTCATGTTGCCTTTGGTTCTTTTGCCATTCACCTTAAATCGGTGTCCTCAGGTTACAGAGCCGTGAATAATATTCCCCATTGCTTTCTCAGCACTGATGGATTGTGAAGCAGGAGACAGCCAGAAGTCCCACTGAGCCGCACTGACCCCGAGCTGGGAATGAAATGAGATGAAGTTCAATCTTTCACAGCGAGATGCTGCAGAGAGATGAGTCCCGAATCAAAGTGAGACTTTCTCATACTTTTGCTGAATTTCATTTCAAACACTCCTTGTACTCTCTGCTAATGAAGCCTTAAAAAAGGGAAAAACAAAATGGCGCTCAAACTCACCACCCTGAAATTAAAAGTTTAATGTTTGACTGACAGAACTGTCACTTCTACTCGCTCTCTTATTGGATGGATGCAACTGTGTTCTCCAACGCAGGGGTGGCATTCAAATCCTCCCATGGGTCCACATGTCAGACTGAGTTCCATGTTGTAGACTCAAGCAAAGGAAATCTGTTCAGTTCCAAAACTATCAGTGAGTTGAAGCTCATTACGATCATCAGCATCAGAGGTCAGAACTACCTGGTGAAAGAAGACAATCTGAAGAAGGATCCACAATTATTCAAAGGCATCGACAAAGTGAAAAACAAGAAAATCGATGAGTCAATGCAAGCCAAACAACAGAAACACTGAAGAATTCCATTCCATTCCAGTCCAGAACCCAGTCCTGTTGTTTTTGAGTCAGGTCACAATTACTGCAACAACTTTATATTACCACTTGGCTATCTGTACATTTAGTTAATCAAGCTCTTTGAATCCAGCTCTCTGGTCCTCAAGCAGGCTCCATATGGAAATCAATTCTGCCTTCTGCAAGGCTAAAACCAAACAATGACCGGAAATTAAAAATGCCAAAGAAGAAGGGCTTGTCTAGGATTTGAACTCAGGATCTCTCACACATTAATTAATCACTCACCCTAAGCAAGAATCATACCCCTAGATCAACATGCCACTGATATCAGAACTTCCTTTTAGCTCCTGTGGAATTTCACTGGCAGCCAAAGCCGATCATCCATTTTTTTTCAGAGCAAAGCAACATCCTGCAAATTCTGAAATAAAAACAGAAAGTGTTGGAAATGTTCAGAAACTCTGGCAGCATCTGTGGAGAGAGAAACAGAGTTCGCCTTTCAGGGCGTTTACCTTTTGTTTGAGCCATCCTTTCACACTGCTTCTGTCCACCCAATCTCACTTTCTATTCTATCCAGATTCCACCCACTCACTACCTAAATACATTTATCATGAATTCCTCATATCTTTTAATAATGACAATTTTATATTTCTGGCCTTTGCTTTGGACTCCACCACAATTGGAATCATGTCTCCATCAACCCAATCAAACCCATTCACTATTTCCTCACATTGCAATGTTTCTTTCACCCTGACAGACGATGGAGTTTATGCTGCTTGATTGCAGTTCTTGCTTCCTGCCAGTAGATGTCACCTCACTCCAGTACAGTGAAGGTTACAAATCTGAGAGCACACAACAAGAAGTTATTGTTCACGTTGTTCATTGTTCAGTGAACAGGTCCCTCTATTCCTGCACACTCTTTAGAACTGTGCCATTAAGTATATATTGCCTCTCCCTATTCCTTCTGCTAAAATGCATCACCTCACACTAGTCACTATTAAAATCCATCTGCACCTGTCTGCCCATTCTGCTAGCCTATCACTGTCTTGTTGCAGGTGGTTCATTTCATCCTCACTGTTTGCCACTTCTCCAAGTTTGGTGTTATCGGCATATTTTGAGATTCTACTCTATATTCCAAGATCCAAGTCATTTATTTGTAGCAAATAAAAAGCAGTGGTTCCAGCAGTGACCCTTGGGGAACAGCACTGTCGACAACCTTCCAGACTGAGAATGAACCATTTATTACGACTTGCTGTTTTCTCTCCTTAAGCCAATTTTCTATCCAATTGGACACTGAACCTCCTATTCCATGAACCTCAATCACCCTTTTATGTGTCGTTTCTTAAAATCCACATAAACAACATCCACTGCATTCCCTTCATAAACCTTCTCTGTTAGTTCATCAAAACATGCAGTTAGATTAGTCAAGCATGAACTCCCATGTATAAATCCATGCTCACTCTCCTCAATTAACTCAAACCTCTCCAAGTGACTGTTCATTTTTTCCCTGATTGTTCTTTCTAAAACCTTACCCACCACTGCTGTTAATCTAACTGGCCTGTAGTTAGCCGGACTGTCCTTGCACCCTTTCTTGAATAAGGGTGTCACATTTGCCACTGTTTAATCCTCTGACACGTCCCCCGTATCCAGGGAAGATTGGAAGATTATAGAAAGCCTTTCTGTTATCTGCATCCACATTTCCTTTCGCAATCTGGGATGAAAGCCATCCGGACCAGGTAATTTATCTTCCTGAAGCATAACCAGCCTTTTCAGTACCTCCCTCTCTCAATTTGTACCCTCTCCATTGCCTCTACACTCTCCACTTCTACTGATATTTTGTCAAATTCCACTTCCTTAGTGATCATTGATACAAGGTTTAACTAGATTAACTAGATTAACATTGCCCTGCAGCTCTAAGTATATATTACCCTCTTTGTCCCTAATGGGGCCCACTTCACCGTTTACTACCTGCTTATTATTTATAAACTGCTTGAAGATTTTTGGGTTCCCTTTCATGTTGACTGCCATTCTATTCTCGTAGAGAGAGGGAATAAGCTAAATAGAGAAGATATAAATATTTCCCATCCTTGGGTGAGGTGGAATATTTTTATGCTGTGAGTGGTAATGTCCTGACCCACGAGTGTGGTGGAAGCAGAGACAATCAATGATTTGAAAAGGAAATTGGATGGATACTTGAAGCAAAGGAACTTGCAGGAGGAAAGGGATCGAGCAGGTGAGTGAAACTGAGTAGCTGGCTCCGATAATTGCTGCAGTCACTGCGATCCCCCTTAATTTTGTCCAAGGTGACAATGTTTGCTTCACGCATGTTTTGAGCCCTTGTTGAGCTGGACTATGCAGGGCTCACTGTCCAGTTCCTCCATGACAGGGAAGTCTTGAATGGCACTGAGAGCTACTTCAGTGACAATGTTCTCCGTTATGTAGAGTTCAAGGTAATGCTCCACTCACCTTTCCATCTGCTTGTTAGGTTCAGTGATGATCACCCATGTCTTTGTCTTCAAAAGGTGCTGATTTAATTACTACTGGGTCCATTGCTTTCTTAATTCCTTCATAAATCCCTCTAGCATGCCCGAATTCATCAGCAGAGTTTTAACCAGTATTGATTGGTACAGTGCCGAGCAGTCTGCAGAGACTTGTTTCTGGCTGCTCTGAGAGCATCTAGATGTGGTTTGCTGGGGACTTGTTTGTAGTTCATGAGGGTTCTCTTCTTAGTTACAGTAACTGACTCCATTTAAGTCCAATAAGCCTCAAACCAGTCAGCATTCCTCCCATCTCTTTTCCCATACACAGTGAGTGCAGAGTTATAGATGGTGGTGTGCAGCTGATTCCACTTTGACACCGCACTGAGACCTTGAGCATTGTTGTCTGATCTCGGATGTCTCCAGGACACCTTGTAGCACAGCTTGACCTGGAAGTAGCTGTTCATCACACAGAATCCATGGTGACAGCATAGCTCCTGCAACCTCTGTCCATTTTCGTTCATCTTGCCAATCCCCTGGTGCTCTATGCACATTGGCAAAGCTGTGTAGTCAGTATCCAAGCTTGTGTTGAAGTCTCCTAGAAGGTACAGTCCCTCAGTGCTGGGAATTCTTCTGATGGCAGTGTCAAGTGTCACATAGAATTGATCCTTGACATCTGGGGTGGAGGTGAGTGTCGGGACATAGATGCACATGAGATTACCTGGGCCCATGCTTGTTGACAAGTGAAGAGTAAGAAGTCTCTCTGAGCCTACTGTGAGTGGTTCACTCATCTCAAGTGGCGTGTATTTTACTGTGAAACCCACTCCATGCTCACGAGTTGCCTCTTGGGCTTTCCCCTGCCAGAAGAAGGTGTAGTGTTTCTCTTTGAGGGATCCACTTTGAACGAGTCTAGTTTCTTGCAGCACAGCAATGTCCACATTGAGCCTTGTGAGTTCCTCGTCGATCACAACTGTCTTGTGTGTGTCATCAACCTGCAGAAGGTTGTCGGTAAGGCCAGGACACATGGTCCTTAGATTCCAGCTTGTGATGCGAAGGACTGGTGTCTTCTTTGTTGAATTTGTTTTTCTTGGTGCATAGATTATCAATCCGTCTGTTCAGAGATGACTCTCCAAGCTCCAAGCACCTATTGAAGCAAGCAGGTCGTGGCTTCACAGCACCAAACTGACTGGGGGCTGCCCAGCTTGGAGTGAATGGTAGCTATCCAATGAGACACTAAGAGCTCTCCCACTGTCCGAAGTAACCCCTGGCGCTCATACTCTGCACCAATTGAATGAGAGCTTATAATCAGTAACTGTTTATTCCCGGGTTGTGCCAATGTTTAACCACGAAGCTGGAGTGTCCTCTCCAGGGCACAGGCCTGGGCAAATTGTATGGAGACCCTGAGCATCAGGACCCCCTCTCAGCATTGCTCGTATTGTCCAAAGGAAAGGAAAAACCAGTACTGTTTGGTACCAGCTCTACTGTAGGAGTTGCTGGAAAACTGCCTGATAAGTCACAGGTAACCGCCTCCAGGACTCCACTCCGGATTTACTGTCCAGGTTTACTCCCTCAGCCTTCTGATTTATTTATTTAGAGATACAGTACGGAAACAGGCCCTTCCAGCCCACCGAGTCTGTATCGACCATCAACCACCCATTTATACTAATCCTACATTAATCCCGTATTCCTACCACATCCCCTCAATTCGCCTCCCACCTACCTACACTAGGGGCAATTTACAATGGCCAATTTACCTATGAATCTGCAAGTCTTTGGCTGTGGGAGGAAACCGGAGCACCCGGCAGAAACCCACGCTGTCACAGGGAGAACTTGTAAACTCTGCACAGGCATGTGCACAGAATCAAACGTGGGTCACTGGAGGTGTGAGGCTGCGGTGCTAACCACTGCGCCACTGTGTCTTCTCGAGACACCCATTGAGAAGTGAGACTTTTTGCCCAGAGATGGGGCTCTGTTTCTTGGCAGCAGGATGGAACCACACACCAGTAGGCCTGTATGACATGCACAAGGATATCACACACTGCCCCATCTCTGGTACAGATTAGAGTCAGACACTGAACAGAGTGCAACCCACAAGGACATCACAACCTTCCTGCTCTCTGGGACAGGTCAGTGTGATACACCAAACAAACAGCACCCCACAGGGACCTCATAAATGCCACATCCCTGTGACAGATCAAGGTCAGACACTGCAAATATTGCAACCACAGGAACATCACAAATTGCCCCATCCCTCGGACAGCTCGGGGTCTGACATTGAACATATTGCAACAACAAGGACATTACTGTATAACTCCCTCCATTCTGAAAAACAAGCATTCACCCTACTTTTTACCCTGCAGCCAATTTTGGATCCAGACTGCCACTGCCCCTTTAATCCCATCTGCTTGAATTTTGTTAACAAGTCATAGAGAGATGCAAAACTGAAACAGTCCCTACGGCCCACTGAGTCTGTGCTGACCAACCACCACCCATTTATAGTAATCCTACACAATAATCCCATATTCCCTACCACATCCCCACCATTCTCTTACCTACACTCGGAGCAATTCACAACAACCAATTTACCTATCAACCTGCAGTCTTTGCTTGTGGGAGGAAACCGGAGCACCCAGCAGAAACACACACAGTCACAGGGAGAACTTGCAAACTCTGCACAGGCAGTACCCAGAACTGAACCTGGGTTGCGAGAGCTGTGAGGTTGCAGTGCCAACCACTGTGCCATTGTGCTGCCCCAAGTCTAGTTTATGGTACCTTTTCAAACACAATTTTGATGTCCAGACACGTACCATTAACCTCACCACCCTCGTCAACTCTCTCTGAAACTTCATCAAAGAAATTAATTCAGTAATTATTTCAGACACAATCTTCTGTTCACCAATCTGTACTGGCTGTCATTTATTAGCCCATGTTCTACCAAGTGACAGTGAATTTCCTCCTGGATAATTGTCTCTAAAAGTTTCCCCACCACCGACATTAGACTAATTGGTCTGTAGTTCCTGGGTTTATCTCTCTTTTTAAACAGGGCTGTAATATTCACAACCCTTGCAGACTTATCTTTTAATTCTGGAAAGTCTATTGCAGACAATCACTTTGGGCATGACTTTAACCAATTAAAGCAACAGGATACTTGATTAATAAGTCCAGAACTTTTATTGAAAGTAAAATAGTACTTAATAATTGGAAGTAAAATTATCTTGAACAAACTTGGGGAATATAACTTTCCAGCTCTAGCAGGTGTGTGGACTGGTCGAGCTTGGTCTCAGAGTGTCACGGTCCTCTTTGTCCTGTCTAGATCCCTCATCAGGTGGAGAACTTGGTCGATGATCTGAGCCTTTACCCCTGAGGTTTTCTACTGTTCCTGCACACTGAAACCTTACAAGATCCCTACTTTTAACCCCTGGATGGCCATCACACCACCATGTAAAATAATAATTGGTCCAAGCTGTTGCTAGGTACATTTAATTTGTTCTTAATAATGTCTTCCACTAACAGCCACCTGTCCTCAGAATCTCAGACATGAGTACAATGGAGTGGTTTCACACTGTCTCCCCATCTGATCTGAAACAAGTTTCCTATTCATTAAATCTAGACTCTTGAAGGTCACAATGTGACATACCATGGGTTTTATCAGGGGTCCGAGAAAGGTCCATTGTTTGAATAAATTTCGCTGAAACTGCCCTTTCCCACAAAGACACAGAAACTCACAGTAATTAGATTGAACAAACTTTAAATGAAAACCCATTCTCTCTAAAATGTTTATTGATTCATTAATTATAACTCAATCAAGATTCATTACTTTTACAATCATCTGTTTCAGGATGGGTAGCTACTCATTAATTATACAGGATATAAACGTTAGTATTGAACACAAAATGGTTCCTTTGGTCATGTGTTAATTATAAAATGGCTTTCTTAACGTTGTTAGTTTTGACAATGGATACATTATAAAAATGGTCAAGTTAAACTAAGATCGAACTACCCAATCTTACCTCCATCCTCCAGTCCTCTGGCATCATTCCCAAATTCAAGGAGGATTGAAAGATTGTGGTTCGAGTCTCCGCTATTTCCACTCTTACTTCCCTCAGCAACCCAGGATGCAGCCCATCCAGACCGGGTGACTTTTCTACTGTGAGCACTGCGAACCTTGTAATTGTCTCCTCTTTATCTATTTTCATCTCCTCCAAATTCTCCACTTCCTCCTCCTTTCCTGTGACATTTGCAGCACCCGCTTGTTTTGTGATGGCAGATGAAATGTACTTAATTAGTACCTCAGCCACACCCTCTGCCTCCACAGGATCTCCTAATTGACCCACCCTTTCATTGACTGTCCATATGTTGGTAAAAGACTTCAGTGTTCCCAGTTATGTGACCCGCTAATCTTTTCTCATACATCTTGCTGATCTCATTTCCTTTTTCAGCTCTCCTCTGCACTTTCTGTATTCTGCTTGTTTCTCGACTGCATCCGAGTCCTCACATGATTTCTCAGTGAATGGTTTTTGAACTATTTTGTAAAAGGATTGAGTTTTGTAAATTTCTCCCTAGCTCCCCTCATGGTCAGGCAGAAAGTTTAACTGCTGTGTTTTCAAACAGCAACAGCTTTATTTGAAAAGCCATTTTGACAGGATTCCGGGTTTTAATCCAGTCACAAATCTGGTTCTGATGTCTTGTGGCTCCAGCTGTCACATGACCTGTCAGAGGATGACCTCATAATTGACCCAGTCATGGAGCTGTGGGTTGATGTTTAAATTGTTTCAAAATAATTTTCCAGAAGGACAATCAAAATGAATCGATAGACAAAAGGTAGATTTTGTGAATTTGTGCTCCCAGTGGAAACTCCTGCAGAGTTTGCTGGTTTTCATATCCCCAATTCCCCACATGAAGCTCTGTGCTTGGAGTCTGTATTCATTACATCAACATTATACAGAATCATTTCATGGGAGACCCCAGTGTGAATTGTAGACAGGTGGGCCAGTTTAACTTTCAAAGTAACACAGAAGCAAAATACTGCAGATACTGGAAATCTGAAATAAAAACAGAAAATACTGGAAATACTCAGCAGGTCTGGCAGCATCTGTGGAGAGAGAGACAGAGTTAACGTTTCAGATCTGTGATCTTTCATCAGAACTGAGCTGAAATTGTCTGAGGGACTGAGATTGTGGAATCAATTTCAGGGTCAAAGACATTGTACTTGGTAAGGATAGGAACATGGAGATTATTAAGTACAGTGCAAAAATATAGATGCTTTTACATTATTTTAATCAAAATTGATTTAAACTTTGTGCTCATGAATCCTATCTTTTGATCACAATGACACTGATAACAATGGAAAAAGCAAGACTTGCATTTCACGACTTTTCAAGTGCAGTCACACAACAGTACAATAGAGTACTCCACAATAAAGATGTATAAGATTCCCACCACACAACTGCCAGACGATGACCATCCCAAACAAGAGAGAATCTAACCATCTCCCTTTGACATTCAATGGCATTACCATCGCTGAATCCCCCACTCTCAACAACCTGGGGGTTACCATTGAGCAGAAACTGAACTCCAGTAACCATATAAATAGTATGGCGACAAGAGCAGGTCAGAGACTAGGAATCCTGCGGCAAGTAACTCTCCTCCTGACTCCCCAAAGCCTGTACACTAGTCAGGAGTGTGATGGAATACTCTCCACTTGTCTGGCTGGGTGCAGCTGCAACAATACTCAAGAAACTCAACAGGACAAAGCAGCCCGCTTGATTGGCACCCCATTTACAACATTCTTGCCCTCCATCACTGGCACACAGTGGCAGCAGTGTGTACCATCCACAAGGTGCACTGCATCAATGTGCCAAGGCTCCTTAGACAGCACCTTCCAAACCCATGACCTTTATCACCTAGAAGGACAAGGGCAGCAGATGCATGGGAACACCACAACCTGCAAGTTCCCCTCCAAGCCACACACCATCCTGAATTGTAACTGTATCACCGTTCCTTCACTGTTGCTGGGTCAAAATCCTGGAACTCTCTTCATAACAGCAGCACATGGACTGCAGTGGTTCAAGAAGGCAGCTCAGCACCACCTTCTCAAGGCAATTAGGGATGGATAATAAATGCTGGCCGAGCCAGCGACACCCACCTCCCATGAATGAATAAAAAAAATGATAATATCCTGTAATCCTCCAAAGTAGAAAATACAGATGGAAATGAAAAATAATAAAACACAGTCAGCATGGATTTCATAAAGAAAGACTTGATGAACCTTATCTTTGAAAAATCAACAGCAAGAGTAATATAGCAGATGTAGAAGAGTTTAATTTAATAAAGCCTCATCCGTTTATGTGCTTGAACCATCAAATTGTGGGTGAACAAACAAGCACACTAACTGACAGAGCTGCATGTTGTTCTTTCTAAATTACCCTAAAGTAGGGTGTTAATGAGTTAAAGCTTCAGGTTGCTGCAACCAGAATAGCCATTGTCCACTATCAGTTTTACTTTTATAAATAAAGGGTGGAACATTCATTGTGAATCTATAGAAACAGTCTGGTCCTGCACACTGCAGACACATCCACGTCATCACCAACCAGCTCTCCTATAATTGGTGCAGTTATTTGACTTTGCCCCATTCGCTCCATGGAATTACTTTTAAAAGATTTTAAATTACAAGCAGTTTTGTTAATGTTCAGCCTTTGAGAAGAAATCATTCCCTGGCCACAGTGGAGAGAGCATTGAATATAAAACAGTAGACTACCAGGTAACACAGTGAAAGCTGATCAGCTAATCTATAATTACTGACATTTCTTATTTTTGCTCTTGCTATTTGGTTTTTCATCATTTTCAGCTCCTGACTGTGGATATTATTGTGATTAAATGTGAAAAGATGCACTGTGTCTCAGCCCCGGTATATTGGCTCTTTCTCTGTACAGGGCTGTATCCACTCAGATACAGACAGTGTTTCTCCCTCACTCAACTTTCCAGCCCTGACGGTGCAGAAAGCGCTGCTCAAAGTTACACATTCTGACTGTTTACAGTTGATTAGTGAGAGATTATTAACGTATCCTTCTGCAGCGCTGCCTCGGTTAATAACAGCAGATCGAAGTCACATTTCAGATACAGAAACAGACGCATCAATTATTCACTCTTTCGCAGAGTGAGTGAGGCCGGGGCAAGCAGCAACATTCCGGCCCCACACTCTGCAATTACCCAGCACCAGCGGAAAGCAGTGAATACAGATTCAATCAGTGGGTTAATGTCCATTACAGGGATGCAAGATTCCACAGCCCAGGTCAAACATCCCCATACACCGAGAACAAGCTCAGGAAAACCCGGGGGAGTTAATATCCCAATCACTGAGCATTCCAGTAACATTGAAGAAGTTCCAGAACTGAGTGAACCTTTCAAAGTACAGAAGTGATGACGAGGTCAAAAAGGTCTGAACAGTTGAGGTGACTGAGCGGTTTCAGCTTCTCTGTTCAGGTTGCAGCTTTCACTGGAGGCATGTGTTTAAATCCCACTTCTGACAACTTGATTTTCAGTTACTTTGCAGAGCTTCCTTGAAGGTTTGAGGTAGAGTAAATACAGAGGAACTGTTTCTAACTGCTGAATGGTCAATAACCGAAGGTTACAGATTTAAGGTGACTCACAAAACCAGAAGGAACATGAGGAAAAATTCCTTTCTGCAACGTGTGGTTAGGATTTCAGTCATGTGGATAGATTGGAGAAGCTGGGGTTGTTCTCCTTGGAGAGGAGATTTGATAGAGGTGTTCACAATCATGAGGGGTCGTGACAGACCCGATAGAGAGAAACTGTTGGGAGAAGGATTGAGACTCAGGTAAAAGCTGTGGCTCCGTTGGTCACACTCACCTCGAAATCACAAGCTTCTGGGTTCAGATTTCACAGCTGACACTCCAGTGCAGCACTGAGGGTGTTGAAGGTGCTGCCTTTCAGGTGTGATGTTAAACCAAGACCTGGTCTGCATGTTTGGGTGAATGTAAAAGATCCCATGCTGCAATTTCAAACAAGTGAAGAGCAAGTATTTTATTTTTATTGAGAGCTACAGCACTGAAACAGGCCCTTCAACCCACCTTGTCTGTGCCGACCAACAACCACCCACTTGTACTAATCCTGCAGTAATCCCATATTCTCTACCTCCACTAGGGGCAATTTACAACAGCCAATTTACCTATCACCTGCATGGGAGGAAACCGGAGCACCCGGCAAAAACCCACATGGTCACAGGGAGAACTTGCAAACTCCGCACAGTCAAAACCCAGAGTCGAACCTGGGCCCTTGGAACTGTGAGGTTGCAGTGCTAACCATTGCACCACCCCCGGTGTTATGACCAATATTTGCCCCTCAATCAGATCAGTTAGACATTATCACATTGCTGTTTGTGAATATCAGCTGCTGCATTTCTGACATTGCAACAGTGATTACACTTCAAAAGTATTTCATTGTCTACAAAGTGCTTTGATATTTCAAATGGTCTTGAAAGGTGCTATATAAATACAAGTCTTTTCTTTCTTTATCACAACACATTGCAGTGTAAAAATTGGTTCTTCATGTCACCTCTGGTTCTTCTGCCAATCTCCTGATATCTGTGTCCTCTGCTTACTGACCCTTTTACCACTGGAAACAATTTCTCCTTATTTAAAATATTGAAAACCTTCATGATTTTGAACAAATGTGTCAAATCTCTTCTGAATTTTCCCTGCTGCGAGGAGAACAACCCCAGCTTCTCCAATCTCTCCACATAACTGAAATCCCTCACCCTGCTACCATTGTGGTAAATCTCATTTTTATTCTTTCATGGGATGTGGGCACTGCTGACACAATGTGATTCCTGTCAATGCAGCGGTCCGCTGACATCATCGGACTGTGCCAAGCTGCGCATAGGCACAGCTACATCTTGCCAGGATTAAGTGGCACATGCGCAGGATGATGTCATTGCACAGCGCCAACGTCATCGCATATCTGCGCCTGGTCCATCTTCGCACATGTGCGCTAAAGCGTCACCGGGTATCCAGCCCCTCACTCAGCTAGAGGAAGCGGCTGAATAGGAGACTTTGAGGCTGGAGCTCTCCCCCCTCGGCAACTCGCTCCAGGCCTCGACGCTTCCTCCCCTCAGCCGCTCGCTCCACACCTCGATGCTCCCCTGGACAATTGTTCCCCACCCGCGTCATCCAGCTCTCTGGCCGCTTGCTCTCTGCCCCCCAACCCCTGCTCCAGCCGCTAGCTCTAGGCCGTGCCACTTCCCTCCTCTAGGGCACTCACTACTCGCTCCTACGTCACACTTTGCAGCCCACCTTACTTCTTCGGGCGGTGCGTGGAGACTGGACAAACGTGGGAGCAAGTGGCCGAGAGAAGGGAAGCAGCGCGGCCTCGAGCTAGTGGCTGGAGGGGAGGGGGTTGGTGGGGAGTGAGCGAACGACTGGAGAATGGGGTGACATGATCGGGAGACAATCGGCCAGGGAAGTAGTGGGGGGGGGGGAGCAGCGAGGTCTGGAGCGAGCGACTGTGGAGGGTGGAAGCGGCCGGTGCGAAGGAGGGGGAGAAAGCGAGTTGTGCCAACTACTGGTTGCAATGTCAGCAAACGCAGCCTTTATTGTCCATCCTTAATTGCCCTTGAGAAGGTGGTGGTGAGCCGCCTTTTTGGAGCTGCTGCAGTCCATGTGTTGTACGTAAACCCACAGTGCTGTTAGGAAGGGAGTTCCAAGATTTTGATCCTGTGACAGTGAAGGAATGGTGATCTCGTTCCCAGTCAGGACAGTGTGTAACTTGGAGGGGAGCTTGCAGATGGTGGTGTTCCCATTCATCCAATGTCCTTCTAGGTGGTCGAGATTGGGGGTTTGGAAGGTGCTGTCGAAGGAGGCTTGGTGAGTTGCTGCAGTGCATCTTGTAGATGGTACACACTGCTGCCACTGTCCACTGGTGGTGCAGGAAGTGAATATTTAAAGTAGTGGATGGAGTGCTGATCAAGTGATCTGCTTTATCCTGAATGGTGTTGAGTTTCTTTGGTGTTGTTGGAGCTCCACTCATCCAGGCAAGTGGGGAGTATTACATCACACTCCTGACTTGTGCCTTGTAGATGGTGGACAGGAGGTGAGTTACTTGCAGCAGAATTCCCAGCCTCTGACCTGCTCTTGTTGCTACGGTATTTATATGACTGATCCAATTCAGTTTCTGCTCATCGGTAACCCCCCCCGGATGTTGATTGTGAAGGATTCAGCAATGGTAATGTCATTGACTGTCAAGGGGAGATGGTTAGATTCACTCTTGTTGGAAATGGTCATTGCCTGGCATTTTTGTGGCGTGCATGTTACTTGCCACTAATGAGTCCAAGCCCAATCTTGCCCAGGTCTCTCTATATGTGGACACGGACTGCTTCAGTATCTGAGGAGTTACTAATGCAACTGAACATTTTGCAATCATCAGTGAACATTTCCACTTCTGACCTTATGATGGAAGGAAGTTTATTGATGAAGCAACTGAAGACGGTTGGGGCCTAGGACACTACCCTGAGGAACTCCTGAGCGATGTCTGGTACTGAGATGATTGGCCAACAACAACCAGCACCATATTCCTTTGCGCAATGTATGACTCCAACCAGTGGAGATTTTTCTCTTTGATTGCCATTGACTTCAATTTTGCAAGGGCTCCTTGATGCCCTTGGCAAGAGCAGTCACTGTCACCTCACCTCACCTCCTGAATTCAGCTCTTCTGTCCATATTTGGGCCAGTGCCATAGTGAGGTCAGGAACTAAGTGGCCCTGGCGGAACCCAAAGTGAGCATTGGTGAGTAGGTTATGGCTGTGTAAGTGCTGCTTGATAGCACTGTCAACGACACCTTCCATCACTTTACTGATGATCAAGAGGAGGCTGATCAGGCAGGAATTGACCGGGTTGGATTTGTCCTGCCTTTTGTATACAGAACATACCTGGGCAATTTTCCACATTGCTGGGTAGATGCCAGTGTTGTAGCTTGGCGGGCGGCGTGGCTAGTTCTGGAGCACAAGTCTTCAGCACTGCAGCCAGGATGTTGTCAGTATCCAGAGCCTTCAGCCATTTCTTGATATCATGTGGAGTGAAGTGGATTTAGCTGAAGATTGGCACCTGTGATGCTGGGGACCTCAGGAGGAGGCCGAGATTGATCATCTACTTGGCACTTCTGGCTGAAGATGGTTGCAAATGATTCAACCTTGTATTTTGCACTGATATACTGGTCTCCCCTATCATTAAGGATGGGGATATTTGTGGAGCCTCGTCCTCCTGTTAATAGTTTAATTATCCACCACCATTCAGGACTGGATGTGGCAGGACTGCAGAGCTTTGATCTGATCTGTTGGTTGTGAGATCACTCAGCTCTGTCTATTGCATGCTGCTTCCGCTATATGACATGCAAGTAGTCCTGTGTTGTAGCTTCACTCATTTTTACGTCTGCTTGGTGCTGCTCCTGACATGCCCTCCTGCACACTTCATTGAACCACTATTGCTCCCTTGGCTTGATGGTAATGGTAGAGTGAGGGATATGTCAGGCCATGAGGTAACATATTGTGTTTAAATACAATTCTGCTGCTGCTGATGGCCCACAGTGCCTCATGGATGCCCAGTTTTGAGCTGCCAGATCTGTTCATTTCTTCCATCAGATATAATTGGAAAAAAAATTCTGAAGAAATGCATTAACTAAATAAAAAGGAGAGAGAATTAAATACTGACAAAATAGATGGCAGCATTTGGAAGGTAAAAAGATTTCAGTTTGATTACTGATGAGTGAGGAATATATCACACTTTGGAGCTTCTGGAAGTGGATTTACTGATAGTCTGGGGAATTGATAGGAAACTGCTTCATAGTTGGTGGAACAAATTCCCGCCCTTGGAGTGGAGCCAACAGCTGCATCCGTCCAATAACAGACAGAGTCGAAGTACTGTATCAGGCCTTGTTAGCTCAGTTGGTAGAGCATGAGACTTTTAATCTCAGGGTCTTGGATTTGAGACCCTTGTTGTGTGGTTGTTCTTCCCTTTTTCAGTCTTCATCAGCAGAGAGTTCAAGGAGTGTTTGAAATTAAATTCAACAACATCACCAGATTTCAACTACTCCCCCCCCCCCCGCCCCCTCCCAGTGTAGTTGACAGGACTCTCAACCTCTGCCTGCCCCCTTCCCCTCCCTCCCAGAACTGCGACAGGGTGCCCCTTGTCCTCACTTTCCACCCCACCTGCCTCCACATCCAAAGGATCATCCTCCACCATTTCCTGCACCTCCAGCGTGATGCCACCACAAAACGCATCCTCCCATCCCCTGTCAACATTGTGAAGGGATTGTCCCCTCCGTGACACCCTGGTCCACTCCTCCATTACCCCCGATACCTTGTCCCCTTCCCAAGGCACCTTCCCATGCAATCGCAGGAGATATAATACCTGCCCTTTTCCCTCCTCTCTGCTCATTAGCTTAAGCCCCAAACACTCCTTTTAGGTGAAGCAGCGATTTACTTGTACTTCTTTCAATTATGTATACTGTATTCACTGCTCACAGCTCCTCTAAACTGGGGAGACCAAACGCAGATTAGGTGGAACACCTCTGCTCAGGCCGAAAGCATGACCCTGAGCTTCTGGTTGCTTGCCATTTCAACACTCCCCCCTGCTCTCATGTCAACATTTCTGTCTTTGGTCTGCTCCAGTGTTCCAGTTAAAATCAACCCAAGCTCGAGGAGCAGCACCTGACATTTTGATTCGGCACTCTACAGCCTTGTGGATTGAACATTGTGTTCAATAACATCAGAGCATGACTGGTGTCAGGCAACCACAACCATTAACACACTCTTTGCCTTTGTCCCAGGACAGCTTTGTTATTTAATCTCTCCTGCCCTCTGCCCTATCAAACACCTTCCCCTTTGTTCTCTCCCATATGCCCCTCCCCTTCACTTGTTTAAAACCTAATTCTTTTCTAACCAGTGTCAGTTCTGATGAAAGGTTACAGATCAGCACAGTGGTGCAGTGGTTAGCACCGCCACCTCGCAGCTCCAGGGACCTGGGTTCGATTCCTGGTACAGCCTGTGTGGAGTTTGCAAGTTCTTCCTGTGTCTGAGTGGGTTTTCTCCGGTTTCCTCCCACAAGCCAAAAGACTTGCAGGTTGATAGGTAAATTGGCCATTATAAATTGTCAGTAGTACAGGTAGGTGGCAGGGAAATATAGGAACAGGTGGGGATATTTGGTAGGAATATGGGATTAGTGCAGGATTAGTATAAATGGGTAGCTGATGTTCAGCACAGACTCGGTGGGCCGAAGGGCCTGTTTCAGTGCTGTATCTCTAATCTAATCTAACCAGTAACATTAACTCTGTTTCTCTCACCACAGATGCTGCCAGAGCTATTGAGTATTTCCAGCACTTTTTGTTTTTATTTCAGATTTCCAGCATCTGCAGTATTTTGCTTTTATTGTGTCAGAAAGTCTTTCCTTGATTCGGGACTCTGACCTCGCTCCAGAATCTCTCTGCTAAAGATTGAACTTTATCTCATTTCACTCACAGCTCAGGGTCAGTGTGGCACAGTGGGACTTCTGGCTGTCTCCCACTTCACAATCCATCAGTACTGAGAAAACAATGGCGAATATTACTCACATGTTGTGTTCTGTAACTTTTTACAAACACTTCAATGTATATATTGTCTTCCAAAGCAGTGACAGAATGGTGGCTTTAGTGTGTTGTTGAAATAGCTTTGTTGAGTTCGTGCTGTGCTAACAGTTAAACAGTTCTTGGTTCAATCCCAGGTTTTGGCACTTTCAACCTCTCCTGTGTCTTTTTCTTTGGCTCCAATTGTCAAGCTGCATGATTTACTCTGAAATTAGCACCAGAGAACCAAGGCACCAGCGAGCATGAGGAGCTGAAATTAGCACAGATCAAATCCACGTAATATTTCTGACTGAAGATGGTTGCAAATGCTTCAGCTTCATCTTTTGCACTGACATGCTCAGCACCACCATCATTGAGGATGTGAATGTTTTTGGAGCCTCCTCATCTTGTTAGTTATTTAATTATCCACCACCATTCACGACTGGATGTGGCAGGACTGTGGAGCTGTGATCTGATCCTGAGGGAGATATCTGTGCGTGGAGTGGCGGGATGTATGGAGAGTGATCCTGAAGAGGGTGTCCGAGCCTGGAGTGGAAGCTTTCCGTGGAGGTGCAGGAGTAGGCCATACAGCCCCAGTGTTTTATAAAGGTTTAGCATAACTTATTTGCTTTTACTCTATGCCTCTATTAATAAAGCCAAGTGTCCTGTTTGCTCTTCGCAACCTTTTCAAACCTTGATCAAAAAAGATTGGTGTACATTGTCTCATTCTTCCTCCCAAACTGTATCACTTCACAATTCTCTGTGTAAAATTTTATCTGTTGTGTGAAAGCCCATTTTACCAGTGTGTTTAAGTTCCTCTGAAGTGTGTTACTGTCACTGGCATAGGACGCAATTCACGAGCATTCTTTGATGCTATCTCCATGGAAAGAGCAATCTTACACACTAGCTCAAATTGGGATTTTGTGTGTTTAGTATCTTTTCTCATCCACCAATATAAGCACAAATCTGTCTCAAAATGTACGGTCTAAGAATGTGCCAATGTTGCAATGTGGTGATAAATTCTTCAGTGTCACAATGTACTCACCAACTGTTTCACTACTTTTCTGATTTCTGGATCCAAGTTTGTAGCTTTCCGCGATCTCTAGTGGCTTAGGGTTGAGCCTCACTTCAACGAAGAAACGGAAAATTATGATTTAAAGATTACACTGTCAAGCATTCACATCTCTGTCTTCTCCTGAACCTCGAGTTCAAATTTGTTTGTGACGTTGAGTCACACGTTAAGACAGCACAGTCTTTGTCTTTGTGAAGGGATTGATTTGGGAATGGCTGTTTGAAACTGTCCCTTCTTGCGCAGAAATTCAGTGCAAATACTTAATCACTCACAATTTCCTTGAGAGAAATTTGTTCACAATCGCATTCGACAGGAAACTGCCTCAGCATTAATCTCACTGAAGCAGAATGTGACCGTGTTGTGTGTTTCAGAATGTTGGTGCCGTTATTTGTCGCTTTTAACCGAGACTGGGAGACAGGGCAAGGTTCATCCGAGTTTGGAATATATTATCATTCAGGAGGAAGAAAAATCATCAGGAACCAAATAAGAAAACCCAGTCTCCAGATTTGAGAATCTGTAGATCCGCTTTGGGAAAGTGAATCAGAGCAGAATGAAGGGTGAACAGTCCAACTGCCCAGAAGAGATGAAGACACAGCTCAGTCAACACATTCCCCTGGTTTATGATGCTGGAACATTCCTCACACAGAAATGATTCAACCCAATGACAAACATTCTTACAGCTGATAATTTATGCTACTGATTTAAGGGCTGTCTCATGTGGTTACCGAGTGATGATGAGAAGATATTAAACTTTGTTCTATTCAATCTAGCTGTGATGAAGTTTGAATTTTTCTACCTGTTATAAACAGTATTTGAAGGGTCTCGGTAACAATGTTCAGTGTTGATGAGAGTGGGGTCTGGGTGAGAAGCTGCTGAGTGTGACAGGGTCAGGACTGGATGCAGGAAGTTCTCTGACAGTCTCCCTCTATCTCTCTAATGGGTTTGAGTTGATTTACGACTGGTAGCTTTTATTTTCCTTTTCTTATTTAGAGATACAGCACTGAAACAGGCCCTTCAGCCCACCGAGTCTGTGCCAACCAGCAACCACCCATTTATACTAATCCTACATTAATCCCATATTCTCTACCACATCCCCACCATTCTCCTACCACGTACCTACACAAGGGACAATTTACAATGGCCAATTTATCTATCAACCTGCAAGTCTTTTGGAGGTGGAAAGAAACCTGAGCACCCGGCGGAAACCCACACAGACACAGGGAGAACTTGCAAACTCCACACAGGCAGTACCCAGAACTGAATCCTGGTCGCGGGAGCTGTGAGGCTGTGGTGCTAACCATTGCGCCACTGTGCTGCTGTTGGTGTTTTGATAAATGAAGGAAGTTCCCTCCACCCATTTTTTTTGGACAGACAGTGTGGAATAAGGATGTAAAGGGTTAATGCTGAAGATAGTGGGATCAACCCCTCCCACTGTCAGAGTGATGATGTAACAGTCACATGAGATGAAGTTTGGGAGAAGAGAGAGCAGCACCAAGGATATTGTGTAAATTAGAAAAGAGTTCTTAGTTCTTTCAGCAGGAACTGTGTCCAGAAAATATCGAGAACCTCACAATTTTATTATTCAGGAATAGGAACACAGATATTAATTCCAAGTGACATTTATGGGACCAATTAACAAAAAAAGTAGAGAATAATATTGCTCACTGATTGAAATCCCCCAGTGAGGAGACAGTTAAACAGGTGATCTGTTGGGGCATCCTTCGATCCAAGGTTTCAGCAACATTTAATCTCCATTTTTGGTGAAATTCTCTGTTATTTGCAATTTTTTTTATCAGCTTTGATGGGCGAGTGAAATAACTGAAAAAATTGAACAGTTCCATCCTTTCTTTTCTTCCTTCTTCTCTTCTTTCCATCAGTTTCTCTTTTCTGTCCCAGATCAATATAATGATGAGTATCCCAATTTAATCTGCTGTTTCTGGTGTTTTATCCATTCCAATTAAAATTTCAACATTCCAATCAAATCTATTTGTTATTCCACAGTGTCTCTCCATGTGTTTTATTCTGTTGTATTCTCTCATAGTCTGTTTGATCATCAATGTTACATCTCACTCTCTGTTCTGGTGAAGATCAGAAGCAGTGATATCTGTTTACACCACCCGACAAGTCGGCCTGAGGCTGTGCCTCGCTGATCATGTGGAGTTAAAGCAATTCTTCCAGTCAGTTAGTTCAGTTTTCATTTCATGACAAATTCGGTCATCATGACTTTGTCAGTGACCTAATGGTTCAGGTGTCTGAGTGATGTTAATCATGATGTGATGAAATGATTGTATGTTCCAGTCTTTCCGTGGTGGGTTTTCACACTGAGTAGAAACGTGTTGGACATGGTCTGGAAATGTTTCACACCGCTCCATTCCCAACTTCATTTACTGACAGAAGATATATTTCCATCATTACACAGCTGGCTGCACAGCCAGAAGCTGTGCTGAAGGTGACAGCTATGTTTGTTCAACTGACAAGGTGGCCGAGAGGTTAAGGCGATGGACTGCTAATCCATTGTGCTTTGCACACGTGGGTTCGAATCCCATTCTTGTCGCTAGTTTATGAACTGTGCAGCGTATTGTTTATGTGTCAAGTCAGCCTCGAAACCTGTTCTTGTCAATGTCCAGACAGTGATTCGAGAATTGGTTATACTTTATTAAAATTGAGACAGACAATTGGAATTCTTCACCCAAACTGCACTGGAATGAAGATCCAATAGGGATCACGAAACGGAGCAGGATTTTTCCTCCCCTCCTTCCTTCCATCTTTACTTTCTCTGGATTTGCACCAAGTGAAAGACAAATGGGAAAAGCAAATGGCGAGGGAGCAGATGCAGAAAATTATCCTTTGGCAAGAAATTTATTTTCAAATCTTCTTGATAGATTAAGTGAGTGAGCAATGCTTTGGCAGATGGAGTTTAAAATGAGGGGTCATCTACTACCTACTACCAAGATTAGAGTGTTTTTTTGTAAGAGGTGAGATGTTAGAAACGGCGGAGGAGCAGAGACCCGAATACTGAATTAATAAAAGCTAGTGGACTGGTAGAAAATAATGTGAAAAGTGAACAGAATCTGAAGATTGGAACTCATGTTGCAGTGATATAAAGCTCTGTGCTCCTGAAGTAAATGTCCAAGCCCAGATTATGGGGAATCTGTGGAGAGTGATTTGGCTTTTATTCATTCTTGGGTGTGAGTATCGCTGGCAAGGCTGGCATTTATTGCCCATCCCTAATTGCCCTTGAGAATGTGGTGGGGAGCTGCCTTCTTGAACTGCTGCAGTCAATGTGGTGTAGGAACACCCACAGTGCTATTGTGGAGGGAGTTCCAGGATTTTGACCCAGCAACAGTGAAGAAATGGTGATATAGTTCCAAGTCATGATGGTGAGTGACTTGGAGGTGAACCTGCAGGTGGTGGTGTTCCCATGCATCTGCTGCCCTTGTCCTTCGAGGTGGTAGTGGTCACGAGTTTGGAAGGTGCTGTTGAAGGATACTTGCTGCAGTGCATATGGAGATGGTACACACTGCAGCCACTGTTTACAGGTTTTGGAGGGATTGAATGTTTAAGGTGGCGTGTTAGGTGCCGATCAAGTGCGCTGCTTTGTCCTGGATGGTGTTGAGCTTCTTGAGTGTTGTTGAGTGGGATGTATTCCATCACACTCCTGACTTGTGCCTTGTAGATGGTGGACAGGATTTGGGGTGTCAGGAGGTGAGATACTTGCTGCAGAATTCGTAATCTCTGACCTGCGCTTATAGCCACAGCATAGATGTGACTGGTCTAGTTACGTTTCTGGTCAAGATGTTGATGGTGGGGGATTTAACGATGATAATGCTTCTGAATATCAAAAGGTAGATTTTTTTTCTCTCTCATTGGAGATGTTCACTGCTTGGCACTTGTGTGGCCAGAAGGTTGCTTGTCACTTATCAGCTCAAGCCTGAATGTTGTTCAGGTCTTGCTGCTTGCAGGCACAGACTGCTTCAGTATCTGAAGAGTTGTGAGTCATCATCTAACATTCCCACTTCTGACTTATGTTGAAGAGAAAGTCGTCAATGAAACAGCTGGGATGTTTGGGTCTAGGACACGACCCTGAGAAACTCTTGAGGCAATGTCTTGGGCTGAGATGATTGGTCTCCACGAACCACAACATCTTGTTTTGGGCGAGGTATGACTTCAACAAGTGGAGAGTTTTCCCCCTGATTCCCATTGACTTCAATTTTGCTGGGGATCCTTGATGCCACACTCACTCAAGGGTAATCACTCTCACCTCTCCTCTGGAATTCCACTCTTTCGTCTCTGCTTCGACCAACCTGCAATGAGATCATACGAACATAAAATCAGAAGAACTAATAGCAGGAGTAGGCCATTTGGCCCCTCGAGCTTGCTCCGCCATTCAATAAGATCATGGCTGACCTGATCATGACCTCAACCCCACTTTCTTGCCTGCCCACCTAACCCTTGGCTCTCTTGTAGGTAAAAGTCTTGAAGACATTCAATGACCCAGCCTCCACTGCTCTCTGCCGTAAAGAATTCCAAAGATTAATGACCCTCTGAGAGAAGAAATTCCTTCTTAAATGAAAAACCCCTAATTCTGAAACTGTGTCCCCTAGTTCTAGATTCCACCACGAGAGGAAACATCCTCTCAGCATCTACCCTGTCAAGCCCCCTCAGAATCTTATATGTCTCAATACGTTCACCTTTCATTTTTCTCAACTACAATGAGTATCAGTCCATCCTGCTCAGCTTTCCTCATAGGACAACACCTTCATCACAGGAATCAATCCAATGAACCTTCTCTCAACTGCCTCCAATGCAAGTATATCCCTCCTTAAATAAAGAGACAAAAACTGTACACAATACTCCAGGTGTGGTTTCACCAGCACCATGTACATTTGTAGCAAGACTTCTCTACTTTTATGCTCCATCCCCCTTGCAATAAAGGGTAACATTCCATTTGCCTTCCTAATTATTTGCTGTACCTGCATGGTAACTTTTTGTGATTCATGTACGAGGACACCCAGATCCTTCTACACCGCAGCATTCTGTAATCTCTCACAATTTAAATAATATTTTCCTTTTCTATTCTTCCTACCAAAGTGAATAACCTCACATTTTCCAATATTCTCCTCTATCTGCCAAATTATTTCCTGGAGCTGAGAGACCCTGGCAGAACCTAAACTGAGCATCAATGATCAGATTATTGCTACATGTGTGGTGCTTGATAGCACTTTTGGTGACATCTTCCATCACTTTGCTGATGATTGATAGTCGACTGATGGGGTGGCAATTGGTCAGATTGGATTTGTCCTGCATTTTTTTTATGGAGAGGGCACACTTGGACAATTTTCCACATTGTCAAGTAGATACCTGTGTTGTAGCTCTACTGGAACAGCTTGGCTGAGGGTGCAGCTAGTTCTGGAGCACAAGTCTTCGGTACTAGAGCCGGAATGTTGTTAGGGCCCATAGTCTTTGCTGTATCGAGTGCCTTCAGCTGTTTCTTGCCATTATGTGGAGTGAAGCAAATTGGCTGAAAACTGGAAGCTGTGATGCTGGGAACCTCAAGAGGCCGAGATGAATCATCCACTGAGCAATTTCTGACTGAAGATGGTTTCAAATGCTTCAGCTTCACCTTTTGCACTGACGTGCTCGGCTCCACCAACATTGAGGATAGGAATGTTTTTGGGCCCTCCTCATCTGGTTCGTTATTTAATTGTCCACCACCATTCATGACTGGATACCTAGTTTCTCAGGGCAGTGTCCGAGGCCCAACCATCCTCAGCTGTTTCATTGATGGCTTTCTCTTCAACATAAGTCAGAAGTGGGGCCTGGGATAGTGAGGAGAGAGGAGGTAAATGGGCAGGTATTACACCTCCTGCGATTGCAGGGGAAGGTGCCATGGGATGGGGACGAGGTGGTGGAGGTAATGGAGGAGTGGACCAGGTTGTCGCGGAGGGAACGATCCCTTCGGAATGCTGACAGGGAAAGGGAGGGGAAGATGCATTTGGTAGTGGCATCACGCTGGAGGTGGCAAAAATGGCAGAGGATGATCCTTTGGATATGGAGGCTGATGGGGTGGAAAGTGAGGACAAGGGGAACCCTGTCACGGTTCTGGGAGGGAGTGGAAGGGTTGAGGGCAGAAGTACGGGAAATGGGCCGGACACGGTTGAGGGCCCTGTCAACAACAGTGGGGGGGATTCCACGGTTGAGGAAAAAGGAGGTCATACCAGAAGCACCGTCATGGAAGGTAGCATCATCAGAGCAGCTGAGTCGAAGACGAAGAAACCTGGAGAATGGAATGGAGTCCTTACAGGAGGTAGGGTGTGAAGAAGTGTAGTCGAGGTAGCTGTGGGAGTCGGTGGGCTTATAATGGATATTGGGAGACAACCTATTCCCAGAGATGGAGACAGAGAAGTCGAGGAAGGGAAGGGAAGTGTCAGAGATGGACCACGTATGGGTGAGAGAAGGGTGGAAATTGGAAGCAAAGTTGATAAAGTTTTCCAGTTCGGGGCGGGAGCAGGAAACGGCACCGATACAGTCATCAATGTACCGGAAAAAGAGTTGGGGGAGGGGGCCTGAGTAGGGCTGGAACAAAGAATGCTCGACATATCCCACAAAAAGACAGGCATAACTAGGACCCATGCGGGTACCCATAGCGACACCTTTTACATGAAGGAAGTGCGTGGAATTGAAGGAGAAGTTGTTCAATGTGAGAACAAGTTCAGCCAGGCGGAGGAGGGTGGTGGTGGATGGGGACTGGTTGGGCCTCTGTTCCAGGAAGAAGCGGAGAGCCCTCAAACCATCCTGGCGGGGGATGGAGGTGCAGCGCGATTGGACGTCCATAGTGAAGAGGAGGCGGTTGGGACCAGGAAACTGGAAATTGTCAAAATGACGTAAGGCGTCAGAAGAGTCATGGATGTAGTTGGGAAGAGACTGGACCAGCGGAGAAAAGATAGAGTCAAGAAAGGAAGAAATAAGTTCAGTGGGGCAGGAGCAGGCTGACACAATGGGTCTGCCGGGACGTACCCGTTTGTGGATTGTGGGAAGGAGGTAGAAGCTGGCTGTCCGGGGTTGCGGGACGATGAGGTTGGAAGCTGAAGAGGGAAGCTCTCCAGAGGAGATGAGGTCAGTGACAGTCCTTTGGACGGTGGCTTGATGTTCGGTGATGGGGTCATGGTCCAGAGGGAGGTAGGAAGAAGTGTCTGTGAGTTGGCGCTGAGCCTCTGCAAGGTAGAGGTCGGTACGCCATACAACAACAGCACCACCATTGTCTGCAGGTTTGATGACCATGTCGGGGTTGGACCTGAGAGAACGGAGTGCCTCAAGATCAGAGGGGGACAGGTTAGAGTGAGTGAGGGGGGCAAAGAAATTGAGATGACAAATGTCTAGCCGACAGTTTTCAATGAAGAGATCAAGAGCGGGTAAGTGGCCAGGGGGAGGGGTCCAAGTAGAGGGAGAATGCTGGAGGTGGGTGAATGGGTCTGCTGGTCGGGAGGAGGACTCCTGGTCAAAGAAGTGAGCCTGGAGGTGGAGAAATATTTTCTAGATACAGCCCGAGGGGATTTCCATGGATCCAGTCCCTCACTTCACCTTGGTGGGGGTACCTTACACAGTGGTCTTCCCCAGTGAACCTTTGCAGCGGCTGCCCCAAGATGTAGTGCGTCCCTCAGCACGTAGTCTTGGACCTTGGAATGTGCCAGTCTGCAACATTAGGTCGTGGACAACTCTTTGCGCTGGAAGACCAGCAAGTTTCAGGCAGAACAAAGGGCGTCTTTCACCCAATTGATAGTCCTTCAGCAGCAGTTGATGTTCATCTCGGTGTGCATCCCTGAGAACAGCCTGTAGAGCACAGACTCCTGTGTTACACAGCTGCTTGGGATGAACCGCGATAAAAACCACTGCATCTTTTTCGACACCTGCTTTGCAAAGACAGACAGGGCAGTCCTCTCTCCTCTGTCTTGTTTGTTTGCTGTTTTGAACCCTTTGCTGAGTCTATTAGGAAGGATGCAAGCAGAAAGGGGGGGTTATAATCCGAGGCAGTGGAGTCACTCAGGTTAAAACTTCCCTGTACCTGGATGACGTCGCCGTCTTTTGCTCGGATCTGCTGTCCGTTCGCAGACTGATCAGCATCTGCGACCAGTTCGAACTCGCCTCGAGAGCCAAAGTTAACCACGGCAAGTGCGAGTCCATGTTCTTTGGGAACTGGGCTGACCGATCCTTTGTCCCCTTCACCATCAGGTCAGACTACCTGACGGTGCTGGGGTTATGGTTCGGAAGGGACGGGGCGTGCACCAAAACCTGGAAGTAGCGAGTAGCCAGGATACACCATAAGCTGAGCATGTGGGAGCAGCGATCTCTCTCCATTGTGGGTAAGAACCTGGTGATCAGGTGCGAGGCGCTCACGTTGCTGTACGTGGTGCAGGTCTGGCCCAAACGCCACTCCTGTGCTGTGGCGATCACCCGAGCCATTTTCCGCTTCATATGGGGTTCCAAAATGGACCAGGTCTGGAGGGACATAATGTTCAAACCCCTGGATAAGGGCGGGAAAAATGTACCCAACGTCGCCCTCATCCTGATGACTACCTTCGTGTGCAGCTGCATCAAGCTGTGCGCAGATTCCCAGTACACAATCTCCAAGTGTCACTCCGTGCTGAGGTTCTATCTGTCCCCAGCGTTGTGAAGGATGGGCCTGGTCACATTGCCGCGGAATGCTCCATCCAGTTGGACCGTGCCGTACCACATATCCTTCGTGGGAAAGTTTCTGTGGAAAAACATCTTTGACCACCAATCCTTCAGGTAGTGGTCTGCACGGAATGTCCTCAAGGCCCTACAGGAAAAGGAGATGGTGGATCCAGTCGGATGGTTCCCCGAGCAAACTTCCAAAGTCATTTGGCGGAATGCCTCATCACCAGAACTTTCAAACAAGCACCAAGATGAAACTTGGCTGGTGGTGAGAAGAGCCCTCCCCATCAGATCCTTCCTGCACGCCCGAAGTCTCACCCCCTCCGCACAATGCCATCGAGGTGGCTGTGGTGGGGAAGAGACAGTTGCCCACCTCTTTCTCTGAATTGCCTCCAATGCAAGTATATCCCTCCTTAAATAAGGAGACCAAAACTGTACACAGTACTCCAGGTGTGGTTTCACCAACACCCTGTACATTTGTAGCAAGACTTCTCTCCTTTTATACTCCATTCCCCTTTGTAACAAAGGGTAACATTCCATTTGCCTTCCTAATTATTTGCTCTAGCTGCATGCTAACTTTTTGTGATTCATGTACGAAGACACCCAGATCCTTTTATACCGCAGCATTCTGTAGTCTCTCGCAATTTAAATAATATTTAATTTATCTGTTCTTACTACCAAAGTGAATAACCTCACATTTTCCCACATTATACTCCAGCTTCCAAATGTTTGCCTGGATCCGAGAGGCCGTGGCGGAATCTAAACTGAGCATCGATGAGCAGTTTATTGCTAAATGCGTGGTGATTGATATCACTGTTGATGACATCTTCCATCACTTTGCTGATGATTGATAGTAGACTGATGGGGCGGTAATTGGTCAGATTGGATTTGTCCTGCTTTTTTTTATGGACAGGGCACACCTGGGCAATTTTCCACATTGTCGAGTAGCTGTTTGAGTTGTAGCTCAAAAAAAAAATTATCTTAACAAATTATCGGCTGTAAGCACGTTTGTCATCGGGTTGAATAATTTCTGTGTGAGGAATGTTCCAGCATCATAAACCAGGGGAACGTGCTGACTGAGCTGTGTCTTCATCTCTTCTGGGCAGTCGGACAGTTCACCCTTCATTCTGCTCTGATTTACTTTCCCAAAGCGGATCGACAGATTCTCACATCTGTAGACTGGGTTTTCTTGTTAGGTTCCTTTTGATGTTTCTTGCTCCTGAATGATAATATATGCCAACCTTGGATCAACCTTGCGTTGTGTCCCAGTCTTGGTTAAGAGTGACACATAACGGCACCAACACTCTGAAACAAACAACACAGTCACACTTTCCTTCAGTGAGATTAATGTTGAGGCGGTTTCCAAGTCGAATGCAATTGTGAACAAATTTCTCACCAAGAAATTGTGGGTGATTTGAGTATTTGCACTGAATTTCTGTGCAAGGAGTGGCAGTTTCAAACAGCCATTCCGAAATCACTTCCTTCACAAAGACAAAGACTGTGCTGTCTTAACGTGTCACTCAACTTCACAAACAAATTTGAACTCGAAGTTCAGGAGAAGACAGAGTGGTGAATGATTGATCGTGTAATCTTTGGATGAGAAAAGATACTAAACATACAAAATCCAACATTTGAGCTAGCGTGTAAGATTGATCTTTCCATGGAGATGATCACTGGAATACTGGAACAGGCCCAAGACAGAAATGTTGACATGAGAGCAGGGGGGAGTGTTGAAACGGCAAGGAACCAGAAGCTCGGGGTCATGCTTTCGGACTGAGCAGAGGTGTTCGACATAATCTGCGTTTGGTCTCCCCAATTTGGAGGAGACTGCAATGTGAGCAGCGAATACAGTACACTAAATTGAAAGAAGTACAAGTAAATCGCTGCTTCACCTGAAAGGAGTGTTTGGGCTTTAAATAATGAGCAGAGAGGAGGGAAAAGGGTAGGTGTTATATCTCCTGCGATTGCATGAGAAGGTGCCTTGGGAAGGGGACGAGGTGTCAGGGATAATGGAGGAGTGGACCAAGGTGTCGTGGAGGGAACGATCCCTTCGGAATGCTGACAGGGGAGGGAAGGATGCGTTTGGTGGTGGCATCACGCTGGAGGTGGTGGAAATGGTGGAGGATGATCCTTTGGATGTGGAGGCAGGTGGGGTGGAAAGTGAGGACAAGGGGAACCCTGTCGCAGTTCTGGGAGGGAGGGGAAGGGGGAAGGCAGAGGTTGAGAGTCCTGTCAACTACACTGGGACGGGGGGGGAGGGGGGAGGACAGAGGTTGTGGGTCCTGTCAACTACACTGGGACGGGGGTGGGGGGGGGCCGTTGAAATCTGGTGATGTTGTTGAATTTAATTTCAAACACTCCTTGAACTCTCTGCCGATGAAGACTGAAAAAGGGAAGAACAACGACACAAGGGTCTCAAATCCAAGACCATGAGATTAAAAGTCTCATGCTCTGCCAACTGAGCTAACAAGGCCTGATACAGTACTTCTACTCTGATACAGTAAATCCACTTACAGAAGCGTGAGATGCTGGCTCTCCCCGGAGCAATCTAGTCAGTTCCACTCAGCAGCTCGATCCCTCAGTGAGGATGATATGAATTGCCTGCAACAGGACAGTGATAGGCTAGCGGAATGGGCAGACAGGTGGCAGATGGAATTTAATAGTGACAAGTGTGAGGTGATGTATTTTGGCATAAGGAATAGGGAGAGGCAATATATACTTAATGGCACAGTTCTAAAGAGTGTACTGGAATAGAGGGACTTGGGGTTCATGTGCATCAAGCTTTGAAGGTGGCAAGTCATATTGCGAGAGTGGTTCGCAAAGCATATGGGATCTTGGGCTTTATAAATAGAGGCATTGAGTACAAAAGCAGGGAAGTTATGCTGAACCTTTATAAAACTCTGGTTAGGCCCCAATTGGAGTGTTGCTTCCAGTTCTGCTCAGCAGACTTTAGAAAGAATGTGAGGGTCCTTGAGAGGACGCAGAGGCGATTTACCAGAATGGATCCAGGGATGGGGGATTTTAGTTACAATGTTAGGTTGGAAAAGCTAGGATTATTCTGCTTATATCAAAGGAGATTAGTGGAGAATTGATCGAGGTGTAAAACACCTCTAGAGAACTGGCCATCCTGGACTGGGTATTGTGTAATGAGAAAGGATTAGTTAACAATCTTGTTGTGTGAGGTCCCTTGGGGAAGTGCGCCCATAATATGATAAAATTCTTCATTAAGATGGAGAGTGAGAGAGTTGATTCCGAGACTCGGGTCCTGAATCTAAACAAAGGAAACTATGAAGGCATGAGGCGGGAGTTGGCTATGATAGATTGGGGAACGTTACTTAAAGGGTTGACAGTGGATAGGCAATGGCTAGCATTTAAAGAGCGCATGGATGAATTACAACAATTGTTCATTCCTGTCTGTGCAAAAGTAAAACAGGAAGGGTGGCTCAACTGTGGCTTACAAAAGAAATTAAGGAAAGTATTAGATCCAAGGAGGAGAAATATAAAATGGTCAGAACAAGCAGCAAACCTGAAGATTGTGAGCAGTTTGGAATTTAGCAGAGGAGGACAAAAGGATTGATTAAGAAGGGGGAAATAGAGTATGAGAGTAAGCTAGCAAAGAACATAAAAACTGACTGTAAAACCTTCTATAGATATGTGTAGAGTAAAAGATTAGTGAAGACAAATGTGGGCCCCTTACAGTCAGAAACGGGGGAATTTATAATGGGGAACAAAGAAATGGCAGACCAATTAAATACATACTTTGGATCTGTCTTCAGAAAGGAGGATACAAATTATCTCCCAGAAATGTTGGGGAACATAGGGTCTAGTGAGAAGGAGGAACTGTATGAAATCAATATTAGTAGGGAATGTTTGGGAAATTGATGGGATTGAAGGCCGATAAATCCCCAGGGCCTGATAATCTACATCCCAGAGTAATTAAGGAAGTATCCCTTGA
This sequence comes from Heterodontus francisci, assembly GCF_036365525.1. NCBI lineage: Eukaryota > Metazoa > Chordata > Chondrichthyes > Heterodontiformes > Heterodontidae > Heterodontus > Heterodontus francisci. The sequence continues at coordinate 3,465,613 of NW_027141631.1, read as the reverse complement.
AATAGCAGATGCATTTCTGGTCTTTTTTCAAAATTCTATCGACTCTGGAACCGTTCCAATGGATTGGACGGTAGTTAATGTAACTCCGCTATTTAAAAAAAGAGGCAGAAAGAAAACAGCGAATTATATACCGGTTAGCCTGACATCAGTCGTGGGGAAAATGCTGGAGTCCATTATAAAAGATGTAATAGCAGAGTGCAATAATAACTCGTCTCCACTCCCAGTATTTCTAAATCCCACACATTCACTATAATGTGAACAATTATTTCCTGTTGTGTCTCTCTCAGATTTGTAAACTTCACTGTATTGGAGTGAGGTGACATCTACTGGCGGGAAGCCAGAACTGCAATCAAGCAGCAGAAACTCCACAGTCTGTCAGGGTTAAAGAAACATTGCAATGTGAGGAAACAGCGAAGTGGTTTGATTGGGTAGATGGAGACACGATTCCACTTGTGGTGGTGTCTGAAGCAAAGGCCAGAAATTCAAGATTGTCATTAATAAAAGAAATGAGGAATTCATGAAAAATGTAGTAACGTAGTGAATGATTAGAATGTGGGTAGAATAGAAAGTGAGATTGGATGGACAGAAGCAGTCTGAAAGGATGGCTGAAACAAAAGGTGAGTGCCCTGAAACGTTAACTGTGTTTCTCACAGCACAGATGCTGCCAGAGCTGCTGAACATTTCCAGCACTTTCTGTTTTTATTTCAGCTTTTGCAGGATGTTGCTTTGATCTGAAAAAAAATGGATGATTGGCTGGGGGGTTCCGGTGAAATTCCACAGCAGCTAATAAAACCTGACCTGTCAGTGGCTCGTTGGTCTCGGGGTATGATTCTCGCTTAGGAAGTATGGTTAATTAACATGCGAGAGATCCCGGGTTCAAGTCCCGGACGAGCCCTGGTCTGCTGGCATTTTTAGATTAAGGTTATCTGTTGGTTTCAGCCTTGCAAAAGGTGGAATTGACTTCCAACCGGAGCTGGCTTGAGGACCAGACAACTGGATTCAAAGAGCTTGTCGACAAAATTGCAATTAACGAAATGGACTGATAGCCAAGTGGGAAAAAAAGTTGTTGCTGTAATTGTGACCTGCCTCTAAAAACAACAGGATTGGGTTCTGGACTGGAATGGAATGGAATTCTGCAGTGTTTCTGTTGTTTGGCTTGCATTGACTCATCGATTTTCTTGTTTTTCACTTTGTCGATGCCTTTGAATAATTGTGGATCCTTCTTCAGGGTGTCTTCTTTCACCAGGTAGTTCTGACCTCCGATGATGTTGATTGTAATCAGCTTCAATTCGCTGATAGTTTTGGAAGTGAGCAGATTTCCTTTGCTTGAGTCTACAACATGGAACTCAGTCTGACATGTGGACCCATGGGAGGATTTGAATGCCATCCCTACGTTGGAGTTGCATCCATCCAATAAGAGACCGAGTTGAAGTGACAGTTCTGTCAGTCGAATATGAGACTTTTAATGGCAGGGTTGTGAGTTTGATTGCCATTCTGTTTTTCCCTTTTTTAAGGCTTCATGAGCAGAGAGTACAGGGAGTGTTTGAAATGAGCAAGTCTCGCTTTGATTCAGGACTCTTACCTCTCAGCAGCATCTCACTATGAAAGATTGAATTTGATCTCATTTCATTCTCAGCTCGGGGTCTGTGCGGCTCAGTGGGACTTCTGGCTGTCTCCCGCTTCACAATCCATCAGTACTGAGAAAGCAATGGGGAATATTACTCACATGTTGTGTTCTTTAATTTTTTGGAAAACTTGAATGTATGTATTTTCTTCCAAAACAAGGACACCAAGCGTCTGATAATGTAGGGATGAAATAGCTCAGTTGGGAGAGCGTTAGACTGAAGATCTAAAAGTCCCGGGTTCAATCCCGGGTTTCAGCAATTTCGCTTCCTTATGTGTCCCTTGCCTTGCTTCTGATTTTCCAGTTGCACAACTTACTTTGAGATTATTTACCAAGCACCAGTGGATTGAATTTGAGAAACAACACAGAATCACTTGCAACATAGAAGGTGGTCATTTGGCCTATCACGTCCATGCTGGCTCTCCCCGGAGCAATCTCGTCAGTTCCACTCACCAGCTCGATCCCTTTCCTCCTGCAAGTTTCTTTCCTTCAAGTATCCATCAAATTTCCTTTTCAAATCATTGATTGTCTCTGCTTCCACCACACTCGTGGGCCAAGACATTACCACCCACAACATAAAATATTCCACCTCATCAAGGATGGGAAATACTTACATCTTCTATATTTGCTTATTCTCTATTTCTATGAGAATAGACTGACAGTCAACATGAAAGGAAACCCAAAAATCTTCGAGCAGCATGTAAATGACAAGTGGGTAGTAAGAGGTTGAGTCGGGCCTATTTGGGAGAAAGAGGATAATATAAGCTTAGAGGTGCAGGGCAATGTTAATCTGCTTAATGAGTACTTTGTATCAGTGATCACTAAGGAAGTTGAATTGGACAAAATATCAGTAGAAGTGAAGAGAGTAGAGGAACTGGAGAGAGTACAAATTGAGAGAGGGAGGTACTAAAAAGGCTGGCTGTGCTTCGGGTAGATAAATCACCTGGTCCGGATGGCTTGCAGCCCAGGTTGCGAAAGGAAATGTGGATGCAGATAACGGAAGGGTTCAGTATAATCTTCCAATCTTCCCTGGATACGGGGGAGGTGCCAGAGGATAAACAGTGGCAAATGCGACGCCCTTATTCAAGAAAGGGTGTAAGGACAGTCTGGGTAACTACAGGCTCGTTAGATTAACAGCAGTGGTGGGTAAGGTTTTAGAAAGAATAATCAGGGTAAAAAATCAACAGTCACTTGGAGAGGTTCGAGTTAATTAAGGAGAGTGAGCATGGATTTATAAATGGGAGTTCATGCTTGACTAATCTAACTGCATTTTTTGATGAACTAACAGAGCAGGTTGATGAAGGGAATGCAGTGGATGTTGTTTATATGGATTTTAAGGAAGCGTTTGACAAGGTACCACATAAAAGGGCGGTTAACAAAATTGAGGTTCGTGGTGTAGGAGGGTCAGTGTCCAATTGGATAGAAAATTGGTTTAAGGACAGAAAACAGCGAGTCTTATGAAATGGTTCATTGTCAGACTGGAGGATAGTCGACAGAGGTGTTCCCCAAGGGTCAGTGCTAGAATCACTGCTTTTTCTGCTCAAGATAAATGACTTTGATCTTGGAATACAGAGTAGAATCTCAAAATATCCCGATGACAACAAACTTGGAGGAGTGGCAAACAGTGAGAATGATATGAACTGCCTGCAACAGGACAATGATAGGCTAGCAGAATGGGCAGAAAGGTGGCAGATGGAATTTAACAGTGATAAATGTGAGGTGATGTATTTTGGCAGAAGGAATAGCGAGAGGCAATATATACTTATTGGCACAGTTCTAAAGTGTGTGTTGGAATAGAGGGACTTGGGGTTCATGTGCATCAATCTTTGAAGGTGGCAAGACATATTGCGAGAGTGGTTCGCAAAGCATATGGGATCTTGGGCTTTATAAATAGAGGCATTGAGTACAAAAGCAGGGAAGTTATGCTGAACCATTATAAAACTCTGATTAGGTCCCAATTGGAGTGTTGCTTCCAGTTTTGCTGACCACACTTATGAAAGAATGTGAGGGTCCTTGAGAGGATGCAGAGGAAATTCACCAGAATGGATCCAGGGATGGAGGATTTTAGTTACAAGGTTAGGTTGGAAAAGCTAGGGTTGTTCTGCCTGTATCAAACGAGAGTGAGGGAAGAATTCATAGATGTGTTTTCAGCTATGACAGTTTTAAATAAGTTGGCAAGGAAACATTGTTCCCTTTAACTATTGGTACAAGGACTAGCGGAGACAGACTGAAGGTTTTGGACAGGAAATACAGGGGGAATGTGCGGAAGAATTTTTTTTGCACAGTGATTGGTGATGATCTGTAACTCGCTGCCCACGAGGGCGGTGGAAATGGAGACAATCGAGGATTACAAAAGGAATTTGAATGGGCATTTGAAGGAAATAATTTTACAGGGCTATGGGGATCGAGCAGACAAGTAATAACTCGTCTCCACTCCTAGTATTTCTAAATCCCACACATTCACTATAATGTGAACAATTCCTTTCTGTTGTGTCTCTCTCAGATTTGTAAACTTCACTGTATTGGAGTGAAGTGACATCTACTGGCAAGAAACAAGAACTGCCGTGATGAGATCAGCCATGATTGTATTGAATGGCAGAGCAGGCTCGAGGGGCTGAATTACCGACTCCTGCTTCTAGTTCTTATGTTCATAGAATCACACAGCACAGAAGGAGGCCATTTGGCCCCATTGTGCCTCTGCTGACTCTCTAACAAAAAGATGCAATTAGTGCAACCCCCTGCCTATTTCCCCATAATTCTGGAGAATTTCACTTTGAAATATTTGTCCAATTCCTTTATGAAAGTTATAATTGAATCTGTTTCCACCACCCTGTCAGACAATTCATTCCAAATCCGAATCAGTTAATGGGTTAAAAGATCTCTCCTCACCTCCCCTTGACATTTTTGGCCAATTATTTTAAATCTATGTCCTCTGGTTACTGACCCCCAGGACATTGGAAACAGTTTCTCCCTCTCTACCGTATGAAAATCCTTCATGATTCTGAACACCTCTATTAAGTCTTGCCTTAACCTTCTCTACTCTGAAGAGAACAATCCCAGCTTCACCAGCCTGTCCAGAGAACTGACACCCCTCATCTCTGGGATCATTCTAGTAAATCTCCTCTGAACTGTCTCAGAAGCTTTGACGTCCTTTCTAAAGCCTGGTGCCCAGAACTGGACACATTACTCGAGCTGAGATCGAGCCAGCGACGCCCACATCCCACGAACGAATAAAAAAACGCTCCCTAACCAGTCCCCAATTCTTAAGCATTTATAGACGCTCCCTGCCCAGTCCCCAAATCTTATTCATTTAGAAACGCTCCCTGCCCAGTCTCCAATTCTTATCGATTTACAGACGCTTCCTGACCAGTACCCAATTCTTATCGATTTACAGATGCTTCCTGACCAGTACCCAAATCTTATTCATTTAGAGACGCTCCCTGCCCAGTCCCTGATTCTTATCCATCTACAGACACTCCCTGACCAGTACCCAAATCTTATTCATTTCGAGACACTCCCTGACCAGTCCCCAAATTTTATTCATTTAGAGACGCTCCCTGCCCAGTCCCCAATTCTTATCCATTTACAGACGCTCCCTGACCAGTATCCAAATGTTATTCATTTGGAGACGCTCCCTTCCCAGTTCCCAATTCTTATCCATTTACAGACGCTCCCTGACCAGTACCCAAATTTTATTCATTTAGAGACGCTCCCTGCCCAGTCTCGAATTCTTCTCCATCTCCAGACGCTCCCTGCCCAGACCCCAATTCTTATCCATTTATAGACGCTCCCTGACCAGTACCCAAATTTTATTCATTTAGAGACGCTCCCTGCCCAGTCCCCAATTCTTATCCATTTACAGACGCTCCCTGACCAGTACCCAAATTTTATTCATTTAGAGACGCTCCCTGCCCAGTCTCCAATTCTTATCCATCTCCAGACGCTCCCTGCCCAGACCCCAATTCTTATCCATTTATGGACGCGGTTTCGGGAAGCCTCACCGGGAAAAGCTTCACCGTCGCCATCCGCAGGGATACAGATGGGATTGTTCCATGTTATTGTGGCCCGGAGGCCCTGCTCCAGCTGTGTGAGCCCGCAAAGGGCGCGGTCTTCTCGCACTTTGTGAATATCCCGCTCCAACTCCGAACCCGCAGCTCCAGCGCCTGACAGAGCTGTCTCTACTGCGCCTGCGCGTCCCGCTCCTGTAACAGATTGGGCGGATTCTAGGCCGCTGAGCATTCTGGGTACCACACCTGTCATTAGTGCTATTCTTTCAGCTGATAGGTTTTATTACGTACATTTCATGCCCTGGTATCGTCGTGAGTGTTTTCTTTTGTACCTGTCAGTGCCTGGGAGGACAGAGTCAGCTTCACTTTGTAACCATGAGTTTCTGGTGTGAGAAAGTGGTGTTTAACTCAGTATATTTCAGTTTTTGGTCTGTGACTGTGGGTATTATTCAGTACCTGTCTGTTTCTGCTATTGCTCTGTGAGTTTCACCACATATCTTTCAACAACTTGTATGTGAGCATCAGCTTTTGTCTATATCTATCAGTTTCTGAGAAGTGAGAAAGGGTTTGATTCTATCCCTATCAGTTTCTGTTACATGCATGTGTCTTTAATCTGCACCTCCTCTGAGTGTGTCTTCGTCTCTGTACTTGCAGGTGAGTATGTGTTTTGCTTTGTATCTCTCAGTCTTTGAAGTGTGAGCCTGGGTTTGTCCCTAATTTCCTTTTTACCTTGCAGTTGGGATATGAAAGAAAGATTTTTACACGTTACCTGCCAACTGCTGCTAAGTGACTGTGGGTTTCACACTGTAACTGTCAATTTCTTGTCTGGTAATGCGAAGTTTACAGTGCACCTGTCAGTTTCTAGTCTAGGACTGAGTTGGTTTTACTCTGTCCCTAGCATTCGCTGGTATGTTAGTGTGGGGTTTACATTGCACCTGTCAGTTTCTTGTATGTGAGTGTTGATTTCACTCTGAAAAGAATCATAGATCACAGAATAGTTACAGAACAAAAGGAAGCCATTCAGTTCATTGTGCTTGTGCTGCTTCTCTGCACGAGCAACTCAGCTTATGCCACAGACTCATGTATTCCATGAAAACATGCACTTTTTTTCACTTCAGATAATTATCTTTTACCATTTTGAAAGTCATGGTTGAATCAGCCTCCATCACACTCTCAAACAGTGCATATCAGATCTTAACCACTCGCTGTGCAAAATAAGTTTTTCCTCATGTTGCCTTTGGTTCTTTTGCCATTCACCTTAAATCGGTGTCCCCTGGTTACAGAGCCTTGAATAATATTCCCCATTGCTTTCTCAGCACTGATGGATTGTGAAGCAGGAGACAGCCAGAAGTCCCACTGAGCCGCACTGATCCCGAGCTGGGAATGAAATGAGATGAAGTTCAATCGTTCACAGCGAGATGCTGCAGAGAGATAAGAGTCCCGAATCAAAGTGAGACTTTCTCATAATTTTGCTGAATTTCATTTCAAACACTCCTTGTACTCTCTGCTCATGAAGCCTTAAAAAGGGAAAAACAAAATGGCACTCCAACTCACCACCCTGAAATCAAAAGTTTAATGTTCGACTGACTGAACTGTCACTTCTACTCGGTCTCTTATTGGATGGATGCAACTGTATTCTTCAACGCAGGGGTGGCATTCAAATCCTCCCATGGGTCCACATGTCAGACTGAGTTCCATGTTGTAGACTCAAGCAAAGGAAATCTGCTCAGTTCCAAAACTATCAGTGAGTTGAAGCTCATTACGATCATCATCATCGGAGGTCAGAACTACCTGGTGAAAGAAAACACCCTGAAGAAGGATCCACAATTATTCAAAGGCATCAACAAAGTGAAAAACAAGAAAATCAATGAGCCAATGCAAGCCAAACAACAGAAATGGGAAAGGTTTCCTTTCCACACCAGAAGCCAGTTCTGTTGTTTTTTGGAGCCAGGCTTCAGTTAAAGTTACAACTTTATATTCCTACTTGGCTCTCTGTACATTTCATTCATTCCAATTTTGTCGACAAGCTCTTTGAATCCAGCCCTCTGGTCCTCAAGCAGGCTCCATATGGAAATCAATTCCGCCTTCTGTAAGGCTGAAACCAATCGACGACCTTTAACTAAAAACACCAACAAAGAAGGGCTTGTCCAGGATTTGAACCCAGGATCTCTCACACACTAATTAATCACTTACCCTAAGCAAGAATCATACCCCGAGATCAACATGCCACTGATATCAGAACTTCCTTTTAGCTCCTGTGGAATTTCACTGGCAGCCAAAGCCAATCATCCATTTTTTTTCAGATCAAAGCAACATCCTGCAAATTCTGAAATAAAAACAGAAAGTGCTGGAAATGTTCAGAAACTCTGGCAACATCTGTGGAGAGAGAAACAGAGTTAAACTTTCAGGGCGTTTACCTTTTGTTTGAGCCATCCTTTCACACTCCTTCTGTCCACCCAATCTCACTTTCTATTCTATCTAGATTCCACCCACTCACCACCTAAATACATTTGTCATGAATTCCTCATATCTTTTAATAATGACAATTTTATATTTCTGGCCTTTGCTTTGGACTCCACCACAAGTGGTATCATGTCTCCATCAACCCAATCAAACCCATTCACTATTTCCTCACATTGCAATGTTTCTTTCACCCTGACAGACGATGGAGTATCTGCTGCTTGGTTGCAGTTCTTGCTTCCTGCCAGTAGATGTCACCTCACTCCAGTACAGTGAAGTTTACAAATCTGAGAGCCACACAAGAAGAAAAATTGTTCACATTATAGTGAACAAGTCCCTCTATTCCTGCACACTCTTTAGAACTTTGCCATTAAGTATATATTGCCTCTCCCTGTTTCTTCTGCCAAAGTGCATCACCTCACACTAGTCACTATTAAATTCCATCTGCCACCTGTCTGCCCATTCTGCTAGCCTATCATTGTCTTGTTGCAGGCGGTTCATTTCATCCTCACTGTTTGCCACTTCTCCAAGTTTGGTTTTATCGGCATATTTTGAGATTCTGCTCTATATTCCAAGATCCAAGTCATTTATCTGTAGCAAAAAAAAGCAGTGGTTCCAACAGTGACCCTTGGGGTCGAGCACTGTATTCTGTACAATTTAGGTTTCCTTATTTTATATTTATTTAGAGATACAGCACTGAAACAGGCCCTTCAGCCTACCGAGTCTGTGCTGACCAAAAACCACCCATTTATACTCGCCCTGCAGTAATCCCATATTCCCTACCACCTACCTGCACTGGGAGCAATTTACAACAGCCAATTTACCTATCACCTGCAAGTCTCTGGCTGCGGGAGGAAACCAAAGCACCCAGCAAAAACCCACATGGTCACAGGGAGAACTTGCAAACTCTGCACAGGCAGTAGCCAGAATCAAACCTCGGTTTTTGGAGCTGTGAGGTTGCGGTGCTAACCACTGTGCCGCCCATGACAATGCCACTACGCCATCACCTCCCCTTATCTAAGGAAGGATAGACTTGTCACAGAGGGAATGCAATGGAGATTCACCAGACTAATCCCCTTATGATGAGAGACTGCAGAAACTGGGCCCAAATTCTCTGGAGTTTCAAAGAATGAGAGGTGATCTCATTGAAACTTCCAAAATTCTTACAGGGTGTGACAGGGTAGATATGGATAGGATGTTTCCTCTGTCTAGTGAGTCTGGAAGAAGGGGACACAGTCTCAGAATAAGGACAGGCCATTTGAGACTGAGATGAGCAGGAATTTCTTTACTCAGAGGGTGGGTAATCTGTGGAATTCTTGATCCCAGAGGGCTGTGGAGGCTCAATTACTGAACATATTCAAGACAGAAATCAATAGATTTCTAAATACTACCGGGATCAAGGGATATGGAGATAGCAGGGAAAAATGGCAAAGAGGGATATGATCAGCCACGATCTGTTTGAATGGCGGAGCAGGCTCGATGGGCTGAATGGCCTAATGCCCCTATTTCCTATGATCCTATGAATCCCAATAATGTACATCAGACGTTAGACCGAGCTATGCATTACATACCAGTTCAAAAATCCCACAGAGATTAAGACTGAAAGATGCAGTATCAATTCCATTACTACAAAGTGAAGGACTTGGAGCTTGCAGACCAGCCCATGTATAAGATTGAAAGTTATGTTTTCATTCACAATCATTTTCACAGAGCTAAATATTGAATACCAATCCACAACTTGCACAGGACTACCAAATAAAACCTACAACTGTAAAATACAGTTAATCCATATTTTAAATTAAACTCAAGGCAAATAAATATTGATGCATCAAGAGAGCGGGAAACAGTGAAAGTGGAGTGGACAGGAGTCCAAGCATGCTGGAGTTTGGAAACAAAGTGAATAGTGACATCACAGGAAAGCTGCAAGGTGACTGGTTGTGATTAACGGCTGTTAGGGAGTTACAGTAAATAGTTAGTACACCACTGTTAGGGTGGGTTTGTAAATGGCTGGGTTATAGCATTTCAACAACAGGCAGAATAAAAAGAGTATAAATTAAGTATTAATGATAAGGGACAAGTGAATCGTTGGTGAGTTTTTTGGAGTAAGGTTTATCTTAACTAGTGAACTGTATTGATTTTTCGTGGGATTTATCAGTACTAGGAAAGTTTTATTTATAATTCTAAGGTGTTGTAGTACTGTTAAGGTTTTTTTTTAGCAGTAGCAAATGGTCAACTAATGACAGGGGTGTTTCAACCTTGAGAGTGCACCTCCTGTGATATGTGGGAGCTCCAGGATGCTTCCACTATCTTAGAGAACATTTGTGCCAGGAAGTGCTCTCAATTGTGCCAGCTGGAGCTCTGGGTTTTGGAACTTGAGTGGCAGCTGGTGACACTGCAGTGCATTCGTGAGAAGAGAGCTACATGGATAGCACGATTATAGATGTGGTCACCCCACAGCTTAAGAGTATGCAGGGAGAGAGGGAATGGGTGATCAACAGGCAGTCAAAAAGAATCGAGTAGGTAGGGCAGGACACCCTGACTGCATGACGCTCTCCAACGGGTATTCAGTTCTGAATATGGAGGACAGTGATGCTTCCCTGGGGAGTGCAGCCAGAGCCAAGTCCATGGCACCATGGGTGACTCAGCTGCAAAGGGAGGTACAAGGAAGACGGGAAAAGCCACAGTGATAGGTGATTCAATAGTCAAGGGAACAATCAGGCATTTCTGTAGCCGCAGACATGAATCCAGGAATGGTATGTTGCCTCCCTGGTGCCAGGATCAAGGATGTCATTGAGCAGTTACAGAGCATCCTGAAAGGGGAGGGTGAACAGCCAGCAGTTGTTGTCCACATCGGAACAAACAACATAGGTAGAAATAAGGATGTTGTCCTGCAGTCAGAATTTGGGGAGTGAGGTAAGAAATTTGCAAATGGGACATCAAAAGTAATAATCTCCGGATTACTCCCAGTGCCAAGCGCAAGTGAGTACAGGAATAGAAGAAGACAGATGAATGTGTGGCTGGAAAGATGGTGCAAGAGGAATGGCTTTAGATTCTTGGGACCGGTCAGACGGGTTGCACCTGAACAGAGCTGGGACGGAGTTCCTTGCGGGGCATTTTGCTCGAGCTGTTGGGGAGGGTTTAAATTAGTTTGGCAGGGGGATGGGGACTGGAAGGTAGAGTCAGATGGGACAAAATCAGAAATGAAAATGGAAGGCAGAGAATTAATGGATGAGTCTGGAAGACTGAGGAAACAAAGTTTAGAAAATTAAAAAAGTGATTGGCAGTGCTCAAGTGTATCTATTTCAATGCACGGAGTATAGCAAATAAAGCAGATGAGCTGAGGACAGATAGACAGGTGGCAGTATGATATCATAGCTCTGAGAGAAACATGGCTTAAGGAGGGACAGGAATGGCAGCTCAACAGTCTTGGTTACAGGGTTTTCAGACGCGATAGGGAGGGAGATAAGAAAGGAGGGAGAGTGGCAATTTTTGTCAAAGCAACAGTACGGCAGCAATAGAAAGGGATTTTAACCACCCAAACATTAACTGAGATAGTTTTAGTGTAAAAGGAATTGAGGGAGCAGAATTCTTGTGATGCATTCAGGAGAAATATTTTAGCGAATATGTCGCAAGTCCAACAAGAGAGGACGCAGTTTTAGGAAATGAAGATGGGCAGGTGGAAGGAGTGGCAGTGGGAGAGCATTTTGGTGGTAGTGATCATAATTCAGTCAGTTTTAACATAATTATGGAAAGGACAAGGATACAACAAGAGTTAGAGTTCTCAATTGGGGCAAGGCCAACTTTACTAAGCTGAGGAGTGATTTAGCGAAAGTGGACTGGAAACAGGTACTTGAAGGTAAATCAGTGTCAGAGCAATGGGAAGAATTCAAGGGGAGATTCCAGGGGTTCAGAGTCAACATGTTCCCTCAAAGAAAAAGGGTGGGAAGGCCAAATCAAGAGCCCCATGGATGTCAAGGAGCTTATGGGTATGATATGGCAGTAAAGGAAAAATTATGCCCGACACAGAGAACTCAATACGACAGAAAGCTGAGAGGTCTATAGAATGTGGAGGGGGGAAATCAACATTGAAATTAGGAAAACTAAGAGAGGCATGAAAGAATATTGGCAATCAAAATCAAGGTAAACACAAAGATGTTTTATCAATACATTAAGAGTAAAAGGATAACTAAGGAAAGAGGAGGGCACAGAAAAGACCATAAAGGTAACCTATATGTAGGGCAGAAGATGTTGGCATTGTTCTTAATAAATACTTTGCATCTGTCTGCACAAAAGAGGGGGACGATGCAGATATTGTAGATAAGGAAGAGGGGTGTGAAGTATTGGATATGATCAACAGAGGGAGAGAGGACATACTAATGGAATTAGCTTATTTGTAAGTTGATAAATCACTAGGGATGGATGAAATGTACCCCAGGCTGTAAAAAGAAGCAAGAGAGGAAATAGCGGAAGGTCTGACCATCGTTTTCCAGACCTCACTGGATACAGGTGTTGTGCTGGAGGATTGGAGGACTGCTAACATTGTACCTCTGTTTAAAAAGGGAGTGAGGGCTAGACCGAATAATTACAGGCCAGTCGGTCTAACCTCAATAGTGGGAAAAGTATTGGAATCTATTCAGAGAGACAGGATAAAATGTCACTTAGAAAGGCACAGATTAATCAAGGATAGTCAGCATGGATTTGTGAAGGGAAGATCTTGTCTGAACAACTTGATCGAAATTTTGAAGAATTAACAAGGAAAATAGATGAGGGTAGTGCAGTTTATGATGTGGTCTACATGGATGTAAATGTAGGGGGCATGATCAAGAAGTTTGCAAATGACACAAAGATTGGCCATGTGGTAAATAGCAAGGAGGATAACTGTAGGCTGCAGGAAGATCTTGATGGTCTGGTCAGATGGGCAGAAAAATGGCAAATTGAATTCAATCCAGAGAAGTGTGAGGTGATGCATTTGGGGAGGTCAAACAAGGCAAAGGAATACACGATTAATAGGAAAATGCTGAGAGGTGTAGAGGAAGTGAGGGATCTTGGAGTAAATGTCCACAGATCCTTGAAGGTAGCAGGACAGATCGATAAGGTGGTAAAAAGGCATATGGAATCCTTTTTTTTCGACGAGGTATAGAATATAAGAGCAGGGAGGTTGTACTGTAACTGTATAAATCATTAGTCAGGCCACAACTTGAGTACTGTGTGCAGTTCTGATCACCTCATTACAGAAAGGATGTAATTGCCCTGGAGAGGGTACGGAGGAGATTTACGAGGATGTTGCCTGGACTGGAAAAATGCAGCTGTGGGGAAAGATTGGATAGGATGGAGCTGTTCTCCTTGGAACAGAGGAGGCTGAGGGGTGATCAGACTGAAATGTACAACATTTTTCGGGGCCTGTATAGAGTTGAAGTGAAGGGCCTGTTCACCTTAGCAGAGAGGTCAGTGACTAGGGGAATAAGTTATTGGTATAAAGATTACAGAGGAGATGAGGAAAAGTTTTTTTTCAGCCAGAGGGTGGAGGGGGTCTGGAACTCACTGCCTGATAGGGGAGTTGAGACAGAAACCAACAACTCATTCAAAATGAGTCTGGATATACTCCTCAAATGACGTAATCTGCAGGGTTATGCACCAAATGCTGAAAGGTGGGATTAGAATGGGTGGACAGTTTTCATCTGGCACAGACACAATGGGCCAATTGGCCTCTTCCTGTGCCATAAACTTACTTTGATTCTATAAATTACCCAGCTGCTGCAGTGGAATTTGAACTCATGTCTCTGGTCCATTAGTGGAGACTTTTGGATTACTCGTCCTGTAAAGTAACCACAAAATCACCATACCCCTGGATGAGAGTTTTTACAGGTTTGTAATTTTATTTTCAGATACGGCACTGAAACAGGCCCTTCAACCCACCGAGTCTGTGCCAACCAACAACCACCCATATACACTAATCCTACATCAATCCCATATTCCCTCCCACATCTTCACACGAGGAGCAATTTACCTAACAACCTGCAATTCTTGGGCTGTAAGAGGAAACTGGAGCACACAGCAGAAATCCACGCGGTCACAGGGAGAACTTGCAAACTCCGCAGAACTGAACCCAGATCAGTGGAGCTTTGAATCTGCAATGCTAACCACTGCGCCACTGTGTCGCCATAATGTGGAGTTCAGTCTACACAAATGGAATTGATAATCTATTTCACTCTGATCATGTATTGGATGTTTTTGGCTGGAAAATAATGCGTATCATAGACAACTGTATTTTTTATTTCCGCAGTCTGGGTGAGTTCTGTCCAGGCATCTAATTTACATCACAGTTTACACTTCATATCAGCATTGCTCAATCTGATACTGGAAGTGATTTTTGGACTGGCAATGATTAGAAAAATCTACACTAATGGAATTGATACTGTATGAGTTTTTGGAATAGTATGTAATGTTTAGGTCAATGTGCACTAATAGAATTGATACTGTATTTCAATTTGATGTTGTATGAGTTTTTAGAATGGTATATAATGTTTAGATCAATCTACACTAATGGAATTAATACTGCATTTCAGTTTGATATTGTATGAGGTTTTAGAATGGTATATAATGTTTAGATCAATCTACACTAATCGAATTGATACTGTGTGAGTTTTTGGAATAGTATGTAATGTTTAGGTCAATGTGCACTAATAGAATTGATACTGTATTTCAATTTGATATTGTATGAGGTTTTAGAATGGTATATAATGTTTAGATCAATCTACACTAATGGAATTAATACTGTATTTCAGTTTGATATTGTATGAGGTTTTAGAATGGTATATAATGTTTAGATCAATCTACACTAATGGAATTAATACTGTATTTCAGTTTGATATTGTATGAGTTTTTAGAATGGTATATAATGTTTAGATCAATCTACACTAATGGAATTAATACTGTATTTCAGTTTGATATTGTATGAGGTTTTAGAATGGTATATAATGTTTAGATCAATCTACACTAATGGAATTAATACTGTATTTCAATTTGATATTGTATGAGTTTTTAGAATGGTATATAATGTTTAGATCAATCTGCACTAATGGAATTAATACTGTATTTCAATTTGATGTTGTATGAGTTTTTAGAATGGTGTATAATGTTTAGATCAATCTACACTAATGGAATTAATACTGTATTTCAGTTTGATATTGTATGAGTTTTTAGAATGGTATATAATGTTTAGATCAATCTACACTAATCGAATTGATTCTGTATCTTTCAATTTCACAGCGTGGGTGAGTTCTGAACTGGTATCTAATTTGTGTCTCAGCTTACAATATCTTTCAGCACCTTTGAAACGTTCACTGTAATGAATGTTGAACTTGTATGTAACTTGTATCTCAGGGTACACTATGGGGATGTTTAAACATCCTTTATAATGAATGGGTATGAGCTTTGGGTATGATATTTAATTTAAATCTCAGGGTACATCATTAGCTTAGATTCTGTGCCATTCAATCAATACCGTGTGCCAATTCTATCTGATATTTAATTGCTCACTGAGTCTGCATTATATTTAGATTGACACATTGTATTTCAATCTGCTGGTGGGTGTGATTTTGACCTGGGATTGATGCATCTGACTGTCAGTGGGACTGAATTGGGGCGAAATGGAAATAACTTCTTTTTCTCCTGCTTTGTTTGATTGAAAATGTGTCTCTGGAACTTGGAATCAATGTGGGCCTGACTACTTCTGCAGTCTGAGACTAGGGAACTGATGAACTGTCTATCCCTCTGTACTCTGAGTGATAATGTACCTACTGTGTGTGAGAGGAGTTGGCTGCACAGTTCCTTGTGCCTTGAGTGCAGCAACCATCACATTCATCACGATACCTTCAAGTATTTGCCTCTATGAAGAAAAAATATATCTTATAACTCAAGAACAGGTGAGGGGCAAAATATCAAAGAGGTGAATTTAATTTCTCAATTAATAATCATTAAGAACACCCACTAATGAAAACCAGTGTCAGTATCAGCCTCCACTGAAGTACTGAAGCTCCCAGCTCCTGCATCACAAGTGTTCTGGGCAGATCCATACAGACAAAACACTGCATTGGGATCATCCCAACTGCTCTATGCTCCACACATATTTCCAGCCATCCTGCTTCATATGCACAAATTTTAAAAAATGAAGCCCGATATGTATATCCCTCAATTCATTTCTCCCCATACACTTGTTCATTTGTTCCACCTCCCCTTAAGTGCATCAATACTATTCACCCCAACCTCTCCCTGTGATAGCAAATTCCAGATTCTATCCATTCACTGCATAAATACATTTTTCATGACTTCCTCATTGGTTTTATGAATGTTGATTTTATATTTTTGGCTCTTATTTCAGAAACCACCACAAGTGGAAACATGTCTCCGTGTATTCTATAAAAGCCCTTCACTATTTCCTCACTTTTTTTCATTTGTTCCTGGGACATAGGCATCGCTGGCTATGCCAGCATTTATTGCCCATTACAAATTGCCCTTGACAAAGCGGTGGTGAGCTGCCTTCTTGAGCCGCTGCAGTCCTTGAGATGCAGGAATACCAACAGTGCTGTTTGGAAGGGAGTTCCAGGATTTTTACCCAACGACAATGAAGGAATGGCGATACAGTTCCAAGTCAGGATGGTGTGTGGCTTGGAGAGGGACTTGCTGGTGGTAGTGCTCCCTTGCATCTGCTGCCCTTGTCCTTCTCGGTAGTAGAGGTTCAGAGTTTGGAAGGTACTGTTGAAAGAGCCTTAGTGTGTTGCTGTAGTGCATCATGTAGATTGTACACACTGCTGCCACTGTGCATTAGTGGTGAATGGAGTGAATGTTGAAGCTGCTGGATGGGGGCAATCAAACAGGCTACTTGAGTGTTGTTGGAGCTGCACTCATCCAGGCAAGTGGAGAGTATTCCATCAAACTCCTGACTGGTGCCTCGTAAATGGTGGAAAGATGTAAAGATGTGGGGAGACAGGAGGTAAGTTGCTCACTGCAGAATTCCTAGCCTCTGACCTGCTTTTGTAGCAAATGCATTTATGTGGCTGGTCCAGTTCAGGTTATGGTCAATGGTAACTCCCCCAATGTTGATGGTGGGGGTTTCAGTGATGGTAATGCCATTGAACATCAAGGGGAAATGATTAGATTCTCTCTTGTTTGAGATGGTCATTGCCTGGCATTTATGTGACGCAAATGTTATTAACCACTTATCAGCCCAAGCCTGGATGTTGTCCAGGTCTTGCTACATCTGGACACGGGCTGCTTCAGTATCTGAGGAGTCATGAATGGTGCTGAACATTGTGCAATCATCGGTGAACATCCCCACTTTCGGCCTTGTGATCCCACTTCTGATAAGTTGTCTTTTGACTTAACTAGAGGCATTTGGGAGCAGCGATGAAGAGCAAACAGAGAGCACGAAAGAATATTGACAAGCAAAATCAAAATGGATCCAAAGATGTTTCATCACTACATTGGAGTAAGAGGCAACTGAGGAAAGAGTAGGGCCCATCAGGGTGGAAGATGTGGGTATGTTTGTTAATGAATACTTTACTGTCTTCACAAATGAAGGGGTGATGCATATATTGTAATTAAGGAGAAGGAGTGTGAAGTATTGGACATGATAAACTGAGGGAGAGAAGAAGTATAAATGGGATTAACATCCTTGAAAGTGGATAAATCATCAGGGCCGGATGAAATGTACCCCAGGAGGTTAACAGAAGCCAGGAAGGAAATAGTGGAAGGTCTGACCATCAGTTTCCAATCCCTCACTGGATACAGGTGTGATGCCAGAAGATGGGAGGTCTCGTAACGTTGCAATAAAAGCAAAATTCTGCAGATGCTGGAAATCTGAAATAAAAACTATTAGCGCTGGAAATACACAGCAGGTCTGGCAGCATCTGTGGAGAGAGAAGCAAAGTTAATGCTTCTGTTCTGATGAAAGGTCACTGACCTGAAATGTTAACTTTGTTTCTCTCTCCACAGATGCTGCCAGACCTGCTCTGTATGTCCAGTACTTTTTGTTTTTATTGCTAACATTGCACCATTGTTGAAAAAGGAAGCGAGGGAACAATTAAAGGCCAGTCAGCCTAACCTCAATAGTGGGCGAATTATTGGAATTAATTCTGAGAGACAGGATAAACTGTCACTTAGAAAGGCACAGATTGATCAGTATCATCAGCATGGATTTGTTCAGAGAAGCTCCTGTCTGACTATCTTGATTGAATGTTTTGAAGAAGTAACAATGAGGATTGTGAGGATAGTGCAGTTGATGTGGTCTACATGGATTTTAGCAAGGCTTTTGACAAGGTCCCACATGGCAAACTGGTTAAAAAAACATAAAAGCGCATGTGATCCAGGGGAATGTAGCAAGCTGGATACAAAATTGGTTCAGTGGCAGGAAACAAGAAGGAATTGGTTACAGGTGTTTTTGCAACTGGAGGACTGTTTCCAGTGGTGTTCCACAGGGCTCAGAACTAGTTCCCCTGCTTTTTGTGGTATATATTAATGATATGGACATAAATGTAGAGGGCACAATCAAGATGTTTGCAGATGACACAGAAATTGTCCGTGTTGTTGATATGGAGGAGGATAGCTGTACACTGCAGGAAGATATCAATAGACTGGTCAGGTGGGCAGAAAAGTGGTAAATGGAATTCAAATTGGACAAGTGTGAGGTGATGCATTTGGGAGGTCAAAAAAGGCAAAGGAATACACAATTAATGGGAGAACACTGAACGGTGCAGAGGAAGTGAGGGACGTTGGAGTGAATGTCCACAGATCCCTGAAGTAGCAGTACAGGTCAATAAGGTGGTTCAGCAGGTATATGGAATCCTTTCCTTTATTAACTGAGGTATAAAGTATAAGGGTGACCTGGTATCCATGTCAATAAGTCACTGACAGCTAACATGCAGGTGCAGCAAGCAATTAGAAAGGCTAATAGTATGTTAGCCTTTGTCGCAAGAGGATTTGAGTACAGGATTAGTGAATTCTTGCTTCAATTGTATAGAACCTTGGTTAGACCGTACTTGGAGTACTGTGTGCAGTTTTGGTCTCCTTAGCTTAGGAAGGATATTATTGCCATGGAGGGAGTTCAACGAAGGTTCATCAGACTTGTTCCTGGGATGGTGGGACTGTTCTATGAAGAGAGATTGGGGAACTGGGACTGTATTCTCTAGAGTTTCGAAGAATGAGAGGTGATCTCATTGAAACCTACAAAATACTTAAAGGACAGTCAGGGTAGATGCAGCTAAGATGTTTCCCCTGGTTGGGGAGTCGAGAACCAGGGGACGCATTTTCAAAATAAGGGGGAAGCCACTTAGGACAGAGATGAGGAGAAATGTTGTTCCTCAGAGGGTTGTAAATCTTTGGAATTCTGTACCCCAGAGGGCTGTGGAAGCTCAGTCATTGAGTATGTTTAAAGCAGAGATTGACAGATTTCTAAATACAAATGACATAAGGGAATATGACGAAAGTGTGGGGAAAAGGACATTGAAGTGGATGATCAGCCATGATCATATTGAATGGCGGGGCAGACTCGATGGGCTGAATGGCCGACTCCTGTTCCTATGTTCCGAACCCCACATGATCAGCGAGGCACAGCCTCAGACCGACTTGTCGGGTGGTGTAAACAGATATCACTGATTCTGATCTTCACCAGAACAGAGAGTGAGATGTAACATTGATCATCAAACAGACTGTGAGAGAATGCAACAGAATAAAACACATGGAGAGACACTGTGGAATAACAAATAGATTAGATTGGAATGTTGAATTCTGATTGGAATGGATAAACCACCAGAAACAACAGATTAAATTGGGATAAACGCAAAATACTGCGGATGCTGGAAATCTGAAACAAAAACAAGAAATGCTGGATTCACTCAGCAGGTCTGGCAGCATCTGTGGAAAGAGAACCAGAGTTAACTTTTCGGGTCAGTGACCCTTCTTCGGAACTGACAAATATTAGAAAAGTCACAGATTATAAACAAGTGAGGTGGGGGTTGGGCAAGAGATAACAAAGGAGAAGGTGCAGATTGGACCAGGCCACATAGCTGACCAAAAGGTCACAGAGCAAAGGCAAACAATATGTTAATGGTGTTTTGAAAGACAAAGCATTAGTACAGATTAGGTGTGAATATACTAAATATAGAACATCAGCAAGTGCAAACCTGAAGAAAAACAACATGAAAAAAACAGTGGGTAAGCAAACTGAACAAACTAAGATGAAATGAAATAAATGCAAAAAATGTAAAAAGGAATGCAAAAAAAAGGAAGAGAAAATAACTAAAAATGACTAAAAATGAAAGTAAAGTGGGGGGCTGTCATGCTCTGAAATTATTGAACTCAATGTTCAGTCCGGCAGGCTGTAGTGTGCCTAATCAGTAGATGAGATGCTGTTCCTCGAGCTTGCGTTGATGTTCACTGGAACACTGCAGCAATCCCAGGACAGAGATGTGAGCATGAGAGCAGGGGGGAGTGTTGAAATGGCAAGCAACCGGAAGCTCAGGGTCCTGCTTGCGGACTGAGCGGAGATGTTCCGCAAAGCGGTCACCCAGTCTGCGCTTGGTCTCCCCAGTGTAGAGGAGACCACACTGTGAGCAGCGAATACAGTATACTACATTGAAAGAAGTACAAGTAAATCGCTGCTTCACCTGAAAGGAGTGTTTGGGGCCTGGGATAGTGAGGAGAGAGGAGGTAAATGGGCAGGTATTACACCTCCTGCGATTGCAAGGGAAGGTGCCCTGGGACGGGGACGAGGTGGTGGGGGTAATGGAGGAGTGGACCAGGGTGTCGCGGAGGGAACGATCCCTTCGGAATGCTGACAGGGGAAGGGAGGGGAAGATGCGACTGGTAGTGGCATCACGCTGGAGGTGGCGAAAATGGCGGAGGATGATCCTTTGGATATGGAGGCTGGTGGGATGAAAAATGAGGACAAGGGGAACCCTGTCACGGTTCTGGGAGGGAGGGGAAGGGGTGAGGGTAGAGGTGCGGGGAATGGGTCGGACACGGTTGAGGGCCCTGTCAACCACAGTGGGGGGAAATCCTCGTTTGAGGAAAAAGGAGGTCATATCAGAAGCACCGTCATGGAAGGTAGCATCATCAGAGCAGATGCGTCGGAGACGGAGAAACTGGGAGAATGGAATGGAGTCCTTACAGGAGGTAGGGTGTGAAGAAGTGTAGTCGAGGTAGCTGTGGGAGTCAGTGGGCTTATAATGGATATTGGTGGACAACCTATCCCCAGAGATGGAGACAGAGAAGTCGAGGAAGGGAAGGGTAGTGTCAGAGATGGACCATGTAAAGGTGAGAGAAGGGTGGAAATTGGAAGCAAAGTTGATAAAGTTTTCCAGTTCGGGGCGGGAGCAGGAAACGGCACCGATACAGTCATCAATGTACCGGAAAAAGAGTTGGGGGAGGGGGCCTGAGTAGGACTGGAACAAAGAATGCTCGACATATCCCACAAAAAGACAGGCATAACTAGGACCCATGCGGGTACCCATAGCGACACCTTTTACTTGAAGGAAGTGCGTGGAGTTGAAGGAGAAGTTGTTCAATGTGAGAACAAGTTCAGCCAGGCGGAGGAGGGTGGTGGTGGATGGGGACTGGTTGGGCCTCTGTTCCAGGAAGAAGCGGAGAGCCCTCAAACCATCCTGGTGGGGGATGGAGGTGTAGAGCGATTGGACGTCCATAGTGAAGAGGAGGCGGTTGGGACCAGGAAACTGGAAATTGTCAAAATGACGTAGGGCGTCAGAAGAGTCACGGATGTAGGTGGGAAGAGACTGCACCAATGGAGAAAAGATAGAGTCTAGATAGGAAGAAATAAGTTCAGTTGGGCAGGAGCAGGCTGACATAATGGGTCTGCCGGGACAGTCCCGATGGGATTAAATTGGGATTCTCATCACTATATTGATCTGAGACAGAAAAGCGAAACTGATGGAAAGAAGGGAAGAAGGAAGAAAAGAAAGAATGGAACTGTTCAATTTTTTTCAGTTTTTTCACTCGCCCATCAAAGCTGGATTAAAAAAAGTTGCAAATAACAGAGAATTTCACCAAAAAGGGAGATTAAACGCTGCAGAAAGCTTGGATCGAAGGATGTCCCAACAGATCACCTGTTTAACTGTCTCCTCACTGGGGGATTTCAATCAGTCAGCAATATTATTCGCTACCTTTTTTTTGTTAATGAACCCAGAACTGTCACTTGGTGTTAATGTCTGTGTTCCGACTCCTGAATAATAAAATTGTGAGTTTCTCGATATTTTCTGGACACATTTCCTGCTGAAAGAACTAAGAACTCTTTTCTAATTTACACAATACTATATACACACTCATCAAGCCTCCTCAGCGAGCATCCTTGGTGCTGCTCTCTCTTCTCCCAAACCTCATCTCATGTGACTGTTACATCATCACTCTGACAGTGGGAGGGGTTGATCCCACTGTCTTCAGCATTAACCCTTTACATCCTTATACTGCACTGTCTGTCCAAAAAAATCAGTGGAGGGAACTTGATTTATCGAAACACCAACAGCTGCCAGTTGAAAATCAACTCAACCCATCAGAGAGAGAGAGAGAGACTGTCAGAGAACTTCCTGCATCCAGTCCTGACCCTGTCACACTCAGCAGATGCCCACCCAGACTCCACTCTCATCAACACTGAACATTTTTACTGAGACACTTCAAATACTGTTTATAAAAGGCAGGAAAGGTCAAAGTTCACACAGTTGTATTGAATAGAACAAAGTTTAATATATTCTGAACTTTTCTCGGTAACCACGAGACATAGGTTTTCTTATTTGGTTACTTTGATTTTTCTTGTTCCTGACTGACAAATATTCCAAACCTCAGATAAACCCAGTTGTGGGCGGCACAGTGGCGCAGTGGTTCGCACCGCAGCTTCACAGCTTCAGGGACCCGGGTTCGATTCCAGGTACTGCCTGTGTGGAGTTTGCAAGTTCTCCCTGTGTCTGCGTGGGTTTTCTCCGGGTGCTCCGGTTTCCTCCCACAAGCCAAAAAACTTGCAGGTTGGTAGGTAAATTGGCCATTATAAATTGCCACTCGTATAGGTAGGTGGTCGGGACAGGTGGGGATGTTTGGTGGGAATGTCGGATTAGTCTAAATGGGTGGTTGATGTTCGGCACAGACTCGGTGGGCCGAAGGGCATGTTTCAGTGCTGTATCTAAAATCTAATCTCCCACTTGCGTCATGTCCCAGTCTCGCTTAAAAGCAACACATTATGACACAAACACTCTGCAACACAGAACACGGTCCTTCAGTGAGATTAATGTCAAGCTGTTTTCCAGGTTGAATGGAACGGTGAACAAATTTCTATCAAAGAAGTTACCTTTGAAATATCAGGACTGAATTTCTGGACGAGGAGGAACAGCCATTCCAAACTCACATCCTTCACAAAGTTTGTTTTCTCCTGTGACTGAAATTCATCATGTAACTTGAATTATGAGTTCAAGCTCACAAGACACAGATGTGAACTTCTAAAGCATGTTGTTAATAATGACATCAGGCTCTGCTGGGAGTTGAACCCAGGATCTCCTATTTAATAGGCAGGTGTTTTAACCAACTAAGCTACAGAACCAAATAACAAATGTTTCTACAGTTGAAATCAGAAGAGGGCACTATATTCTCATCCCATTTCTCCACTGGTCACAACATATTTTAAACATTTCTCACTTCCTGAAACAGTCAATCATATACTCTATTTTTCTCTGTACTGAGAATGAATGTTTTGGAAGAAAATACATCCATTCAATTGTTTCTGAAAGGTTACAGAACACAACATATGAGTAATATTCCCCATTGCTTTCTCAGCACTGATGGATTGTGAAGCGGGAGACAACCAGAAGTCCCACTGAGCCACACTGACCCTGAGCTGAGAAAGAAATGTGATAAAGTTCAATCTCTCACAGCGAGATGCTGCAGAGAGAGGAGTCCCGAACCAAAGTGAGACTTTCTCATACTGTTGTTGAATTTCATGTCACACACTCCTTGTACTCTCTGCTAATGAAGCCCCCAAAAAAGGGAAAAACAGAATGGCACTCAAACTCACAACCCTGAGATTAAAAGTCTCATGTTCGACTGACTGAACTGTCACTTCTACTCAGTCTCTTATTGGATGGATGCGACTGTATGCTCCAATGCAGGGGCAGCTTTCAAATCCTCCCATGGATCCACATGTCAGTCTGAGTTACATGTTGTAGACTTAAGCAAAGGAAATCTGCTCAGTTCCAAAACTATCCGTGAGTTGAAGCTGATTACGATCAACATCATCAGAGGTCAGAACTACCTGGTGAAAGAAAACACCCTGAAGAAGGATCCACGATTCTTCAAACGCATCAAAAAAGTGAAAAACCAATAAATCCATGAGTTAATCCAAACCAAACAACAGAAACACAGAAGAATTCCATTCCATACCAGATACTAGTCGTGTTGTTCCTGTATCCAGCTCTCAGTTACTGCTCCACTTTCATACACCCCCTTGGTGATCTGTACATTTTGTTCATTTCAATTTTGTCGACAGGCTCTTTGAATCCAGTTCTCTGGTCCTCAAACAGGCTCCGCATGAAAGTCAATTCCGCCTGCTGTCAGGCTGCAACCGATCGATGACCTTCAACTAAAAACACAAAAGAGAATGGGCTCGTCCGGGAATTGAACCCAGGACCTCTCGCATATTAACCAATTGTCTACCCAAAGCAAAAATCATACCTCTAGACCAACAAGCCACTTACAATACATGTATGTTTAGCTTCTGTGGAAAAGCTGTTCATCCATTTTTTTTCAGATCAAAGCAACATCCTGTAAATGCTGAAATCATAACAGAGAGTGTTGCAAATGTTCAACAGCTCTGGCAGCATCTGTGGAGAGAGAAACACAGTTAACGTTTCAGGGTGTTCACCTTTTGTCTCAGCCATCCTTTCAGACTGCTTCTGTCCATCCAATCTCGCTTTCTATTCTATCCACATTCTAACCATTCACTACGCAATTACATTTTTCATGAATTCCTCATTTCTTTTATGAATGACAATTTCATATTTCCGGCCCTTGCTTCGGACACCACCACAAGTGGAATCATGTCTCCATCTACCCAATCAAACCACTTCGCTATTTCCTCACATTGCAATGTTTCTTTAACCATGACAGACTATGGAGTTTCTGCCGCTTGGTTGCAGTTCTTGTTTCCTGCCAGTAGATGTCACCTCACTCCAATACAGTGAAGTTTAGAAATCTGAGAGAGACACAACAGGAAATAATTGTTCACATGATAGTGAATGTGTGGGATTTCGAAACACGAGGAGTGGAGACGAGTTATTATTGCATTTTGTCAAAACAAACATAACTTATAATGTTGTGTTAAATCCATCACTCTGTTTTCTTGACTCTGCGAGTGACCTGGAGTCATTGAGTCACTGAGTCATTTGTGGGATAAAAGGAGGCCATTCGCCCCATCGAATCCATGGCGGCTCTCCAGGGAACGATCCAGTCAGTCCCACTCGAATGCTCGATCCCCGTAGCCCTGGAAATTTATTTCCTTCAAGGGCCCATCCAAATTCCTTTTGTAATCATCGATTGTTTCCACTTCCATCACCCTCATGGGCAGCGAGTTGCAGATCATTACCAATCACTGTGTAAAAAAGGTTCTTCCGCACATTCCCCCTGCATCTCTTGCCCAAAACATTCAATTTGTGTCCCTAGTCCTTGTACCAATAGTTAATGGGAACAATTTTACCTGGCCAACTTATCTAAAACTGTCATCGCCTTATACACCTCTATCAATTCTCCCCTCAATCTCCTTTGATACAGTCAGAACAACCCTAGCTTTTCCAGCCTAACCTTGAAACTATAACCCTCCATACCTGGAACCATTCTGGTAAATCTCCTCTGCATCGTCTCAAGGGTCCGCACATTCTTTCTAAAGTGTGGTGAGCAGAACTGGACACAACACTCCAATTGGCGCCAAACCAGAGCTTTATAATGGTTCAGCATAATTCCCCTGCTTTTGTACTCAATGCCTCTATTTATAAAGCCCAAGATCCCACATACTTTGCTAACCACTCTCGCAATATGTCTTGCCAACTTCAAAGATTGATGGACATGCACCCAAGTCCCTCTACTCCTGCACATTCTTCACAACTGTAGCATTGAGTATATATTGTCTCTCCCTATTCCTTCTGCTAAAATACATCACCTCACATCAGTCACTATTAAATTCCAGCTGCCACCTGTCTGCCCATTCTGCTAGCCTATCACTGTCCTGTTGCAAACAATTCATATCATCCTCACTGTTTGCCACTCATCCAGGTTTGGTGTTATCGGCATATTTTGAGATTCTACTCTATATTTCAAGATCCAAGTCATTTATCTCTAGCAAAAAAAGCAGTGATTCTAGCACTTACCCCTGGGGAGCACCACTGTCGACTATCCTCCAGTCTGACAAAGAACCATTTAATATGACTCACTGTTTTCTGTCCTGAAGCCACTTTTCTATCAAATTGTTCACTGATCCTCCTATTCCATGAACCTCAATTTTGTTAACCACCCTTTTATGTGGTACCTTATCAAATACTTTCATAAAATCCATATAAACAACATCCACTGCATTCCCTTCATCAACCTGCTCTGTTAGTTCATCAAAAAATGCTGTTAAGATTAGTCAAGCATGAACTCCCATTTATAAATCCCTGCTCGCTATCCTTAATTAACTCAAACCTCTCCAGTGACTGTTGATTTTTTACCCTGATTATTCTTTCTAAAACCTTACCCACCACTGCTCTTAATCTAACTGGCCTGTAGTTACCCAGACTGTCCTTACAGCCTTTCTTGAATAAGGGTGTCACATTTGCCTCTGTTCAATCCTCTGGCACCTCCCCCGTATCCAGGGAAGATTGGAAGATTATAACAAGCCCTTCTGTTATCTGCATACGCATTTCCTTTTGCAACCTGGGATGTAAGCCATCCGTACCAGGTGATTTATCTACCCTCAGCACAGCCTGCCTTTTTAGTAGCTCCCTCTCTCAATTTGTACCCGATCCATTGCCTCTACTCTCTCCGCTTCTACTGATATTTTGTCAGATTCCAATTCCTTAGTGATCACTGATACAAAGTACTCATTAAATATATTAACATTGCCCAGCACCTCTCAGCATGTACTATCCTCTTTGTCTTTAATAAGGCCCACTCCACATCTTACTGCCCACTGATTACTTATATACTGCTCAAAGATCTTTGGGTTCCCTTTCATGTTGACTGCCATTCTCTTCTCATAGAAATAAACAATAAGCTAAATATAGAAGATATAAATATTTCCCATCCTTGATGAGGTGGAACTTTTTATGTTGTGGGTGGTAATGACCTGACCCACGAGTGAGGTGGAAGCAGAGACAATCAATGATTTGAAAAGGAAATTGGATGGATACTTGAAGGAAAGAAACTTGCAGGAGGAAAGGGATCGAGCTGGTGAGTGGAACTGACTCGATTGCTCCGGGGAGAGCCAGCATGGAGACGATAGGCCAAATTACCACCTTCTATGCTGCAAATGACTCTGTGTTGTTTCTCAAATTCAATCCAATGGTGCTTGGTAAATAATTTCAAAGTAAATTGTGCAACTGGAAAATCAGAACAAAAGCATGGGACGCATAAAGAATTGAAATTGCCTTTAGAACTTCAATCTAACACTCCCCCAACTGAGCTATTTCAGCCCCACATTGTTAATGTCTTTGTGTCCTTGTTTTGGAAGAAAATACATACATTCAATTTTTCTGAAAGGTTACAGAACACAACATGTGAGTAATATTCCCCATTGCTTTCTCAGTACTGATGGATTGTGAAGCGGGAGACAGCCAGAAGTCCCACCGAGCCGCACTGACCCCGAGCTGAGAAAGAAATGAGATAAAGTTCAATCTTTTGCAGTGAGATGCTGCAGAGAGAAGAGTCCTGAATCAAAGTGAGACTTTCTCATACTGTTGTTGAAATTCGTTTCAAACACTCCTTGTACTCTCTGCTAATGAAGCCTCAAAAAAGGGAAAAACAGAATGGCACTCAAACTCACAACCCTGAGATGAAAAGTCTCATATTCGACTGACTGAACTGTCACTTCTACTCACTCTCTTATTGGATGGATACAACTGTATGCTCCAATGCATGGGTGGCTTTCAAATCCTCCCTTGGATCCACATGTCAGACTGAGTTACATCTTGCAGACTCAAGCAAAGGAAATTTGCTCAGTTCCAAAACTATCAGAAGCTTATTATGATCAACATCATCAGAGGTCAGAACTTCCTGGTGAACGGAAACACCCTGAAGAAGGATCCACAATTATTCAAACGCATCAAAAAAGAGAAAAACAAGAAAATCGATGAGTTATTATTATTAGAGATACAGCACTGAAACAGGCCCTTCGGCCCACCAAGTCTGTGGCGACCAACAACCACCCATTTATACTAACCCTCCAGGAATCCCATATTCCCTACAACCTACCTATACTACGGGCAATTTACCTATCACCTGCAAGTCTTTGGAGGGGGGAGGAAACCAGAGCACCCAGCAAAAACCCACACAGACACAGGAAGAACTTGCAAACTCCACACAGGCAGTACTCAGAATTGAGCCCAGGGCCCTGAAACTGTGAGTTTGTGGGTCTAACCACTGCGCCACTGTGCCACCCTAATCGAAACCGAACAACAGAAACACAGAAGAATTCCATTCCATATTAGCTACTAGTCGTGTTGTTTTTGTATCCAGCTCTCAGTTACTGCTCCACCTTCAGACACCCACTTGGTGACCTGTACATTTTGTTCATTTCAATTTTGCCGACAGGCTCTTTGAATCCAGTTCTCTGGTCCTCAAACAGGATCTGTATGAACGTCAATTTCGCTTTCTGTAAGGCTGCAACCAATTGATGACCTTCAACTAAAAACACAAATGAAGAAGGGCTAGTCTGTTAACCTCTCGCATATTAACCAATCAGACACCCAAAGTGGGAATCCTACCCCTAGACCAACAAGCCACTTACAAGGTGCATTATTTTTAGTTCTATTTAGAACTCTGCTATTAAGTATATATTGTCTCTCCCAATTCCTTCTGCTATAATGCATCACCTTACACTAGTCACTATTAAATTCTATCTGCCACCTGTCTGCCCATTCTGCTAGCCTATCACTGTCCTGTTGCAGGCAGGTCATATCATCCTCACTGTTTACCACTCCTCCAGGTTTGGTGTTATCTGTATATTTTGAGATTCTACTCGATATTCCAAGATCCGAGTCATTTACATATAGCAGAAAAAGCAGTGGTTCTCACAGTGACCACTGGAGAACACCCACTGTCGACTATCCTCCAGCCTGACAAAGAACCGTTTACTATGATTCGCTATTTTCTGTCCTTAAAGCAATTTTCTATCCAATTGGACAGTGACTCTCCTATTCCATGAACCTCAATTTTGTTAACCACCCTTTTATGTGCTACCTTATCATTCATTCTGAATCCATCCATCCATCCTTCTTAAAATCCATATCAACAACATTCGCTGCATCATCTTCCTGTTAGTTCATCAAAAAATGCAGTTAGTCAGGCATGAACTCCCATTTATAAATCCATGCTCACTCTCCTCAATTAACTCAAATCTCTCCAAGTGACTGTTGATTTTTTCCCTAATATTGTTTCTAAAACCTTACTCACCACTGCTGTTAATCACACTGGCCTGTAGTTACCCCTTACACCCTTTGTTGAAATAGGAAGTCACATTTGCCACTGTTCAGTCCTCTGGCACCTCCACAGTGCTTTTTGGGAGGGTGTTCCTGGTTTTTGACCCTGCAACAGTAAAGGAATGGCGGTATAGTGCCAAGTCAGGAGGGTGTGTGACTTGGAGGGGAACTTGAAGGTGGTGATGTTCCCATGCGTCTGCTACCTTTGTCCTTCTAGGTGGTTGAGTTTGTGGGTTGGAAGGTGCTGTTGAAGGAGGCTTTGCAAGTTGCTGCAGTACATATTGTAAATGTTACACACTGCTGCCACTCTGCACTGGTGCGAGAGGGAATGAATGTTTAAGGTGGTGGATGGGGTGCCAATCAAGTGGGCTGCTTTGACCTGATGGTGTCAATCTCTTGAGTGTTGTTGGAGCTGCACTCATCCAGGCATGAGTATTCCATCACATTCCTGACTTGTGCCTTGTAGATGGTGGGCAGGCTTTGGCGAGTCAAGAGGTGAGTTAGTCGCCGCAGAGTTCCCAGCCTCTGACCCGCTCTTGCAGTTGTAGCTGTAGCTGTAATAGGAATAGGCAACTGTCCGTCTCGGACGGCGATGGGCTACACCTGGCGTGTAGGTCACTTCTGTATTAAACATCGTTTGTTGTGGCTGCAGAGGATGACTCGTGAGTGACAATCCCTTTCGCAGCTGATACAGATGAATATCATTGGCCCGAGGTCGACTGATAATTTTTCCTTCCTCTGAGCTCTCTTTCCCCCCAACTGGTCATTTCTTTTGTCCTCTGCTTTTCCCATCGTCTTCCTGAATGCCTTTCTCCAGGAATTCCAGTCAGCAGGAAGGACTTCCCATGCATTGACTACACTCCCAGTCTGCTGGAGATCTCGTTTGCAGATGTCCTTGTATCACAGACGTGGGTGACCTGTGGGTCTCGTGCTGATAGCAAGCTCACCATAGAGCATGTCTTTGGCAATGCGACCGTCATCCATTCAGCACACATGACCCAGTCAACAGAGTCACCGCTGACGCAAGAGGACAAACTTGCTGCGGATCACTGCACGCTGGTGTACTTCCTCATTCGGCACTCTGTCCTGCCAGGAGATGCCCAATATCCATCTGAGGCAGTGGAGGTGGAAGCTGTTCAGCTGCTTTTCTTGGCTTGTATAAGTTGTTGATGCTTCTCAACTATAAAGGAGGGTGCTGAGAACACAAGCCTGGTACATGTGGAGCTTTGTATTTTTGGTCAGTTTGCTGTTGGTTCACATTGGTCTTCTCAACTTTGACATGACAGCTGCAGCATTGACAATCCTGGTGCTGATTTCAGTATCAAGGGACAGATTGCTGGTGATTGTTGATCCTCCAAAGTGAGGTTGTGGATGTTGATGGAAGGTGGAGTCTCTACGTCCTGGCCCAAAACTTTGATCTTCTTGATGCTGATCGTCAGTCCAAACACCTTGCAGGCCAGGGAGAACCGATATACAAACTGCTGCAAGTGAATTTCATTATGGGATGTCAGCACAGCGTCATCAGCAAACAGCATTTCACAGACTAGGAACTGACTCATTTTAGTCTTGGCGCGCAGTCTTGCCAAGATGAACAGCTTGTCATCAGCTCTGGTATGCAGGTGGACACCCCCATCTGAGTCACTGAAAATGTACAATTGCAGCATGGCGAAGAGTATGCTAATTGTAAAGGATGTGAGCTGTGAGGTGGTTACAAGGAGGCTTCCAGGGAACTTGGATAGGATAAGTGAATGAAATGACAGATGGAACATAATATAAATAAGTGTGAAGTTATCCACTTTGGTAGAATAAACAGAAAGACAGAGTATTTCTTAAATGGTGAGAGCTGAATAAGTGTTAATGTCCAAAGGGACCTGGGTGTCCTTGTTCATGAGACACTAAAAGCTCGCATGCAGGTGCAGCAATCAATTCGGAAGGCAAATGGTATGTTGGCCTTCACACAAAGGGTCTTGAGTACAGGAGTAAAGATGTCTTGCTGCAATTGTATAGAGCCTTGGTGAGACTGCGCTGGAGTATTGTGTACAGTTTTGGTTTCCTTATCTAAGGAAGGATATACTTGCCACAGAGGGAGTGCAACGGAGGGTCACCAGACTAATCCCTGGGATGAGGAAACTGGGCTTGTATTCCTTAAAGTTTCATTTAAAAGGCCATTTAAAACTGAGATAGGGTGGAGTTTCTTCATTCAGAGGGTGGTCAATCTTTCTAATTCTCTACCCCAGGCGTCTGTGGAAGTGCAATCATTGAGCGTGTTCAAGACAGAAATTGATAGAAACCTTGATACTCATGACATCAAGGGATATGGGGATAGCACGGGCAAGTGGTGTTGAGGTAGATGATCATCCATGATCTAATTGAATGGCAGAACAGTCTCGACGGGCTAAATGGCCTCCTCCTATGTTCCTCTGTTTCTAAGAGAGTTGTTACCAGGACACAGCCCTGCTTGACCCCACTGCTGATCTTGAAAGCATCTGATGTTGCTCCATTGTAACTGACGGAACTGCGCATGTTCTCGTGGAAAGAAGAGATGATGCCCAAGAGTTCAGGAGGGCAGTCTATGTTCCATCGCAGTTTGAAGAGTCCGTCTCTGCTGACAAGATCAAAGGCCTTGGTGATGTCTATAAAGACAATGTAGAGTGGTCTGTACTGTTCACAGTACTTCTCCTGTAACTGCCGAAGTGAGACAATCATGTCGACTGTCGATCTACCAGCACTGATGCTGCACTGAGACTCAGGATAGATGTGTGATGCCAGGGTCTGCAATCTGGTCAGAGCAATTTGAGCAAAGACCTTCCCCACAATACTTAGCAAGGAGATGCCTCGGTAATTGCTGCAGTCACTGTGATCCCCTATATTTTTGTACAAGGTGACAATGTTTGCATCAGGCATGTTTAGAGGCGCAGATCTCCCCTTCCAACAGAGCCACAGAAGTTCATAGAGATGCTACAGCTGTGCCGCTTTTCCACTTTTGATGATTCCAGGTGGAAGACCATCATTTCCCAGGGCTTTATCACTGGCAAGACGGTCAATGGCGTTGTTGAGCTCTATGATAGTGGGGTCACTGTCCAACTCCTCCATGACAGGGAAGTCTGGATTGGCGCTGAGAGCTACTTCAATGACAATGTTCTCCGTTATGTAGAGTTCAAGGTAATTCTCCACTCACCTTTCCATCTGCTTGTTAGCTTCAGTGATGATCGTCCCTGTCTTTGTCTTCAAAGGTGCTGATTTAGTTACTGCTGGGCCCGTTGCTTTCATAATTTTTTTTTTATTCATTCATGTGATGTGGTCATCACTGGCTAAGCCAGCATTTATTGCCCATCCCTCATTTCCCATGAGAAGGTGGTGGTGAGCTGCCTTCTTGAACCGCTGCAGTCTGTGTGAGGTCGGTACACCCACAGTGCTGTTAGGAAGAGAGTTCCAGGATTTTGACCCAGCGACAGTGAAGGAAAGGCAATATAGTTCCAAGTCACGATAGTGTGTGGCTTGGAGGGGAACTTGCAGGTGGTGATGTTCCCATGAATTTGCTGCCCTTGTCCTTCTAGTTGGCAGAGGTTGCGGGTATGGAAGGTGCTGTCTAAGGAACCTTGGTGTGTTGAATTCCTTCATATGTCCCTCTAGCATCCCCCAGATTCAGCGGTAGATTGAATACTGTTGCAGTGTTTTAACCAGTGTTGATTGGTGCAGCAGCGAGCAGTCTGCAGAGACCTGTTTCTGGTAGTTCTGAGAGCGTCTAGAGTTTGTTTACTGGGGCTGGTTTGTAGTTCATGAGGGCTCTCTTCTTAGTTACAGTAACTGACTCCATTTCAGTCCAATAAGCCTCAAACCAGTCAGCATTCCTCCCAGCTCTTTTCCCGTGCAGAGTTATAGATGGTGGCGTGCAGATGATTCCACTTTGACACCGCACTGAGGCCTTGGGTGTTTTCTGAAAGAGCCTGATCAAGGATGTTGAGGAACTCCTGTGTCCTTTCTGGATCAGTGGTTCGGCAAGTGTTGATCCGTGAAGGACCTTTCTTCTTGGATGGGTGAAGCTTCCTTAGCTGAAGCCTGACCTTGCTACGCACTAGGGAGTGGTCAGTGTCACAGTCCGCGCTGTGATAGCTGTGAGTGATGAGGACACTTCTGAGGGTGGTACGTCTGGTGATGTTAAGTTCTAGCTGGTGCCAGTGGCGTGATCTTGGATGGCTCCAGGACACCTTGTGGCACAGCTTGAACTGGAAGTAGCTGTTTGTCAAACAGAGTCCATGGTGACAGCATAGATCCAGCAACCTCTGTCCATTTTTGATCATCTTGCCAATCCCCTGGTGCCCTATGCTCGTTGGCCAAGCTATAGTCAGTACCCACACTTGCGTTGAAGTCTCCTAGAAGGTACAGTCCCTCAGTGCTGAGAATTCTACTGATGGCAGCGTCAAGTGTCTCATAGAATTGATCCTTGACATCTGGGGTGGAGGTGAGTGTCGGGGCATAGATGCACATGAGATTAACTGGGCCCGCGCTTGTTGACAAGTGAAGAGTATGAAGTCTCTCTGAGCCTACTGTGTGTGGTTCACTCATTGCAAGTAGCGTGCTTTTTCCTGTGAAACCCACGAGTTGCCTCTTGGGCTTTCCCCTGCCAGAAGAAGGTGTAGTGTTTCTCTTTGAGGGATCCACTTTGAACGAGTCTAGTTTCTTGCAGCACAACAATGTCCACATTGAGCCTTGTGAGTTCTTTGTCGATCACAGCTGTCTTGTGTGTGTCATCAACCTGCAGAAGGTTGTCAGTAAGGCCAGGACACATGGTCCTCACATTCCAGCTTGCGATGCGAAGGACTGGTGTCTTTTTTGTTAAGTTTGTCTTGCCTGGTGCATTGATTATCGAACCGCCTGTTGAGAGATGACTCTCTAAGCTCCAAGCACCCATTGAAGCAAGTAGGTCGTGGCAGGACAGCAGTTAACTGAGTGGGTGGTAGCTATCCAATGAGACATGATGATCTCTCCCTCTGTCAGAAGTAACCCCTGGTGCTCATACTCTACACCAATTGAGTGAGAGCTTACAATCAGTAACTGTTTCTTCCCGTGTTGTGCTAATGTTTAACCACAAAGCTGGAGTGTCCTCTGCAGGGCACAGGCCTGGGCAAATAGTATGGAGACCCTGAGCATCAGGACCCCCTCTCAGCATTGCTAGTATTGTCCAAAGGAAAGGAAAAAAACAGTACTGTTTGGTATTGCTCTGCTGTAGGAGTTGCTGGAAAACTACCTGATAAGTAACAGGTAACCGCCTATGGGACTCCACTCCGGATTTACTGTCCAGGTTTACTCCCTAAGCCTTCTTCTCTCTCAAGCCATCCACAGGGAAGTGAGACTTTTTGCCCATAGATGGGGCTCTGTTTCTTGGCATCAGGATGGAACCACACGCCAGTGGGCCTGCATGACATGCACAAGGATATCACACACTGCCCCATCCCTGTGACAGCTCAGGGAGATACCCTGATGATAATACACCCCACAGGAACATCACAAACAGCCCCCTCCCTCGGACAGCTCAGGGTCAGACACTGCACACACTGCAACAACAGTGACATTACTGGATTAGTCCCTCCATTCTGAAAAACAAGCATTCACCCTACTTTATGCTTTCTGTCCCTCAGCCAATTTTGTATCTATGCTGCCACTGCCCCCTCTAATCCCATCTGCTCGAATTTTGTTCACAAGTCTATTTTATGGTACTTTTTCAAACACAATTTTGAAGTCCAGACACACACCATCAACCCCACTACCCTGGTCAACTCTCTCTGAAACTTCATCAAAGAAATTAATTAATTAATTCAGACACAATCTTCTGTTTACCAATCTGTACTGGCTGTCATTTATTAGGCCATGTTCTACCAATTGACAGTTATTTTTCTCCTGGATATTTGTCTCTAAAAGTTTCCCCATCACTGACATTAGACTAACTGGTCTGTAGTTCCTGGGTTTATCTCTCTTTTTAAACAGGGCTGTAAAATTAGCAATCCTTGCAGATGTATCTTTTAATTCTGGAAAGTCTATTGTGGACAATCTCTTTGGGCATGACTTTAACCAATTAAAGTAGGATACTTGATTAGTAAGTCCAGAACTTTTATTGAGAGTAAAATAGTACTTAATAATTGAAAGCAAAATTATCTTTAACAAACTTGGACAATATAACTTTACTGCTCGAGCAGGTGTGTGGACTGGTCGAGCTTGGTCTCAGAGTGTCACGGTCCTCTTTGTCCAGCCTAGATCCCTCATCAGGTGGAGAACTTGGTTGATGATCTGAGCCTTTACCCCTGAGATCTTCTCGTGTTCCTGCACACTGAAACCTTACAAAATCCCTACTTTTAACCCCTGGATGGCCATCACACCACCTTGTAAAATAATATTTGGTCCGAGCTGTTGCTAGGTACATTTAATAAGTTCTTAATGATGTCTTCCACTAACAGTCACCTGTCCTCAGAATCTCAGACATGAGTACAATGGAGTGGTTTCACACTGTCTCCCAATCTGATCTGAAACAAGTTTCCTATTCATTAAATCGAGACTCTTAAAGGTCACGATGTACCAGACCATGGGTTTTATCAGGTGTCCTAGAAAGGTCCGTTGATTGAATAAATTTCACTGAAACTGCCCTTTCCCATAAAGACACAGAAACTCACAGTAATTAGATTGAACTAACTTTAAATGAAAACCCATTCTCTCTAAAATGATTATTGATTCATTATTTATAACTCAATCAAGGTTCATTACCTTTACAATCATCTGTTTCATGATGGGTAGCTACTCATTAATTATACAGGATATAAACGTTAGTACTGAACACAAAATGGCTCCTTTGGTCATGTGTTAATTGTAAAATGGCTTCCTTGACCTTATTAGTTATTACAACAGATACATTATAAAAATGGTCAAGTTAAACTGAGATCGAACTACCCAAGCTTACCTGCATCCTCCAGTTCTCTGGCATCATTCCCATAGAAAGGGGGATTGAAAGATTGTGGCTCAAGTCTCCACTATTTCCACCCTTACTTCCATCAGCAACCCAGGATGCAGCCCATCCAGACCGGGTGACTTTTCTACTGTGAGCACTGCCAACCTTGTAATTATCTCCTCTTTATCTATTTTCATCCCCTCCAATTTCTCCACATCCTCCTCCTTTACTGTGTGACATTTGCACAATCTGCTTGTTTTGTGACAGATGCAATGTACTTAATTAGTGCCTCAGGCACACCCTCTGCCTCCACAGGATCTCCTAATTGACCCACCCTTTCATTGACTGTCCATATGTTGGTAAAAGACTTCAGTGTTCCCAGTTATGTGACCCACTAATCTTTTCTCACACACTCTCTTGCTGATCTCATTTCCCTTTTCAGCTGTCCTTTGTACTTTCTGTATTTTGCTTGTTTCTCCTGCAAATGAATCCTCACATGATTTCTATATTAATGGTTTTCGAACTATTTTGTTGAAGGATTGAGTTTTGTAAATTTCTCCCTAGCTCCCCTCATGGTCAGGCAGAAAGTTTAACTGCTGTGTTTTCAAACAGCAACAGCTTTATTTGAAAAGCCATTATGACAGGATTCCGGGTTTTAATCCAGTCACAAATCTGGTTCTGATGTCTTGTGGCTCCAGCTGTCACATGACCTGTCAGAGGATGACCTCATAATTGACCCAGTCATGGAGCTGTGGGTTGATGTTTAAATTGTTTCAAAATAATTTTCCAGAAGGACAATTAAAATGAATCGATATATAAAAGGTAGATTTTGTGAATTTGTGCTCCCAGTGGAAATTCCTGCAGAGTCTGCTGGTTTTCATATCCCCAATTTCACACAGGAAGCTCTGTGCTCAGAGTCTGTATTCATTACATCAACATTATACAGAATCATTTCTTGGGAGACCCCAGTGTGAATTGTAGACAGGTGGGTCAGTTTTAACTTTCAAAGTAACACAGGAGCAAAATACTGCAGATACTGGAAATCTGAAATAAAAACAGAAAATGCTGGAAATACTCAGCAGGTCTGGCAGCATCTGTGGAGAGAGAAACAGAGTTAACGTTTCAGATCTGTGATCTTTCATCAGAACTGGGCTGAAATTGTCTGAGGGACTGAGATTGTAGAATCAATTTCGGGTCAAAAACATTGTACTCTGTGAGGATAGGAAGATGGTGATTATTAAGTACAGTGCAAGAATATAGATGCTTTTACATTATTTGAATCAACATTGATTTAAACTTTGTGCTCACGAATTCTATCTTTTGATCAAAATGACACTGATAACAATGGAAAAAGCAACACATGCATTTCACAGGACCTTGTGAAGCCTTTTCCAGCCAATGAAGGACTTTCCAAGTGTTGTCACTGTGCAGTACATTACAATACCCTACAATAAGGATATTTCACATTCGAGTCACACAACTGCCAGGCAATGACCATCTCAAACAAGAGAGAACCTAACCTTCTCCCCTTGACGTTCAACAGCATTACGTTTGCTGAATCTCCCACTATCAACATCCTGGGGGTTACCATTGACCAGAAAATGAACTGCAGTAGCCACATAAATATCATGGCTACAAGAGCAGGTCAGAGACTAGGAATCCTGCGGCGAGTAACTCACCTCCTGACTCCCCAAAGCCCGTCCACTATCGACAAGGCAAAAGTCAGGAGTGTGATGGAATACTCTCCACTTGCCTGGATAGGTGCAGCTCCAACAACACTTCAGAAGCTCAACGCCATCCAGGACAAAGCAGCCCACTTGATTGGCACCTCATTCACAATATTCACTCTCTCCATCACCGATGCACTGTGGCAGCAGTGTGCACCATCCACAAGATGCACTGCAGCAAGGCAGCAAGCCTCCTTAGACAGCACCTTCCAAACCCGTGACTTCTACTCCCTCGAAGGACAAGGGCAGCAGATGCATGGGAACACCACCACCTGCAAGTTCCCCTCGAAGCCATACAACATCCTGAATTGGAACTGTATCACTGTTCCCTTACTGTTGATGGGTCAAAATCCTGGAACTCCCTTCCGAACAGCATCACATCGACTGCAGTGGTTGAAGAAGGCAGCTCACCACCACTTTCTCCATGGAATTAGGGATGGGCAATAAATGCAATAAATAAAAATAAAATCAATAAAAAATGACAATAATCACCAAAAGTGGAAAATACATATGAAAATGAAAATATAATAAAGCACAGTCAGCATGGATTTCACAAAGAAAGTCTTGATTAACCTTTTCTTTGAAGAATCAACAGCAAGAGTAATACAGCAGATGTAGAAGAGTTTAAGTTAATAAAGCCTCATCCTTTTATGTGCTGAAACCAACACATTGTGGGTGAACAAACAAACACACTATCTGACAGAGCTGGGTGTTGTTCTTTCTAAATTACCCGAAAGCAGGGTGTTAATGAGTTAAATCTCCAGGTTTCTGCAACCAGAATAGCCATTGTCCACTATCAGTTTCACTGTTATAAATAAAGATGGAACGTTTATTGTGAATCTATAGAAACAGTCTGGTCCTGTACACTGCAGACACATCCACGTCATCACCAACCAGCTCTCCTATAATTGGTGCAGTTATTTGACTTTTTCCCATTAGCTCCATGGAATTAATTTTAAAAGATTTAAATTCTAATAAGTTTTGTTAATATTCAGCCCTTGAGAAGAAACCATTCCCTGGCCACAGTGGAGAAAGCATTGAATATAAAACTGTAGACTTCCAGGTAACACAGTGAAAGCTTATCAGCTAATCTATAATAGCTTAGTTTTCTTATTTTTGCTCTTGCTATTTGGTTTTTCATCCTTTTCAGTTCCTGACTCCGGATATTATTGTGATTAAATGTGAAAAGATGCACTGTGTCTCAGCCCCGGTATATTGGCTCTTTCTCTGTACAGTGCTGTATACACTCAGATCCTGACAGTGTCTCTCCCTCCCTCAACTTTCCAGCCCTGACGGTGCAGAAAGTGCTGCTCAAAGTTACACATTCTGACTGTTTGCAGTTGATCAGTGAGAGATTATTAACGTATCCTGCTGCAGCGCTGCCTCGGTTAATAACAGCAGATCGAAGTCACATTTCAGATACAGAAACAGACGCATCAATTATTCACTCTTTCCCAGAGTGAGTGAGGCCGGGACAAGCAGCAACATTCCGGCCCCACAATTACCCAGCACCAGCAGAAAGCAGTGAATACAGATTCAATCAGTGGGTTAATGTCCATTACAGGGATGCAAGATTCCACGGCCCAGGACAAACATCCCCAAACACCGAGAACAAGCTCAGGAAAACCCGGGGGAGTTAATATCCCAATCACTGAGCATTCCAGTAACATTGAATAAGTTCCAGAACTGAGTGAACCTTTCAAAGTATGGAAGTGATGACGAGGTCAAAAAGGTCTGAACAGTTGAGGTGACTGAGCGGTTTCAGCTTCTCTGTTCAGGTTGCAGCTTTCACTGGAGGCATGTGTTTAAATCCCACTTCTGACAAATTGATTTTCAGTTACTTTGCAGAGCTTCCTTGAAGGTTTGAGGGAGAGTAAATACTGAGGAACTGTTTCTAACTGCTGAACAGTCCATAACGTAAGTTACAGATTTAAGGTGACTCACAAAACCAGAAGGAACATGAGGAAAAATTCCTTTCTGCAACGTGTGGTTAGGATTTCAGTTATGTGGATAGATTGGAGAAGCTGGGGTTGTTCTCCTTAGAGAGGAGATTTGATAGAGGTGTTCACAATCATGAGGGGTCGTGACAGACCTGATAGAGAGAAACTGTTGGTAGAAGGATTGAGACTCAGGTAAAAGCTGCAGCTCAGTCGGTCACACTCAGCTCGAAATCACAAGCTTCTGGGTTCAGATTTCACAGCTGACACTCCAGTACAGCACTGAGGGTGTTGAAGGTGCTGCCTTTCAGGTGTGATGTTAAGCCAAGACCTGGTCTGCATGTTTGGGTGAATGTAAAAGATCCCATGTTGCAATTTCAAACAAGTGAAGAGCAATTCTCCCTGGTGTTGTGATCAATATTTGCCCCTCAATCAGATCAGTTGGTCATTATCACATTGCTGTTTTTGGGTATTAGCTGCTGCATTTCTGACATTACAACAGTGATTACAGTTCAAAAGTATTTCATTGTTTACAAAGTGCTTTGATATATCCAGTGGTCTTGAAAGGTGCTATATAAATGCAAGTCTTTTCTTTCTTTATCACAGCACATTTCTGTGGAAAAAATGGTTCTTCATGTCACCTCTGGTTCTTCTGCCAATCACCTGATATCTGTGTCCTCTGCTTACTGACCCTTTTACCACTGGAAACAGTTTCGCCTTATTTAAAATGATTTTGAACAAATGTGTCAAATCTCTTCTGAGCTTTCTCTGCTGCAAGGAGAACAACCCCAGCTTCTCCAATCTCTCCACATAACTGAAATCCCTCACCCTGCTCCCATTGTGGCAAATCTCGTTTTTATTCTTTCATGGGATGTGGGCATTGCTGGCAAAGCCAGCATTTATTGCCCATCCCTAATTGCCGTTGGGAAGGTGGTGGTGAGCTGCCTTTTTGAGCCATCGCAATACCTGCTGTTAGGAAGGGAGTTCCAGGATGTTGATCCAGTGACAGTGAGGGAATCATGATATAGTTCCAAGACAGGATGGTGTGTAGCTTGGAGGGGAACTTGCAGATGGTGGTGTTGCCATTCATCCAATGTCCTTCTAGGTGGTCGAGGTCGTGGTGGATCGCGTGCTGATCAATTGAGCTGCTTTGTCCTGGATGGTGTTGAGCTTCTTTGGTGTTGTTGGAGCTGCACTCATC
Organism: Heterodontus francisci; assembly: GCF_036365525.1. Taxonomy (NCBI): domain Eukaryota; kingdom Metazoa; phylum Chordata; class Chondrichthyes; order Heterodontiformes; family Heterodontidae; genus Heterodontus; species Heterodontus francisci. The sequence continues at coordinate 3,424,004 of NW_027141631.1, read as the reverse complement.
CAGGCAAGTGAGGAGCCTTTCATCACACTCCTGACTTGTGTCTTGGAGATGGTGGACAGGAGGTGAATGATTCACAGTAGAATTCCCAGCCTCTGACCTGCTCTTGAAGCTATGGTATTTATATGGCTGTTCCAATTCAGTTTCTGTTCATTGGCAACCCCCAGGATGTTGATAGTGAGGGATTCAGCAATGATAATGCCATTGAATGTCAAGGGGAGATAGTTAGATTCTCTCTTGTTGGAGATGATAATTTTGGGAATTGATAGGAAGCTGCTTCATGGTTGGTGGAACAAACGCCCGCCCTTGGGGTGGTGCCAACAGCTGCATCCGTCCAATAACAGACAGAGTGGAAGTACTGTATCAGGCCTTGTTAGTTCAGTTGGTAGAGAATGAGACTTTTAATCCCAGGGTCTTCGATTTGAGACCCTTGTTGTGTGGTTGTTCTTCCCTTTTTCAGACTTCGTCAGCAGAGAGTTCAAGGAGTGTGTCTGGTCTATTTCCCACACATCTGCCCTCCCCTCTTCCCATCCCTCCCAGAAACGCCACGGGTTTCCCCTTGTCCTTACTTTCCACCCCACCTGCCTACACATCCAAAGGATTATCCTCCGCCATTTCCACCACCTCCAGCGTGATGCCACCACCAAATGCATCTTCCCCTCCCCTGTCAGCATTCCGAAAGGATCGTTCCCTCTGCAACACTCTGGTCCACTCCTCCATTATCCCCAATACCTCGTCCCCTTCCCACGGCACCTTCCCATTCAATCGCAGGAAGTGTAATAGCTTCCCTTTTACCTCCTCTCTCCTCACTATCCAAGGCCCCAAACACCCCTTTCAGGTGAAGCAGCGATTTACTTGTACTTCTTTCAATTTAGTGTACTGTATTTTCTGTTCCCAATGCGGTCTTCTCTAAATTGGGGAGACCAAACGCAGATTAGCTGACCGCTTTGTGGAACACCTCCACTCAGTCCGAAAGCATGACCCTGAGCTTCTGGTTGCTTGCCATTTCAACACTTCCCCCTGCTCTCATGTCAACATTTCTGTCTTTGGCCTGCTCCAGTGTTCCAGTGAACATCAACGCAAGCTCGAGGAACAGCACCTGATCTTTCAATTCGTCACTCTACAGCCTTGTGGACTGAACCTTGAGTTCAATAACTTCAGAACATGACTGGTGTCAGGCAAACCGCCCCACCCCACCTGCCAAGACTGAGGCACACATGATTTTTGCCACATGAACATTAAAACTTAAAATTGCAAGCGCCTGACTGGAAAGAAATTTGCATAGTAACAAACAGTATTGAAACAAAGGGACGCAGTCTTTTGCTTCCCCAATACACAGCAGAAGTGGTCAGACCAGTTTTATTCACATGGCTGTTGGTTTTTTGAACTTGCCACAGATTTGAACTCAGAACACCATGTGCTCCCAGATGGGGCAGACCCTCTCCAGTCCTGCCTGCCTCCATCTCTTTCCCACAGAACTGAACCTTGTGAAAACATGTGAATCTCAAAGAGAGAAAAGTATCCAACATGTACAAGGTTTAAGTAGAATACTGGGCCCTACGAAATGCAAGAATTACCTACAAAAGTGCTATACCGTGAGCTCGAAGCACAGTAACAAGATATTGCCTCAAACTGTTCCACTTTATCTTTTATTTTTTCTGTCCCTAGCTGCATCTGTATATCACGTGTGCATGCTAGCATGGGTGCATCGTATATCTGTAGGCATGAACCGTATTAACGTTTAAGCAAGTTTAATAAGTTTCACTTTTCTTCTTTAAACCAAAGAAAGCCTGTTTGTGTTCATTTCTTTGCATTATAATTGGAAAGCTGTGAACAAGGATTCACAAAAGGGGGAGCACAAAACACAGTGTGTTTAAAACCATGTGCCTGTTTTTCATGTAGTCAGAGCTGCTCATTATTCTGCTATTAACACTCTCTCTGGACAAATGCTTTGTCTTTGACCACAAGCATTAACGGACTCTTTGCCTTTGTCCCAGGACAACTTTGTTATTTAATCTTTCCTGCCCTCTGCCCTATCAAACACCTTCCCCTTCGTTCTCTCCCCCAGGCCCCTCTCCTTCACTTGTTTAAAACCTAATTCTTTTCTAACCTTTGGCAGTTCTGATGAAAGGTCACAGACTTGAAACTTTAACTCTGTTTCTCTCTCCACAGATGCTGCCAGACCTGCTGAGTATTTCCAGCACCTTTGTTTTTATTTCAGATTTCCAGCATATGCAGTATTTTGCTTTTACTATATCAGAAAGTCTCTCCTTGATTCAGGACTCTTACGTCTCTCCAGCGTCTCGCTGCTAAAGATTGAACTTTATCTCATTTCACTCTCAGCTCTGGGTCAGTGTGGATCAGTGGGATTTCTGGCTGTCTCCCGCTTCACATTCCATCAGTGCTGAGAAAACAATGGGAAATATTACTCATGTTGTGTTCTGTAAATTTTGACAAACACTTGAATGTAAATATTGTCTTCCAAAGCAATGAGCGAAGGCTGGTTTTAGTGTGTGGCTGAAATAGATCAGCTGGATTTGCATTGCACTAAAAATCGCAGTTCTTGGTTCAATCCCAGGTTTTGGCAGTTTCAACCTCTCCTGTGTCTTTTTCTTTGGCTCCAATTGACAAGCTGCATGATTTACTCTGAAATTAGCACCAGAGAATCAAGGCACCAGTGAGCACGAGGAGCTGAAATTAGCACAGATCAAATCCACTTAATATTTCTGACAGAAGATGGTTGCAAATGCTTCAGTTTTGCCTTTTGCACTGACGTGCTCGGCTCCACCATCATTGAGGATGTAGGTGTTTTTGGAGCCTCCTCATCTTGTTAGTTATTAAATTATCCACCACCATTCACGACTGGATGTGGCAGGACTGTGGAGCTGTGATCTGATCCTGAGGGAGATATCCGTGCATGGAGTGGCAGGATGTATGGAGAGTGATCCTGAAGAGGGTGTCCGAGCCTGGAGTGGAAGCTTTCCATGGAGGTGCAGGAGTAGGCCATTCAACCCCAGTGTTTTATAAAGGTTTAGTATAACTTATTTGCTTTTACTCTATGCCTCTGTGAATAAAGCCAAGTGTTCTGTTTGCTTTTAGCAACATTTTCAAACCTTCTTAGATTGGTGCACATTGTCTCATTCTTCCTCCCAAACTTTATCACTTTACACTTCTCTGTGTAAAATTTTATCTGCCATGTGAAAGCCCATTTTGACAGTTTTTTTATCTTCCCCTGAAGTGTGTTACTGTCACTGGCATAAGACAAAATTCTGCAGCATTCTTTGATGCTATCTCCATGGAGAGAGCAATCTTACACGCCAGCTGAAATGTAGGATTTTGCGTGTTTAGTATCTTTTCTCATCCACCAATCTAAGCACAAATCTGTCTCGTAATGTACGGTCTAAGAATGTGCCAAAGTTGCAATGTAGTGATAAATTCTTCAGTTCCACAATGTACTCACCAACTATTTCACTACTTTTCTGCTTTCTGGTTCCAAATTTCTAGCTTGCCGTGATCTCTAGTGGCTTAGGGTTAAAATGTTCCTCCAACTTGGTGATGATTGTTTTGAATTCACATCTTTTGCCTTGATGGGAGCAGGAAGATTTGTTGGCATGTCATACACTTCCAGGATAATTTACATTCGCAAAATTACTTTCTTGCCCTCAAGAATTGCCTTATTCTGAGTCTCGACCTCTTCACTTTCACCTTCAAGTTCCAAAATGTTATTAGCTCTGAAAAACATGTCCATTCTTTCAATATATGAACTGAATGGTTCTCGAGCCCTCTCATAAGTTCCTAGCCTTCTGATGTATCCCTTGGGTGCAACCATATTGTCCCAAATAATCACTTTGAATCTGATGCACACTAAGACCCTGCGGTAAAGGCCTGCTCGTTTATGAAATTGAAACCCGACCCGGTCCGACCTGACCACATCCAACCTGAACCTGACCCGGGCCCGAGTCCTTTGATTTTTTTCCCGCACCCGACCCGACCCAACCCGACCCGACCCGACCCGACTACCATAATAAAGTTAATTATATCAAACATACCTTGTCCAAATGTTGTGATCCTCCATTCCGAAAGCTGGCTATTCCTGCGGAATCATGCAGAAGTTCCCTCCCTGAGCAAGGCAGCACTGTGTCCGCCTCAAGCCCGACCCGTCACGAACCCGAATGCCGGACACGGAAGAGAGACCCGACCCGAACCTGACACATGTCATCCGGTCTGGTCGGAGTCGGGTCGGGTAGCCATGCTTTACCCTAGGGCATCTCATTCAACTGAGGAGACAGTCTGTAGTACAGGCTTCACACAATCCACCCAAAATCTCCACCATCTGAGCAGGTAGGTCACCAGGAGCTGGCTGTTCTTGTTCACTGCAGTCCCTGCTGCTGTTTGCTGCCTATATTTATAGACTTTTATCTCATCCTCATCACCATTTTCTCCAATATATTCAGGGGGCATCAGCAGAGAAAATGGAGACCAAATGCGACAAGTGCAAGGAAATGTTTATTTGCAATATTACATCATAAACATAATATACAAAAACATTACGTGTGAAACACGTCCCGATCAAGATGTGTCTGAATAAATGGATCCCCTCACAATAAACACTGTCACCTTTCAATGTTTAGCGGATGAATGTGAGGGCCAGATGTGTGTGATTCCCACAGTAATGTGTTTGTTCAAAGTTCAGGAAAAGATGGAGATATGAATAATTTACAGGGAAATCTTTGAAGCATATCTCCATGTCTCTCACTCACAAAGATCTGCAAACTTGTGGATTCAGAAAGAACCCAGAGACAGATAGTCCTGCAATAACCTGTAACTCCAGGAAAGGATGTGTTTGAGATTTTGCCCTGTAGCTTAGTTGGTTAAAGCCTCTGTCTAATAAACAGGAGAACCTAACTTCAAACCCCAACAAAGCCTCACTGCAGTGAAGAAACGGAAAGTTATGATTTAAAGATTACTCTGTCAATCATTCACATCTCTGTCTTCCCCTGAACTTCGAGTTCAAATTTGTTTGTGAAGTTGAGTCACACGTTAAGACAGCACAGTCTTTGTCTTTGTGAAAGAAGTGATTTGGGAATGGCTGTTTGAAACTGTCCCTCCTTGCACAGAAATTCAGTGCAAATACTCAAATCACCCACAATTTCCACGAGAGAAATTTGTTCACAATTGCATTTGACGTGAAACCGCCTCAACATTAATCTCACTGAAGCAGAGTGTGACCATGTTGTATGTTTCAGAGTGTTGGTGCCATTATGTGTCGCTTTTAACCGAGACTGGGACACAACGCAAGGTTGATCCAAGGTTGGAATATATTATCATTCAGGAGCAAGAAAAATCAAAAGGAACCGAATAAGAAAACCCAGTCTCCAGATTTGAGAATCTGTAGATCCGCTTTGGGAAAGTGAATCAGAGCAGAAGGAAGGGTGAACTGTCCAGAAGAGATGAAGACACAGCTCAGTCAACACGTTCCCCTGGTTTATGATGCTGGAACATTCCTCTCACAGAAATGATTCAACCCAATGACAAACATTCTTACAGCTGATAATTTATGCTAATGATTGAAGGACTTTCTCATGTGGTTACCTAGTGGTAAGAAGATATTAAACTTAGTTTCAATCAATCCAGCTGTGATGAACTTTGAATTTTTCTGCCTTTTATAAACATTATTTGAAGGGTCTCAGTGACAATGTTCAGTGTTGATGAGAGTGGGGTCTGGGTGAGCAACTGCTGAGCGTGACAGGGTCAGGACTGGATGCAGGAAGTTCTCTGACAGTCTCTCTCTCTCTCTCTCTCTGATGGGTTTGAGTTGGTTCACAACTGGCAGCTGTTGGTGTTTCGATAAATGAAGGAAGTTCCCTCCAACCATTTTTTTTGATTCACAGTGTAGTATAAGGATGTAAAGGGTTAATGCTGAAGACAGTGGGATCAACCTCTCCCACTGTCAGAGTGATGATGTAACAGTCACATGGGATGAGGTTTGGGAGAAGAGAGAGCAGCACCAAGGATGCTAGCTGAAGAGGCTTGATGAGTGTGTACATAGTATTGTGTAAATTAGAAAAGAGTTCTTAGTTCTTTCAGCAGGAAATGTGTCCAGATAATATCAAGAAACTCACAATTTTATTATTCAGGAGTCGGAACAGAGATATTAACTCCAAGTTACAGTTCTGGGTTCATTTAACAAAAAAAAATAGAGAATAATATTACTCACTGATTGAAATCCCCCAGTGACCAGACAGTTAAACAGTTGGGACATCCTTCGATCCAAGGTTTTGGCAGCATTTGCAACTTTTGCAACTTTTGTTTATCCAGCTTTGATGGACGAGTGAAAAAACTGAAAAAAACTGAACAATTCCATTCTTCCTTCTTCCCTTCTTTCCATCAGTTTCTCTTTTATGTCCCAGATCAATATAATGATGAGAATCCCAATTTAATCTGCTGTTTCTGCTGTTTTATCCATTCCAATCAAAATTCAACATTCCAATCAAATCTATTTGTTATTCCACAGTGTCTCTCCATGTGTTTTATTCTGTTGTATTCTCTCACAGTCTGTTTGATGATCAATGTTACATCTCACTCTCTGTTCTGGTGAAGATCAGAAGCAGTGATATCTGTTTACACCGCCTGACAAGTCGGCTGAGGCTGTGCCTCGCTGATCACGTGGAGTTGAAGCAATTCTTCCAGTCAGTTAGTTCAGTTGTCATTTCATGAGAAATTCGAAGTCGTCATGACTTCGTCAGTGACCAAATGGTTCAGGTGTCTGAGTGATGTTAATCATGGTGTGATCAAATGATTGTATGTTCCAGTCTTTCCGTGGTGGGTTTTCACACTGAGTAGAAACGTGTTGGACATGGTCTGGAAATGTTTCACACCGCTCCATTTCCAACAGGCCATGACCTGATGTGATGGAAATTTCATTTACTTACAGAAGCTACATTTCCATCATTACACAGCTAGCTGCACAGTCAGGATCTGTGTGAAGGTGACGGTTGTGCTGCTGTTACTTGCCAGATGCCGTGGTGGCTGAGAGGTTCAGGCGATGAACTACTAAACCATTGTGCTGTGCACGCGTGGGTTTGAATCCCATCCTTTTCGTTAGTTTATCAAATTCCTGTTGCATTCTTGTTTACAGCTTCAATGTAAAGTCGGCCTGGAAACCTGTTCTTGTCCATGTCGAGACAGTGATTCCAGAATTGTTTATACTTTATTAAAATTGAGACAGACAATTGGAATTCTTCACCCAAATTGGACTGGAATGAAGATCAAATAGGGATCACGAAACCGAGCAGGATTTTCCCTCCCCTCCTTCCTTCCTTCCATCTTTACTTTCTCTCGATTTGCACCAAGTGAACGACTAACGGGAAAAGCAAATGGCGAGGGAGCAGAAGCAGAACATTATCCTTTGGCAAGAAATTTATTTTCAAATCTTCTTGATAGATTAAGTGAGTGACCAATGTTTTGGCAGATGGAGTTTAAAATGAGGGGTCATCTAGTACCTACGAAAGATAGATCAGAGAGTTTTTTGTTAAGTGGTGAGATGATAGAAACTGCGGAGGCGCAGAGACCCGAGTACTGAATCACTAAAAGCTAGTGGACTGGTGGAAAAATAATGTGAAAAGTGAACGGAATATGAAGATTGGAACTCATGTTGCAGTTATATAAAGCTCTGTGCTCCTGAAGTAAATGTCCAAGCCCAGATTGTGGGGAATCTGTGGAGAGTGATTTGTTTTTTATTCATTAATGGGCGCAAGTATCGCTGATAAGTCTAGCAATTATTACCCATTCCTATTGCCGTTGAGAATGTGGTGGTGAGCTGCCTTCTTGAACTGCAACAGTCCATATGGTGTAGGAACACCCACAGTGCTATTGGGGAGGGAATTCCAGGATTGTGACCCAACAACAGTGAAGAAATGGCGATATAGTTCCATGTCAGGATGGTGAGTGACTTGGAGGGGAAACTGCAGATGGCGAGTTCCCATGCATCTGCTGCCCTTGTCCTTCGAGGTGGTAGTGGTCACGGGTTTGGAAGGTGCTGTTGAAGGATACTTGGCGAGATACTGCAGTGCATATGGAGATGGTACACACTGCAGCCACTGTGTACTGGTAGTGGAGGAAGTGAATGTTTAAGGTGGTGGGTTAGGTGCTGATCAAGTGGGCTGCTTTCTCCTGGATGGTGTTGAGCTTCTTGAGTGTTGTTGAGTGGGATGTATTCCATCCCACTCCTGACTTGTGCCTTGTACATGGTGGACAGGATTTGAGGTGTCAGGAGGCGAGATACTTGCTGCAGTATTCCTAATCTCTGACCTGCACTTCTAGCTGCAGCATCGGTGTGACTGGTCCAGATTAGTTTCTGGTCAATGGTAACCCCCAAGATGTTGATGGTGGGGGATTCAGTGATGATTATGCTGCTGAATATCAAAAGGTAGATGGTTTGATTCTCTCTCAATCGAGATGTTCACTGCTTAGCACTTGTGTGGCCAGAAGGTTGCTTGTCACTTATCAGCTCAAGCCTGAAGTTTGTACAGGTCTCGCTGCTTGTGGGTACAGACTGCTTCAGTTTCTGAGGAGTTGTGAGTCATCAGCGAACATTCCCACTTCTGAATTATGTTGAAGGGAAAGTGATCAATGAAACAGCTGAGGATGTTTGGGCCGAGGACACTACCCTGAGACACTCCTGAGGCAATGTCCTGGGCTGACATGATTGGCCTCCACTAACCACAACCATCTTGCTTTGTGCGAGGTATGACTCCACCAAGTGGAGAGTTTTCCCCCTGATTCTCATTGACTTCAATTTTGCTCGGGATCCTTGATGCCACACTCACTCAAGGGTAATCACTCTCACCTCTCCTCTAGAACTCCACTCTTTTGTGTCTGTTTGAACCAAGCTGCAATAAAAAATAAGAACAGAAGAAATATTAGCAGTAGTAGGCCATTTGGCCCCTCGAGCCTGCTCCACCATTCAATAGGATCATGGCTGACCTGATCATGGCCTCAACCCCACTTTGTTGCCTGCCCCCCATAACCCTTGACTTCCTTGTGGATAAAAATCTGTCAAACTCAGTCTTGAAGACATGCAATGACCCAGCCTCCACTACTCTCTGTGGTAGAGAATTCCAAAGATTAATGACTCTCTGAGCGAAGAAATTCCTCCTCATTTCCTTCTTAAATGGAAGACCATTATTCTGAAACTGTGTCCCCTAGTTCTAAATTCCACCATGAGGGGAAACATCCTCTCAGCATCCACCCTGTCAAGCCCCCTCAAAATCTTATATGTCTCAATACGATCACCTATCATTTTTCTTAACTCCAATGAGTATAGGTCCAACCTGATCAACTCTCCATATAAGACAACCAATTCATCACAGGAATCAATCCAGTGAACCTTCTCTGAGCTGCCTCCAATGCAAGTATATCCCTCCTTAAATAAGGAGACCAAAACTGTACACAGTACTCCAGGTGTGGATTCACCAACACCCTGTACATTTGCAGCAAGACTTCTCTACTTTTATACTCCATCCCCCTTGAAATAAAGGGCAACATTCCATTTGCCTTCCTAATTATTTGCTCTACCTGCATGGTAACTTTTTGTGATTCATGTGCGAGGACACCCAGATCCTTCTATACCGCAGCATTCTGTAGTCTCTCGCAATTTAAATAATATTTTGCTTTTCCATTCTTCTTACCAAAGTGGATAACCTCACATTTTCCCACATTATACTCTACCTGCCAAGTATTTGCCTGGAGTCGAGGAACCCTGGCAGAACCTAAACTGAGCATCGATGAGCAGATTATTGCTAAGTGTCTGGTGCTTGATAGCACTGTTGATGACATCTTCCATCACTTTGCTGATGATTGATAGGAGACTGATGGGGTGGTAATTGGTCAGATTGGATTTGTCCTGCTTTTTTTTAATGGAGTGGGCACACTTGGGCAATTTTCCACATTGTCGGGTAGATGCCTGTGTTGTAGCTCAACTGGAACAGTGTGGCTGAGAGCGCAGCTAGTTCTGGAGCACAAGTCTTCAGTACTAGAGCCGGGACATTGTTAGGGCCTATTGTCGTTGCTGTATCGAGTGACTTCAGTTGTTTCTTGCTATCATGTGGAGTGAATCGAATTGGCTGAAGACTGGAAACTGTGATGCTGGGGACCTCAGGAGGCCGAGATGAATCATCCACTGAGCAATTTCTGATGGAAGATGGTTGTCAATGATTCAGCTTTGGCTCCACCATCATTGAGGATGGGGATTTTTTGGAGCCTCCTCATCTGGTTAGTTATTCAATTGTCCACCATCATTCATGACTGCATGTGGTAGGACTAAGGACCTGTGATCTGATCATGAGGGAGATATCCATGCGTGGAGTGGTGGGATCTATGGAAAGTGATCCTGAAGAGGGTGTCCGAGCCTAGAGTGGCGGGATCTGTGGAGAGTGATCCTGACGAGTGTGTGCAAACCTGGAATGGAAGCTTTCTGTGGAGGTACAGGAGTAGGCCATTCAGACCCAGTATTTTATAAAGGTTTATCATAACTTATTTGCTTTTACTACATGTCTCTATTAATAAAGCCAAGTGTCCTGTTTGCTCTTAGAAGCCTTTTCAAACCTTCTAAGATTGGTGTACATTGTCTCTCTGTTCCGGCACCCACATTAGAATTGTAACATTTCATTTATGTAGCCTCTCCTTATTCTTCCTCCCAAATTGTATCTCTTCACAATTCTCTGTGTAAATTTTATCTGCCATGTGAAAGCCCATTTTACCAGTTTTTTTAAGCTCCCCTGAAGTGTGTTGCAATCACTGGCACAGGATGAAATTCTCGAGCATTCTTTGATGCAGTATCCATGGAAAGAGCAATCTTACGTGCGAGCTCGAATGTGAGATTTTGTGTGTTTAGTATCTTTTCTCATCCACCAATATAAGCACAAATCTGTCTCATAATGCACGGTCTAAGAATATGCCAAAGTTGCAATGTAGTGATAAATTCTTCATGCCACAATGTACTCACCAACTGTTTCACTACTTTTCTGATTTCTGCTTCCAAATTTCTAGCTTGCCGTGATCTCTAGTGGCTTCGGGTTGAAATGTTACTCCAACTTGGTGATGATTGTTTTGAATGGCACATCTTATGCCTTGATGGGAGCAGGGGGCTTTGTTAGCTGGTCAGACACTTCCAGGCTAATTTCCATTGGCAAAATTGCTTTCTTGCCCTCAAGAATTGCCTTATTCTGAGTCTTGACCTCTGCACTTTCACCTTCAAATTCCAAAATGTTATTAGCTCTGAAAAACATGTCCATTCTTTCAATATATGAACTGAATGGTTCTCAAGCCCTCTCATAAGTTCCTCACCTTCCGATCGATCCCATATGTGTGCAGCCATATTGTCCCAAATAAGCAATTTGAATCAGATGCACTGGAAGACCCTGCGGAATCTCATTCAACTGAAGAGACATTCTGTGGCCCAGGCTTCACACAATCCCCCTAAAATCTCCACCATCCGAGCAGGTAGGTCACCAGGAGCTAGCTGATCCTGTTCACTGCAGTCCCTGCTGCTGTTTGCTGCCTATATTTACAGACTTTTATCTCATCCTCATCACCATTTTCTCTAATATATTCAGGGGGCATCAGCAGAGAAAATATACACCAAGCGTGGCAAGTGCAAGGAATTGTTTATTTGCGTCATTATGTCATGCACATAATATACAAATACATTACATGTGTGAATCATTTCTTGAGCACTTTTATACCAGATTTGTCTGAATAAATGGAACCCCGTCACAATAAACACTGTCACCTTTCAATGTTTAACGGAAAGGTTTGACGGCCTGATGTGTGTGATTCCCACAATAATGTGTTTCTACAAAGTTCGGAGAAAGATGGAGATATGAATAATTTGCAGGGAAATCTTTAAGCATATCTCCATGTTTCTCACTGACAAAGTTCTGCAAACACATGGATTCAGAAAGAACCTGAGTGCAAAATCAACAAAAATAAACACAGCCAGAGAGACTTGCAATAACCTGTAGCTCAGGGAAAGTGCATGATGTTATGGAAGTGATTTTGATTTTTTTTTTATGAAATTCTTTTTGAGGAATTCATCGTCAAACTTAATAAATGTCAGACCAGTTCTTTTTCAAGATGGTACTGAAAGTACTAATTTGGCAACTATGTTTACTGGTTGTCACATGACTCAAGTTAAATGTAGAACAGAAACCCAGGTAACAGGGGGAAATGTGGACAGAGAAGTCAGTTGCGCCTCTTGATAGGACAAACCCGGCAGCAGCAGCACACACCGAAGAGGGCAGAAAAATCACAAGCTTTTATTTGTAGCAGTCATTGTGTTTTACCTTCTGGAGTGAGCAGCTGATAAAGTTAGCCTGAAGAAGTGTCAAGGAAGGAGAGAAGATCACAACCCACGTTGTTTTGCAGCAAATCTTTAAAAGACCCTGAGAACTTCACTGTGTCAATTCATCTCTTCTCCTGTCTTTGAAGAAAGCCTGCTAAAATTAATTCTCAACACCGCCCCTAAAAAACTGTTCTAAAAGACCCTAGTGACCTGTCTACGCACACTCAGAAGTTAGACTGCATGCCAGTTTTGGAACAACATATCTCATCTGCTGTTTTCTTCAGGAATGAACAACTAATCAGCCCAAGTGTTGTTTTTGTCTCTAACAGAACTCAGAATTGTCAAAATTAATTCTTTTTTTTCAGTTAACCGGTGTATGTGTGTGTGCGTGTGTGGGGCTGTGGTAAGAAAGGGGATTTAAATGTTGGTTAAGGTAAAAAGGGAACTTTTAAAATTTCTACCTGTGTATTTATGCTTTATTTCATGACTCGTTAAAACTTGTTCTGTAATAAACTGATAATTTTGCTGTTCGTTAAAGAAACCTGGTCAGTGTCTTCTATTCTGGGAAGAATAGAGTATATGATTGACTGTTTCAGGAAGTGGGAAAAGTTAAAATATATGTTGTGACCTGTGGAGAAGTGGGATGAGAATATATAGAAGGGTCTGAAGAAGGGTCATTGACCTAAAACGTCAACTCTGCTTCTCTCTCCACAGATGCTGCCAGACCTGATGAGTATTTCCAGCGGTTCTTGTTTTTATTTGAGATTTCCAGCATCTGCTGTATTTTGCTTTGATATTGTTATTATATGAGAATAAATAGTGCACTCCTCTGATTTGAATTGTAACAACTTCTGGCTCTGTAGCTTAGTTGGTTAAAGCACCTGTCTCGTAAACAGGAAATCCTGGGTTCAATTCTCAATAGAGCCTTGTTTCACATTTGTGATGTAGTAGTTACTTTATCAATCGCTTCCATCTGTGTCTTCTGACCTTGAAGTGAGTATTCAAATTACATGATGAATTTGCATCACAGGAGAAAACAGCCTTTGTGAAGGATGTGAGTTTGGAATGGCTGTTCCTCCTTGCACAGAAATTCAGTGCTGATATTTCAAAGGCAACTTCTTTGATCCAAATTTGTTCACAGTTGCATTCCCCTGGAAAACAGCTCGACATTAATGTCACTAAAGGAAAGTGTGACTGCGTTGTATGTTTCAGTGTTTGTGTTGTTATGTGTTGCTTTTAACCGAGACTGGGACATGACGCAAGTGGGAGGGTTGATCTGAGGTTTGGAATATTTGTCAGTCAGGAACAAGAAAAATCAAAGGAACCAAATAAGAAAACCTATGTCTCATGTGGTTCCCGAGAAACGGTGAGAAGATATTATACTTTGTTCTGTTCAATACAGCTGTGTGAACTTTAACCTTTCCTGCCTTTTATAAACAGTATTTGAAGTGTCTTGGGAACAATGTTCAGTGTTGATGGGAGTGGGGTCTGGGTGAGCATCTGCTGAGTGTGACAGGGTCAGGACTGAATGGAGGAAGTTCTCTGACAGTCTCTCTCTCTCTCTCTCTCTCTCGCTGATGGGTTTGAGTTGATTTTCAACTGGCAGCTGTTGGTGTTTCGATAAATCAAGTTCCCTCCACCCATTTTTTTGGACAGACAGTGTAGTATAAGGATGTAAAGGGTTAATGCTGAAGACATTGGGATCAATCACTCCCACTGTCAAAGTGATGATGTAACAGTCACATGAGATGAAGTTTGGGAGAAGAGAGAGCAGCACCAAGGATGCTAGCCTAGCAGGCTGGATGAGTGTGTATATAGTATTGAGTAAATTAGAAAAGAGTTCTTAGTTCTTTCAGCAGGAAATGTGTCCCGAAAATATCGAGAAACTCACAATTTTATTATTCAGGAGTCGGAACACGGATATTAATTCCAAGTGACCGTTCTGGGTTCATTTAACAAAAAAAGGTAGAGAATAATATTGCCCACTGATTGAAATCCCCCAGTGAGGAGACAGTTAAACAGGTGATCTGTTGGGGCATCCTTTGATCCAAGGTTTCTGCAGCTTTTAATCTCCCTTTTTGATGAAATTCTCTGTTATTTGCAACTTTTTTTTTTATCCAGCTTTGATGGGCGAGTGAAAAAACTGAAAAAACTGAACAGTTCCATCCTTTCTTTTCTTCCTTCTTCCCTTCTTTCCATCAATTTCTCTTTTCTGTCCCAGATCAATATAATGATGAGAATCCCAATTTAATCAGCTGTTTCTGGTGTTTTATCCATTCCAATCAAAGTCAACGTTCCAATCAAATCTATTTGTTATTCCACAGTGTCTCTCCATGTGTTTACTCTGTTGTATTCTCTCACAGTCTGTTTGATGATCAATGTTATATCTCACTCTCTGTTCTGGTGAAGATCAGAAGCAGTGATATCCATTTTCACCACCCACCAAGTCGGCCTGAGGCTGTGCCTCGCCGATCATGTGGAGTTAGGAACATAGGAACATAGGAGCAGGAGTCGGCCATTCAGCCCATCGAGCCTGCCCCGCCATTCAATATGATCATGGCTGATCATCCACTTCAATGTCCTTTTCCGCACACTTTCGTCATATTCCCTTATGTCATTTGTATTTAGAAATCTGTCAATCTCTGCTTTAAACATACTCAATGACTGAGCTTCCACAGCCCTCTGGGGTACAGAATTCCAAAGATTCACAACCCTCCGAGTAAATAAATTTCTCCTCATCTCTGTCCTAAGTGGCTTCCCCCTTATTTTGTAATTGAGCCCCTGGTTCTCGACTCCCCATCCAGATGAAACATCTTAGCTGCATCTACCCTGACTGTCCTTTAAGTATTTTGTAGGTTTCAATGAGATCACCTCTCATTCTTTGAAACTCTAGAGAATACAGTCCCAGTTTCCCCAATCTCTCTTCATAGAACAGTCCCACCATCCCAGGAACAAGTCTGATGAACCTTCGTTGAACTCCCTCCATGGCAATAATATCCTTCCTAAGGTAAGGAGACCAAAACTGCACACAGTACTCCAAGTGCGGTCTAACCAAGGTTCTATACAATTGAAGCAAGAATTCACTAATCCTGTACTCAAATCCTCTTGTGATGAAGGCTAACATACTATTAGCCTTTCTAATTGAGTGCTGCACCTGCATGTTAGCTGTCAGTGACTTATTGACATGGACACCCAGATCACCCTTATATTCTATACCTCAGCTAATAAAGGAAAGGATTCCATATACCTGCTGAACCACCTTATTCACCTGTCCTGCTACCTTCAGGGATCTGTGGACATTCACTCCGACGTCCCTCACTTCCTCTGCACTGTTCAGTGTTCTCCCATTTATTGTGTATTCCTTTGCCTTTTTTGACCTCCCAAATGCATCACCTCACCCTTGTCCAATTTGAATTCCATTTACCACTTCTCTGCCCACCTGACCAGTCTATTGATATCTTCCTGCAGTGTACAGCTATCCTCCTCCCTATCAACAACACGGACAATTTTTGTGTCATCTGCAAACATCTTGATTGTGCCCTCTACATTTATGTCCATATCATTAATATATACCACAAAAAGCAGGGGACCTAGTTGTGAGCCCTGTGGAACACCACTGGAAACAGTCCTCCAGTTGCAAAAACACCTGTAACCAATTCCTTCTTGTTTCCTGCCACTGAACCAATTTTGTGTCCAGCTTGCTACATTCCCCTGGATCCCATGTGCTTTTATTTTTTTTAACCAGTTTGCCATGTGTGACCTTGTCAAAAGTCTTGCTAAAATCCATGTGGATCAGATCAACTGCACTATCCTCATCAATCCTCCTTGTTACTTCTTCAAAAACATTCAATCAAGATAGTCAGACAGGAGCTTCCCTTAACAAATCCATGCTGATGATACTTGATTAATCTGTGCCTTTCTAAGTGACATTTTATCCTGTCTCTCAGAATTAATTCCAATAATTCGCCCACTATTGAGGTTAGGCTGACTGGTCTTTAATTATTTGGTCGATCACTTGCTTCCTTTTTCAAGAATGGTGCAATGTTAGCAATAAAAACAAAAAGTGCTGGACATACACAGCAGTTCTGGCAGCATCTGTGGAGAGAGAAACAAAGTTAACATTTCAGGTCAGTGACCTTTCATCAGAACAGAAACGTTAACTTTGCTTCTCTCTCCACAGTTGCTGCCAGATCTGCTGTGTATTTCCAACGCAACTAGTTTTTATTTCAGATTTGCAGCATCTGCAGAATTTTGCTTTTATTGCAGTGTTCCGTGACCTCCAATCCTCTGACATCACACCCGTATCCAGTGAGGGATTGGGAACTTTTAACAGCCTGGGGGACATTTCATCCGGCCCTGATGATTTATCCACTTTCAAGGATGCTAATCCCATTTATACTTCTTCTCTCCCTCAGTTTATCATGTCCAATACTTCACACTCCTTCTCCTTAATTACAATATCTGCATCACCCCCTCATTTGCGAAGACAGTAAAATATTCTTTAATAAACATACCAACATCTTCCACACTGACACATAGGTTACATTTTTAGGTCTTTGATGGGCCCTACTCTTTCCTCAGTTGCCTCTGACTGCAATGTATTGATGAAACATCTTTGGATTTGTTTTGATTTTGCTTGTCAATATTCTTTCATGGTCTCTGTTTGTTCTTCATCGCTACTCCCAAATACCTCCAGTCATGTCAAAACACAACTTATCAGAAGGGGAATTTGAACCCACCCCTGCAGAGAGAATTGTGATCTGAATGAACCGTCTCAGACTGCTCGACCATCCTGACTACCCCATGTGTATGTTTAATGCTGACGAAATTATCCATTCATTGTGAAAGTATTTGTGAGATTGTGGAAATGTCTGGAAGAGGAAAGACCAATGGGAAAGCTCGGTCCAAGGCCAAGTCTCGCTCCTCCCGGGCTGGACTGCAGTTCCTGGTGGGCCGTGTTCACAGGCTCCTGAGAAAGGGTAACTATGCTGAGCGTGTGGGTGCCAGAGCCCAGGTCTATCTGGCTGCTGTGCTCGAGTATCTGACCGCTGAAATCCTCGAGCTGAGCGGTAACGCGGCCCGGGACAACAAGAAGACCCGCATCATTCCCAGACACCTACAGCTGGCCGTCCTCAATGACGAGGAACTCAACAAGCTGCTGGGAGGGGTGACCATCGTTCAGGGTAGGGTGCTGCCTAATATCCAGGCCGTGTTGCTGCCCATGAAAACCAGCACTCCGGGCACCAAAACCAAGTCAATCTGCCAGGATTTTTTCAAATACTCAAAGGCTCTTTTCAGAGCCACCCACAGTATCTGAAAGGGCTGATTACTGTCTGAAGTCTGCTGTACCCGCACCTCTGTCTATCCCTCTTCATCTAGAACAACCAACGCTATCTTCCATTCCTTTCACCATTATGTGTTTAACTAGCTTCTCCTTATAGTCAGTCCAATATCAATGTACTAATGAAATGATCTGTGACAGTGCTGGCAATTTCCATAGAATCATAGAAAAATTAGGGCACAGAAGGAGCCCATTCAGCCCATCGCGTTTGCTCTGGCCGAAAAAACTAGCCACCCAATCTATTCCCACCTTCCAGCACCTGATCCGTAGACTTGCAGGTTACAGCACTTCAGGTGCATTGCCAGGTATTTTTAAATGAGTTGAGGGTTTCTGCTTCCACCACCATTCCTGGCAGCGAATTCCAGACACCCACCACCCTCTGGGTAAAAACGTTTCCCCTCATGTCCCCTCTAATCCTTCTACCAATCACCTTAAATCTGTGCCCCCTGGTAACTGACTTCCCCACCAGGGGAAACAGGTCCTTACTGTCCACTCTGTCTAGGCGCATCATAATTTTGTACACCTCATTCAAGTCACCCCTTAGACTCCTCTGTTCTAAGGAAAACAACCCGAGCCGCTCCAATATTTGCTCATAGCTGCAACTTTCCAGCCCTGGCAACGTTCTTGTAAATCTCCTCTGTACTCTCTCCAGAGCAATTATGTCCTTTCTGTAATGTGATGACCAGAACTGTACGCAATACTCCAGCTGTGGCCTCACCGCCGTTTTATGCAGTTCTAGCACTACATCCCTGCTTTTCTATTCTATACCTTGGCCAACAAAGGAAAGCATTCTATATGCCTTCTTCACCACTCTATCTACCTGTCCTGTCACTTTCAGTGACCTGTGGACATGCACTCCAAAGTCTCTCACTTCTTCTACCCCTCTCAATATCTTCCCGTTTATTGTGTATTCCCTTGCTTTGTTTGCCCTCCCCAAATGCATCCCCTCACACTTCTCCAGATTGAATTCCATTTGCCATTTTTCTGCCCTCTCAACCAATCCATTCATATCATTCTGATGTCTACAGCTATCCTCCTCACTATCAATTACACGGCCAAGTTTTGTGTCATCAGCAAATTTCCCAATCATACCTCCCACATTTAATTCCAAATCATTAATATATACCACAAACAGCAAGGGACCCAACACTGAGCCCTGTGGAATGCCACTGAAAACTGCTTTCCATTCGCAAAAACATCCGTCGATAACTATCCTTTGTTTCCTGTCACTGAGTCAATTTTGGATCCAACCTGCCACATTCCCCTGTATTCCATGGGCTTTCATTTTACTGACCAGTTGCCATGTGGGACCTTACTAAAATCCATGTCGACCACATCCACCACACTATCCTCATCAATGTTCCTTGTTACTTCCTCAGAAAACTCAATCAAGTTCGTGAGACATGACCTTCCCTTAACAAATCCATGTTGACTATCCCTGATTAATCCGTGCCTTTCTAAGTGGCAGTTTATCCTGTCCCTCAGAATTGATTCTAATAATTTACCCACCACCGAGGTCAGACTGACCGGTCTATAATTATTTGGCCTATCCCTCACATCCTTTTTAAATAATAGTACAACGTTCGCAGACCTCCAATCCTCCAGCACCTCCCCCATATCCAGTGAGGATTTGAAGATGATCCTCAGCGCATCCACTATTTCCTCCCTGGCTTCCTTTGACAACCTCAGATGCAAACCATCCGGCCCTGGTGATTTATTCATTTTGAAGGATGTCAGACTCTCATTATGCTTGTCGTATCTAATATTTCACACTCCTCTTCTTTGTCTGCATCATCCCTCTCCTTTGTGAAGGCAGAGACAAAAACTCATTAAGAACCCCACACACATCTTCTGCATCCACTCATACGTTCCCTTGTACATCTCTGATAGGCCGTACCCTTTCCTTAGTTATCCTCTTGCTCTTAATGTACTGATCGAACATCTTTGGGGTTTCCTTCAAGTAGTTGTAACCAGTCCACATCCACCAAGTCACCTCTCAGTTTTGTAAAATTTGCCTTCCCGCAATTTAGAACTTTTACTTCTGTTGTATCTTTGTCCTTTTACATGATCATGCCAAAACTAATTGCAGTATGGTCACTCGGGGTGGTGGTGGCGTAGTGGTCTTGTCAGTAGACTTGTCAGTGGATTAGTAACCCAGACACCTAGGGTATTGCTCAGGGGACGTGGGTTCAAATCCCACCATTGAAATTTAAATCCAAATAATAAATCTGCAATTAAAAAGCAAGTCTAATGATGGCCATGAAACCATTGTTGATGGTTGTAAAAACCCATCTGGTTTACTAATGTCCTTTAGGGAAGGAAATCTGCTGTTCTTGTCTGGCCTGCATGTGACTGCAGACCCACAGCAATGTGTTTGACTCTTACATGCCCTCTGAAATGGCCGAGCGAGCCACTCAGTTGAAACTAAACACTACGAAGTTAATAAAAAGGAATGAAAGCAGACGGACCACCCGGCGTCGACCTGGGCACCAGAAATGACAATGGCAAACCCAGCGCTGTCGACCCTGCAAAGTCCTTCGTAGTAACATCTGGTGGCTTGTGTTAAGTTGGGAGAGCAACAGCCTGACATAGTCATACTCACAGAATCATACCTTGCAGGCAATGTCGCAGACACTGCCATCACCATCCTTGGGGATGTCCTGTCCCACGGGCAGGACAGACTCACCAGAGGTGTCGGTACAGTCGAGAGGGAATTGCCCTGGAAGTCCTCAAGATCGACTCTGGACCCCATGAGGTCTCATGGCATCAGATCAAACAATGGATAAGGAAACCTCCTGCTGATTATCACCTACTGCCCTCCCTCAGCTGATGAGTCAGTACTCCTCCATGTTGAACAGCACTTGGAAGAAGCACTGAGGGTGGCAAGAGCACAGAATGTACTCTGGGTGGGGGACTTCAATGTCCATCACCAAGAGTGGCTCGGGAGCATCTCGACTGGCCGAATCCTAAAGGACATATCTGCTAGTGCTGCTTGATGGCAATGTTGATGACACCTTCCATCACTTTAGGCCCCATAAGTCTACTCTCAATCATCAGTAAAATGATGGAAGGTGCCATCAAGCGGCACTCGCTTAGCAATAACCTGCCTCAGTGACACTCAGTTTGGGTTCTGCCAGGGCCACTCAGCTGCTGACCTCATGACAGCCTTGGTTCAAACATGGACAAAAGAGGTGAGGTGTGAGTGATTGCCTTTGACATCAAGGCAGTATTTGACCGAGTATGGCATCAAGGAGCCCGAGCAAAACTGAGGTCAATGGGAAAACCCTCCACTGGCTGGAGTCATACCTAGCGCAAAGGAAGATGGTTGTGGTTGTTGGAGGTCAATCATCTGAGCTCCAGGACATCACTGCAGGCGCTCCTCAGGGTAATGTCCTCGGCCCAACCATCTTCAGCTGCTTCATCAATGACCTTCCTTCAATCATAAGGTCAGAAGTGGGGATGTTCGCTGATGATTGCACAATGTTCAGTACCATTCATGACTCCTCAGATACTGAAGCATTTCTGTGTAGAAATGCAGCAAGACATGGACAATATCCAGGATTGGGCTGATAAGCGGCAAGTAACATTCGGGCCGCACAAGTGCCAGGCATTGACCATCACCAACAAGAGAGAATCGAACTAACTCCCCTTGACATTCAATGGCATTACCATTGCTGAATCCCCCA